>NC_132790.1:102633533-102972067 GCF_048418805.1 Vulpes vulpes
ACCACTGTGGGGCGGGAATGTTCTGCAAAGGCCTGAGCTCTCACTATCGGTGCCTCGGTTTACCTCTCTGGCCGGAGCTGGGGGCGGACCCCAGGGGATCCCAGTCTGGTGCCGAGGCCGAGGCCTACCAGGTCCCCTTCCAGAGCAAGGCCCCACTTTCGGGTCGGCCAGTGAGGAACCCCGTCTCTGCAGACCGGGTGTGCATGCTCTGATGAGCCTGGCGCGGCGTTTTGTTTCCCACCAGTCACTTGGACGGGACATTTGCCGGCCCAGAATGAAGCGACATTGTCCTCGATTTACAGACTGTGACGTAAAGTGAACCGCAAGTTGGGACTGTTTCTGTTTTCCAAGCAAAGGATGTTCCAGTAAAGCTTCGAATTGTAAAGTTTATTCTTTCCTGTTTGAGAAGATGCCAGATTTACTGAGTGAAGGGTTCTGAGGTCGCCCCCGCCCCCAGTAATACTTAGAATTTCATGTGCTTCAGAAAAAATCCCCAATAATTGTCAATATTTGCAACCTGGAGGGACGGATTAGGAAGGCTGTTGAGGACACGGACCTTCAGCGACCCCCCCCACGGGGGGCGCCGGGCGGGGCGGGGTCGGTTCCTCACGCGGCCCAGGAGCGCACCTGCCGCACCTGCCTGCCGCAGCCCACGCGCGAGCAGCCCACAGGCTCCCGGCCGGGCTCTCCTCTCCGTCCAACACGCCCAAGAGCCAGAAGCACGACTGCTACGCGCCCGCCTGGCGGGCAGGGGGGGCGGGTCACCACCGACTCCACGCGGCCAGGGGTGCTGGGGCCTCGCTGCCGCTGATGGGGCCCGACGGAGCCGCGTCCTTAGCGGGTCTGCAGGGGTCGCAGGTGGGAGGGCGCCGCGCGGGGACCCTGAGGTGCGCGGGGTGAGGTGCGGGGGCCGCGGGGAGGGGGGCGGGCGCCAGGGCCGCGGGGCCAGGCATAAGCACCTGTTCCCAGGACCCACGGCGCGGGGGGGGGGGGGGCCCGGAGCCCAGGCACGCGCACCTGTTCCCAGGACCCACGGCGCGGGGTGGGGGGCCGGAGCCCAGGCACGCGCACCTGTTCCCAGGACCCACGGCGCGGGGTGGGGGCCGTAGCCCAGGCACACGCACCTGTTCCCAGGACCCACGGCGCGGGGGGGGGGGGGGGCCAGAGCCCAGGCACGCGCACCTGTTCCCAGGACCCACGGCGCGGGGGGGGGGGGGCCGGAGCCCAGGTAACGCACCTGTTCCCAGGACCCACGGCGCGGGGGGGGGGGGGCCAGAGCCCAGGCACGCGCACCTGTTCGCACCCAGCCCCGCACTAGCAGGCACAGCCCCCCCGGAGCCCGCGGTACAAACCCGACCCCGGAGTAGCAGAAGTGGGTCAGGCTGCGGGCTAGGGCCGGGGCTCTCCGGATCCTCAGGCCCGCGGCGGGGCGGGCGCCCAGGGCTCGGGCCTGAGAGGTGGCAGGAAGGACCTGCGCCCCGCTGGGCGGCCTCGCGCCGGCCTCTCCCTGTGAGCCGCGGGGTCTGGGGCGCAACGTGGCCACAGTGGAGCGGCCCGTCCTGCGCCCTCCCAGCGCCTGCAGGCGCCGTCTCCTGGGTGTCTGGGCCAGGGGCAGGAGGCCCCGCCAGCAGCATACACGGCCTCAGTACCTGACATTTTATCTTAGTATTGTTATTTTTTATTCCAGGACGTCTTTTTAAAATCTAAGTTGCATTTTTAAAATTCATTTTTAAGTTATTTTAGGGTTTAAAAAATCCAAACCAAGAAAAGGTTCATGGTTTCATTCTTCTGCCCATTATCTGCATTAAGTGAGGCCACGAACACCTGGGGTTGGACAAACGCGGTGGGGCTGGCGTTTTTGGTCGGGAGTGAAGCGATGCAGCAGCGGGGACAGGCCCCAGGGCTCTGGAGCGTCAGGGCCACTCTGGGCCCCTTGGGTCTGGCTGGGGGGCCCGGATCCTCTCCTCTTTGGGGGCCCCGCTCAGGGCTGTGGCCGCGGGGCCGGGGCGGCCGGGGTGCGCTTGGGCGGCTGGAGCTCCTGTGGTGGGTGGTGGCCGGAGCAGGTCCGCGGCCTCACCCGAGTGGTAGGGCAGGCAGGTGCGGTGACCTCACGGTGCCTGGCCGTGGCGGGCGGGAGCATCTGGGGCAGCACCCACGCCGACCGCCACGGTGATTACCAGGCAGGGCCCCACTGAGTCACAAGCCCTTTTCTGTGCCAGTGAGTCTGCGAGGGCGGCACGACAAAGTGCCCCACGCCGGCAGCTCAGAGGGCGGGAGGCAGTTCTCAGGGTCCCGAAGCTACGAGGCAGCGACGGAGGTATGGGCAGGGTCGGTGTCGTCCGGGCCACCTCCTCTGTGTCTTCACGCGGCCCCCGCTCGCTCTGTCGTCTGTGTGCCCTAATCACCTCTTTTTCAAGGGACCCCAGTCCTGCTGGGTGAGGGCCCACCCTAAGGACTTCATTTTACCTCTTTCAAGGTCCCATCTCCAAGTACAGTCAGAAGCACGAGGGGCCAGGGCTTCGACATGCACTTGGGGGGCAGGATTCCGGCCGCAGGGGACATGGTGCTCCCCCCGGAGCCCGTCCCTCTGGGTAAGGCTATAGGACGGTGGGAGGACCGAGACGTTTCGGCACATTTTATCCCTATACCCAGTGCCAGAACTCTAACGGGATCAAATTTCGTAAATGAATCATTTCTTACTACAACATTCAAGACAGAAAATAATATTAATAATAATAATAATAATAATAAATTAAGAAACACCCGTTCCATTACAGGCCCGTGGAGCATTTCCCTGCCTCAGCTCGACCCTAAGCTCTCGGAAGCTGTGGCACAGCTCAGGGGCCTGATTTAGCTCTCGCCTGCTTCTCAGGAGCCCCTCATGAAATGTTAGAAACCCGCAGCCTGCCTGCTCCTGTTAGATGCACCCCAGTGCCTTAGGCGAGGGTCCTCAAGGCTGCATACGCCCAGAACCCCAGGAGCAGCCCCGGGCCGGGGTCACACCGTCTGCCCTGGGCCGGGCACCCACTGGGGGACAGCAGAGGCCCCGCGGCCCCTCCGGCGCGGGCGCACAGGCAGCAGGGGGTCGGGCCGCAGGCACCCACCCGGGCAGCCCCCTGGCCCCCTCCTGTGTAAGCGGGCACCGCCGATGTCACCCAGGCCACGGGGCGGGTTCCTCCGGGCCCCACGCTTCAGTCACTCTGTTTCTGGTTTCAGGACGGCGGGTCCTAGTAGAACATTCCTCCCAATGTCGAATAGCTATGCCGAGCGCACCGGAGTCCTGAGGGAAGGGGGGGCCCGTCGCACCCTCCTTCCGTGCCAGCTGTGCTGCTCCTCCTAAAGGCTGGTGTCTGGGCCCGGGGTGCGCCGAGAGCACCTTGGCTTTGGGAGTCACGGGCCCTGCCCTGGTGCAGCACTGCGGCCAGCGCCCCCCAAGTCCCGGTGCCCTCCTGCTGGGCTGCACCCTCGGGCCGTGTCCTTAGGCCGGTGGTTGTGTAGCTTCCCAAGGAGAAGGGAGGTGGCACGGTGATGAGTAAGTGGCCCAGAGGACGGCTGCGGGACACCCTGCCCTGTGCGGCCCAGTTCCCATCCTCCTCCCCGTCCTTGCTAACTGAACCCCAGTGCTGCTCGGGGTGGCAGCGTGTCCACGAAATACGGTGCCGGTGCCCGTGGTGGGGGTAGTGCGGGACGTGACGCGGCCAGGGACATCGAGGGATTTCTACACATGGCTCCTGGGAAGGGCTTTTATTTATTTATTTATTTATTTCAAAGATTTTATTTATTTATTTGAGAGAAACAGTGAGAGAGCGAAAGAGCGCACAAGCTGGGGGGGAGGCAGAGGGAGAGGGGGAAGCCGCCTCCCCACGGAGCAGGGAGCCTGACGCGGGATCCCGAGCCCGAGCCGACCCGAGGCAGGCGCCCAGCCGACTGAGCCACCGGCCCTGCCCGGCCTTTTAAGCCTGCACGTCCCGTGTCCGACAACTCCCCGCAGCCCCGCGCGAACCGGGTGGTCGGTCACCGAACCTGTACTTTACTCCTTTTCAGCCCAAATAACGCATTTCCCCAAATGCAGAGCAGCGAGGGGTGTCCTTGCACCCGACCCCCATGCTCCGGTCCGCAGCGGCACCCTCGCGTGCGGCACCCCGACCCAAGGAGAGAGGCGGCGGAGCCAAGCGGACTTGCGCCCCGCGGGCCCGTGAGCGGCGCGTGATCGGAGGCGACGGGCTCTCCGCCGTCGGATGCCCCACGCCCGCCGTGGCTTGGCAGCTGCCTTCTGGACCTGAGGGCACTTTACTTTTTAGTTTATTCTAGTTGGACTCTGGCTTGGGCCCAGGCCTGGGCCCTGTTCAGGCGCAGCGAATTAGGAGCCCGTGGCCCACCTGACGGGCGGTCTCACCCCCACGTGTGGCTCCTGAACATTCGGTGGGCGCATCCCCTCGCCCTCATCCAAATCGGTGGTTAAAATCCTTAGGAGCCTTGGGGATGTGTCGGTAACTCATGGCTTCCCCGCCCAGCCTCCTGGGAACAGATCTAATCGAGTTTGGGCCCTCGGGGCAACCCACAGGCTTGGAGCAGACGCTCTTGAAAACTGGGACCCCTCAGGGGCTGAAGCCCCTCCCAGGAGGCGCAGGGTGTCACCGGGTCAGCTCCCCTGTGGGCGAGCACACGCGGCTGAGGCGCTGACCCTGTGATTACGTGGGCGCTACACTCCCGGCAAAGGCCTCCTCTTCGGTTGACTCCCTTGGCCGCTCTCAGGTCTCTGAGTCACCTGCTGTCACCCTCAGCTGTTCACCCAACTCCGGGGAGAGCGACCGATTTGCTTAGTGTCTTAGTGACGATTTTATTCCGTCATGAAGAGGCGGGCAGGATGTTCGCTTACGCAACCCTAAGGTGTAGCACTTGTGTTTTCAGGGTCTCCTCCTCAGGCTGCTGTGACCTCCAGTACCACGGAGCTACCACCCGCGGGGATGCCCGGCCTCGAGCGCGCGTCCCGGGCTCCCGCAGGCGTCTGCAGCCGCCGGCCGCATCCCGGCGCTCACCCCCGGCCCGTCCTGGTCCCCCACGTGCTCTAGGCTCGAACACTCTCATGGTCCCAGGCCCGTGCACTCGTGCCGGAGGGGCTGCGTGTCCACAGACGTGGAACGAGACAGACTGGCGGATCTCGGCCAGCTCCGGCCCGGAGGCTCCGCAGCCCGTCCCGAGGGCGGCCGCTGGCCCTGTGCTGCCCTCCCGCGTCTCCGTCCCACGCGGCCCACTGGAGCGTCCCTCCCGTGCTGGGACGCGTAGGCCACTGACTGGAGCCGCAGCCGCCGTGGCCGCGAGGATGCGGACAGTGGCCCGGAAGTGGCCACGGGGCGGCGCGACAGGTGCTCCGCCTGGGGCCTCGCTGGCCTCCTGGCTCGCCCGGGCCGTGAGCGGCTGGTGCCACCGGCGTCCCGAGGAAGGCCCGTCGCGGGGGAGGCGCCGAGGGCAGGGCTCTGGGGACCGCCAGTGGCCCCGCAGTGCCTCTGGGGACCCGGGCCGGAGCCAGGCCGCCGCCAGAGCCCGTCTGTGCGGGGAGCAGTCGGGGTCACACGGGCTAAGCGACCGGCCCACGGCGGCGTCCAGGCGGGCCCCGGCGGGGTGGCGGGACGCGGGGCCCAGGTGCTCGGCTGCGTCCTCCGAGCGGGCCCTTCACTGCTGAACCCCACGGGAGCAAGGGGCCCCCTGCCCTGCCGACGGCCTCGCTCTCGCGCCTACGAGACTTCCCTCTCGATCCCCGCGGTTTTTCCCACTTCACGTGCGCTGACTTCTGCTGTACGCGTGGTTTTGTGGGTCCCTCGCGGTCTGTGCGTTGAAATCTTATCTAGGAAACTTCTGTTCCGCGTCGGTGTCACAAAACGATCTCGTCTCTTCTAAAGATCTCCAGGTGCTGCTTCCCACACTGACTCCTCGTCCCACGCGGGTTCCAATGTGTGTGTGGACGTGGTCTTCGTCGCAACCAACGGCGTCTGCCCAGGCTCCCCGGGCGGGCGGCCGGGCCGCGGGTCACCCCGGCCCGCTCACGTGAGCGAGGACCTGCGTCCGGGCGGCGGCCTGGCCTGGTGCCCTCGTCCACCTCCGAACTCCGCAGCAAGTCACACCGCCCAAAACCGCGAGTCTCCTTCAGTCTCCTGAGGTGCGATCTTCTGCCCCTCACGGTTACTCTCAGGACGAACCTGACCGGTTCCGCGAGAAACGTCTGGGGGGTCTCTGTGAGCTGCCCGTGAGGACTGACCCGAGGGAACCGGCTTGCTAGGCTGCTGGCCCTCGGCCGTGGGACCGCGGTGCGCAGGCCGCTCGGGTTTCCCTTCACGTCGGTCATTATGGTCCGAGCCTTCCCAAGGCCCCGCTCTGCTTTTGTTAGATTTTTTTTCTTTCTGTAGTTGGGTGCCTGGTAGTTCTGTTTGGGATTAATACTGAAATCTCCTTTTCCACTACATTTGTATTAGTTGATTCTGGTCTAAATACTTTTGCTTCTTGTCCGTTGATTGTGTGTTCAGCACCTGTTAAACTGTCACATTTGTTACAATGTTTTTTTTATTTTTTATTTAAAAAATTTTTTTTTAAATTTTATTTATTTATGATAGTCACAGAGAGATAGAGAGAGAGGCAGAGACACAGGCAGAGGGAGAAGCAGGCTCCATGCACCGGGAGCCCGACGTGGGATTCGATCCCGGGTCTCCAGGATCGCGCCCTGGGCCAAAGGCAGGCGCCAAGCCTCTGCCCCACCCAGGGATCCCATGTTTTAATGGTTTTAAAAAATTCTTGGAGGTACTGTGTGGTGGTTGGCAAGACTCTAACAAGGCCGCCCGATTTTTGCCTTCTGTGTACATACCCCATCTAATCCTCCCACCCCCCTGAGTGCGGGCAGGACCCATGAATGTGCTAGAACGGTCACTCCCTTGATTGGTTCTTTCGCATGACAAAGGTGATGGGATAGTCACTTGCGTTGTCACGTTGTATCCTACAAGACCCAGCCGTGGCCGACCGAAGGGATGGATTCTCTGGGCGGCTTTGCGGCTTGGCATAAGCATGCTGTCACAGCGGGCACCAGGTGGCCAGGGAATGTAGGCTTCTGGAAGCTGAGAGCAGCCCTCAGAGGACCCCATCAAGGAAACAGAAAGCTCAGTCCTACATCCACAAGGACTGAATCCCGCCAACCACCAAGCTGGGACGCGGACACTGTGATCCAGCGGAGCACAGGGCCGGGGCCCCACCTGGATGTCTTCCTCCTTAGACCCTGAGCAGAGAACAGAGTTTCGGCGGACAGAACTGGGACATAATGGGACATAATGGGTGCTGCTTGAAGCTGCGAAATTCGCGGCATCAACTTGTTACCTAGGAACGGAAGGCAGGTACATACATAAGCGCTGTGCTGTCTACAATTAATGGCGAGGTTGTTTCTCCCTTTCCATTCCTTACACAATGTATTTATTTATTTATTTTTGAAGATTTTATTTATTTATTCATTAAAGAGAGAGGCAGAGACGCAGGTGGAAGGAGAAGCAGGCTCCATGCCGGGAGCCCAACGTGGGACTTGATCCTCGGACCCTGGGGTCACGCCCTGGGCCGAAGGCAGGCGCTAAACCACTGAGGCCCCCAGAGATCCCCCCTTACACATTTTATGTGCTTCTCTGTGCTGGCTGAAGCCTTGAGTGACATAAAAGTGATAATATTGAAAATCCTTGAATTTTTCTTGATTGTGAGGAAATGCTTCTAATGGTTCATTCATTAGTATAATGTCTGCTGTGATTTTTTTGGAGGACATCTTTTGTGGGATCATGAATTTCCCTCCTACTCCTACTTTGCTAAAAGTTTGTTTTCTGATCAAGAATGGGCTTCAGGGGATCCCTGGGTGGCGCAGTGGTTTGGTGCCTGCCTTTGGCCCAGGGCGCGATCCTGGAGACCCGGGATCGAATCCCACATCAGGCTCCCTGCATGGAGCCTGCTTCTCCCTCTGCCTGTGTCTCTGCCTCTCTCTCTCTCTCTCTGTGTGACTATCATGAATAAATTAAAAAAATAAAAATAAAAAAAAAATAAAAAAAAAAAGAATGGGCTTCAGGGATCCCTGGGTGGTGCAGCGGTTTAGCATCTGCCTTTGGCCCGGGGCCCGATCCTGGAGACCCGGGATCGAGTCCCACATCAGGCTCCCTGCATGGAGCCTGCTTCTCCCTCTGCCTGTGTCTCTGCCTCTCTCTCTTTCTCTCTCTGTGACACTATCATAAAAAAAATAAAATAAAATAAAGAATGGGCTTCAAAGATGTTAAATGAGTTTTTCTAGATCTATTGAAATAATTATATATTTTCTTTTTAAGTTATCTATTTTTTCTTTGTTAGGCTATCTCCTACATTGACAGATTTAAGGCCATTTAGATAATTAGGTCATTGTTTCATTCTGGGAATAAGCCTTACATGTGTTTTAAGTTTTAATACATTGCTGGATTTAGTCTGGTAAGGTTTTATTTAAGTTTTTGTTACCTCTCTTCTTCTTCTTCTTCTTTTTTTTTTTAATATTTAATTTATTTATTCATGAGAGACACACAGAGAGAGGCAGAGACACAGGCAGAGGGAGAAGCAGGCTCCATGCAGGGAGCCCGACGTGGGACTCGATCCCAGGTCTCCAGGATCACGCCCTGGGCCAAAGGCAGGCGCCAAACTGCTGAGCCATCCAGGGATCCCCCTGTTACTTCTCTTCAAATCTTTGATAAAACAACTGTGAAACCACCAAAGACTTTTTTTTTTTTTCGTTTTTTAAAGAGAAGTTTTAGGTTCACTGCAAAATTGAGCAGAAAGAACAGAAAGCTCCCCTGTACCTCTGCCTCTCCCTGCAAACCCCCAGCCCCTCCCAACTGCCAACCTCCCCCACCAGAGTGGAACGTTCGCTCTAAGTAATGAACCTACACGGACACATCATTATCGCCCAGAGCCTGTAGTTTACGTTAGGATTTACTCTTGGTGTCATGTTTCCTTATGGGTTTTGATAGATGAATGATGACATGTATGCACCATTACAGAACAATAACAATGGCTTCATTGCTCTGAAAACCCTCTGACATCCGCCTGTCCATCCCTTCCTATCCCTAGCCCCCCGACAATCACTGATATTTTTACTGTTTTTTGCCTTTTCCAGAATGTCCTAGAGTTGGAATTGAACAGTGTGCAGCCATTTCAGATCGACTTCTTTCATGCCTTTTCATGTCCTGGATGCACCAGTTTATGTATCCATTTGCCTACCAGGTTTTGATAATTGCTTCCAAGTTTTGTTAATAACAAATAAAGCTACTATAAACACCCCTGAACATATTTTTTGTGTGGCTAGAAGTTTTCAGCTCTTTTGGGTGAATACCAAGAAGCATGACTGCTGGATCCCATGAGCATGTTTACAGCTTTGTAAATAACCACCAAAGTAACATCCGAAGTAGCTGTACCATTTTGAAGGGTTGTTGTTTTTAGGGATTGATTTGTTTTAAATTACTGATTCAATTTGTTTTTATTATTTATTTTTTAAAAGATTTTACTTATTTATTAGAGACAGGGAGAGATAGCACCAGTGGGGAGAGAGGCAGAGGGAGAGGGAAAAGGAGGCTCCCCGCTGGGCAGGGAGCCTGACATGCAGCTTGATCCTATAGGACCCTGAAGTCGTGACCTGAGCCCATCATGACCTGAGCCACCCAGACATCCCACCCCTCAATTTATTTATAAATGCATACAGGTCTTTTAAGGTTTTTTATTCTCCTTGAGTCAAGTTTGGTTTTATCAATTTTTTAAAATATTTTTATTTATTTCTTCATGAGAGACAGAGAGAGAGAGAGAGAGAGAGAGAGAGAGAGGCAGAGACACAGGCAGAGGGAGAAGCAGGCTCCACACAGGGAGCCCGACGCGGGACTCGATCCCCGATCTCCAGGATCACACCCTGGGATGAAGGCGGCGCTAAATCGCTGAGCCACCCAGGCTACCCGGTTTTATCCATTTTTCTAGAAAATTTTCTATTACATGTAATTATTTAATGTCATATTTTCCATAGTATTATTTCATGAAATTAAAAAAGTTCCTATGCCAGTACTTATATTTAATGTTCATATTTTATGTTGCTCTATGCCTTTTCTCATTTATTATTGACCAGTTTGGGGAGAGTCTCATCCATTTTACAAGTCTTTGTAAAGCCTCAGCTTTTGATCTTATTAAACACATTTAGTTATCTTTGTTTTTTAGTATCATTCATCTCTGCTCTTATATTCATTAGTTCTGTCCTACTTCATCATTATTTCAATAGTTTCTTGAACTGAATGCTTATATTTTAAGGTTTTGAATTTTTGTTCTTTTCTAATATATCTAATTTTTTCCTATAAAAGTTCTGCACTAGTTGCATTCCATATGGTATGTAAGATTTCTGGGGGCATCCATTTCTAAATGTTTTGTCATTTTTTAAATGCCTTATTCTTTAACTTATGAAATATTTAGAAAGTTGTATATTATTTTCTAGACACACTTTTTTTAAGATTTTATTTATTTATTCATGATAGACACAGAGAGAGAGAGAGAGAGAGAGAGAGAGAGAGGCAGAGACACAGGCAGAGGGAGAAGCAGACTCCATGCCGGGAGCCCGAATTGGTTTACTTTTAACATTTGTTTTGGGTTTTTGACTATATTTTCTTGGAGTTAAGGACTTTATCTGCAGGTAGAGTTTTTGGTAGTTACCAAGATTCCTTTTGTTGGTCAATTGTCAATTTTTGTAAATGTTCAATTTTTATTAAGTGTTTCCGATGTGGCAGAAAAAGACATGTCCTTAATCTTGGGTACATGGTTATCTCAAATTTTCAAGGTGCTGATTCCTTTTTGGTATGCTTCTGGGGTAGTTTATCTTTTCTTAGATCACAGGACTTTGGGTTTCCAGGAAAGCTTTCAGCATAATCTTTTTGGATCAGGATTCCCACGCTCCCAGGACAATGTACACATGAATCCCATTCCTATGAGTGGAGTAGGCATGGGAGTTTGATTTCACATGAAATAACTTTTTTTTTTTAATCCATAGCTGCAGTCAGATGATAAATTCCCTGGACATCCACACTGTTTCAGAAGAAACATATATTTAATGTATAGTTTTTCGAGCATTATTTTCATGGAGGGGGTTCATAGAGGGTTCCAAAATTTATGTCACATTTATTAGAAATCTGAGAGGCTAACCTCTAAATAAACACTTGGTTGGATGATATAGATCTGCCAATTATAAGATGTATAAGCTTAAGTTATAAATCTTATACTTAATACTAATAACAAGTTTAGGTTTTCACTGTAGTGTTTAACCTAATGCCTATTTGCAATACTGCTTTTAAGATTAACAGAAAGACTTCAATTATTCATAACATTTAAAAATTATGTTTAAAAAATGCTATCCAATTGGCTGCAGTTACTAATCAGGTTACTCTGAACAAGGTTAGCTAACTTATTCTGTACTTGAGAAATTAGGAACTAAAAGGAATTATTTATTTTCAATTTGTGCCACTGTTTACATAAACTGAGATCAGCTTTGATTAAGGCCAATTGGCTATGATCAAAACTCGCCACAGTGAAAGGATAGAAGGACCATACACGTCAACATCATGAGAGCCATCCACGAAAGGGCCACATACCATTCTCAACGGGAAAAACTGAGAGCTTTTCCTTTAAGGTCAGGAACATAAAAGGGATGTCCACTCTCACCGTGGTTGTTCAACATAGTACTAGAAGGCCTAGCCTCAGCAATCAGACAACAAAAAGAAATAAAAATAGCATTCAAATTGGCAAAGAAGAAGTCAAACTCTCACCCTTTGCAGATGACATGATACTTTATGTGGAAAACCCAGAAGACTCCAACCCAAAATTGCTAGAACCCATACAGGAATTTAGCAATGTGTCAGGATACAAAATCAATGCACGGAACTGGTTGCATTCTGTACACTAACAATGAGACTGAAGAAAGAGAAATCAGGAATGTATCCCATTTACAATTGCACCCCAAACTATAAGATACCTAGGAATAAACCTAACCTGTACTCTACCTAGATCTGTACTCTAAACACTACAGAACACTTCTGAAAGAAATTGAGGAAGACATGAAGAGATGGAAAAACATTCCATGCTCATGGATTGGAAAATATTGTTAAAATGTCTATGCTTCCTAGAGAAATCTACACACTCAGTGCAATCTCTATCAAAATACCACCGCCATTTTTCACAGAGTTGGAACAAATAGTCCTAAAATGTGTAAGGAACCAGAAAAGACCTGAATAGCTAAAGTAATGTTGAAAAAGAAAACCAAAGCTGGAGGCATCGTAATTCCAGACTTCAAGCTCTATTACAAAGCTGATCATCAGGACAGTGTGGTACTGGCACAAAAACATGCACATAGATCGATGGAACAGAATAGAGAATCCAGAAATGGGCCCTCAACCCTAAGAACCCTTTGTCATCTTCAACAAAGCAGGAAAGACGAATCATTGGAAAAAAGACAGTCTCTTCAATAAATGGTGCTGGGAACATTGGGCAGCCACGTGCAGAAGAACGAAACTGGACCATTCTCTTACACCAGACACCAAGATAAACTAAAAATGGATGAAAGGCCTCAGTGTGAGACAGGAATCCATCAAAATCCTAGAGGACAACACAGGCAGCAACCTCTCTGACTTTGGCTACAGCAACTTCTTGCTAGACACGTCTCCAAAGGCAAGTGAGACAAAAGCAAAAATGAACTACTGCGACTTCATCAACATAAGAATACTTCTGCACAGCAAAGGAAACAGCCAACAAAACTAAAAGACAACCTACAGACGTATGACGTATCAGATAAAGGGCTAGTATCCAAGGTCTATAAAGAACTTATTAAACTCAACACCCAAAAACCAAACAATCCAGTCAAGAAATGGGCAGAAGACATTTCTCCAAAGACCTACACATGGCCAACAGACGCATGAAGAAATGCTCCGCATCCCTTGTCATCAGGGAAATACAAAGCAAAACCACAATGAGCTCCCACCGCACACCTGTCAGAATGGCTAAAATTAACAAGACAGGAAGCACAAGTGTTGGAGAGGATGTGGAGAAAGGGGAGCCCTCTTGCACTGTTGGTGGGAATGTGAACTGGTGCAGCCACTCTGGAAAACTGTGTGGAGGTTCCTCAAGGAGGTAAAAATAGACCTGCCCTACGACCCAGCAATTGCACTGCTGGGGATTTACCCCAGATACAGATGCAGTGAAACGCTGGGACACCTGCACCCCGATGTTTACAGCAGCGTCCACAATAGCCACACTGTGGAAGGAGCCTCGGTGTCCTTGGACAGATGCTGGATAGAGAAGCTGTGGCCTGTATGTACAGTGGGATATTACTCAGCCGTCAGAAAGGACGAATACTATTACATCAATACGGATGGAATTAGAGGGTGTTATGCTGAGTGAAATAAGTTAAGAAGAGAAAGATAATTATCATACGGTTTTACTCATATGTGGAACATAAGAAACAGCACAGAGGATCATCTGGGAAAGGCGGGCAAACTGAATGGGAAGTCATCAGAGAGGGAGAAACCATGAGAGCCTCCTCACTCTGAGAAACACACTAAGGGTTGCTGGAGGAGGGTGTGGGGGGGGTTAACTGGATAATGGGTAGTAAGGAGGGCACAGGATGTGATGAGCACGGGATCTTATACGCAACTGATACATTATTGAACTCTACATCTGGGACGAAGGATGTACTATATGTTGGCTAACTGAATTTAAATAAAAAAATAAGGGGCACCTGGGGGGCTCAACGGTTGTGCACCTGCCTTCAGCCCAGGGCGTGACCCCGGGGTCCTGGGATCGAATCCCACATCGGGCTTCCTGCAAGGAGCCTGCTTCTCCCTCTGCCTGTGTCTCTGCCTCTCTCTCTCTGGGTCTCTCTTATGAATAAATAAATCTTTAAAAAATAAAAATTAAAAAAAAGGAAAAATACTTGAAAAACGCATTTGTACTGTATGTAACAAAAACAGCAATAAAAAAGATGGTGTTAAGCGGGGAAAAAAAAGACTGCGTGGCTTCAAACCATCAGTTTGAAGAATTTCCTCCTGCTTTTTTTAAAAGTAGATTTTCATAATATGTGGAACAGAGACTGTCCAATTTTCTCTACTATGACATTACCACATCCCACTGAGCGGACTGCAATTTTATTTGATCTGCCAACCCCACAGATGGAAGGCCTTTGAAGACTTCAGTAGACTCCAATTTGGAAATATAATCACTCTGAATGAAGAAACCTCAGTAAACAAAGTGTGCTGTATTTGGAGGAAGTAAGGTTGTGCTGAGGTAAAGCCTTTTTTTGTGCTAAAACCCAGATAGTCCTTTGATTTCTTGATGAAGATAACAATCTTAAGTGCGTAGACCATTGGACTTAATAAGATGTACATTTAACTTACTCCATCATAGTTCTGAAATCAGTTCCTTTTGGACTCTTCTAGTTTTCTCAGGTTGGGAAAGAAGATGGGTGGGAGCCCGCTACGTGTATCCCGCCTCTCGGAGCTGGCTCACCCATCTTCCGTCAGCCCATCTTCTTCCTCTAACTCGAAACAGCACCTTGTGACGTTTGTCAACCTTTTATTTATAGAATTAATTTTCAAAAAAACATTTTTATTATTTGACAGGCAAGATTGTTTATCTACACTAACGCCCCAGTTTGCATCACAATACACGTGGCAGGTGATCTGTGGAACTGCCAGTTCAGAAAGAAGTAATACTACTAATGATCACCGACATTTTTGAGCATTTGCTTTATAACAGCTACTCTAAAAGGGCTCTTATTTGTTCCTCATGCCAATTCTGTGAGGAAAGAGCAAATCTTTTATTCTGAAATTTAAGAGTTCAGCAAGATTTGAAATCTCATTTACTGTAGCTCTGCTGGCTTGCGTGGTTCACAGGATTTCTTTTGTTGTACTTTACTCTTTAGGCTGACCTTGACCTTGAAATGTAAGGTGATTTGATTGCCTTGAAAGAATAGTTCTTGAAGGTATAAAAATAATTCTTAAAATAATTCTTCCTCACTTCGATGCAGTTACAGGAGTTTTTCTTCCCGTGATCATTAGCAGCAAGTCCAGAATGGACAAGACATACTTGGATCGCCCTGTGACCACATGACAGAAGATGGAGAAGGGAAGACAAGTCCTAAGCTATAAGGGAGGACTGATTCAGAGAGGAGAAGAACACATGACCAGACGTGTAGCTTCTGTTTCACCAAGTACTGTGTAATGGAGAGAACTGAGCATTGGGATTAAACGAGGCCCGAGCATCTGCTGTTTACTGATGTCGTCATCCTGGACACACTGCATACGCTCTCCCAGCCTCAGCTGCCTTCAGGAAACAAAGGGTAGAAAAGAAAAAAAAGTTTCGGTGGTGAATGAAACCTCACACTCTAAGGTTACAACCGTAGGACACGCTCACCTGGAGCATCACTAGGACTGTAGGTCCTGAGTAAGACCCTTCATTCTAGTGCTAATGATGCAGAGTAGTAGCAGGGGCACTTTCCCGGACGCTCGCCCTCTTATGCCACCCCTCTGCCCAGGATTGGTCTCTGTGAGGATCCAGGACCCCCAGAGGGTAGCTGATTCCATGGCATGGCCTGAAAATCCTCAGGATTGATCTGGAACAAAATGAGAACGATATCCAGGGCTTGAGGGGCTATGCTGAAAGAACACAGGGGTTGAGCTAGAGGGCTCCCGTCCCTTTGGCAGTACAAATATCACAAAGAAAATGGTGATTACAGTTCATTGGAATTGTTGAATTGGTAAAATGTTAGATATGTAGAAAAGTTAATATAAAGTGGAAAAAAGGAAGTTATAGAATAGGGACTACAATAGTGCGTCTTAGATGTTGTGTTGATAGTAATTAGTAGAACAGTAGTACGTGGGGCTGCTTCTTTTGGCTACACCTCCTGACCAACGCTGGGTATCATGCAAGCTGGTGACTGTGGCGACAGAGGGCGAAGAGCACCACGGGGCTCGGCTCTGGCACCGATGCGGTGGGCTTGCTGCTTTGGTGGAAGGGTGGGCGTCGAATTTCCTGCAAGGCGGTGATGGCGGCAGGGGTGCTCCGGAGCCTTGCACACATAGTGGTTGGTTGTGCACTCGGGTAATACCACGTTCCTCTTGCTCTTCAGTGGCTTGAAGGTAACGATGTGCTCCCGCTGCTGCCAGTCTTTGTGTTGAATCTCCATCGTCTGACGTATCTCTGGGGTTTGGTTTTCCTGACGGGACCCCGAGTAACACAGCCAATCTCTTCTGCCTGGAATGCTGTATACTGGGAAGTTATCGAAACAAGTAATACTGCATTTTGTACGAACTTGAGAAGGCTTAAGAACTATAGAAATACTAAGGACAGAAGTTGGTTTGGTATTTAAAATAGTTTTGTCATGTTTGTTTGAGCTGCTCAGAAATTACTCTAAAATTTCATTGTGGCTCAAATAAATTAAGGAAATTTAAATAATCAAGGCTCAAACATATAAGAAAATTGATTTTCAAAGTTTTATTACACGTGTAGGTTTTAATAAATTGAGCATTAAACAAAATATAAATCACAAGTGCTCTTCCTATGGGGAGGTCTCAAAAATGATGAATGTGATCACTGTTTCCCGTGTGGGGGTGGGTTAGAGATTCTATGAGAATTAAATGGACTATGGCCTGAAAAGCAGGATATAAACTTTCCCTTTAAACAAATATAGTCAAGTTTTATTGTCTTTTTTCTTCCCTTGGGTGGTAAAGAGCTATTTGGTCCATTCTGGGTGTGAGGGCAACTTTCTCCAGGGCTGAGAGGCAACACCTCTCTTCTCTCCTTGAAGATTAGAATAGTGGGTTTGATAAAGACTGAGCAGCACTAGTCCTTGAGGACTGACACAGTGATGTCACTTGCTAACAACTGGGGCCCCACACTGATGGGACGATGGAGAGTCTTCCCAACAGCAGGCCAACCACAGATAACATGAGGGATGAGAAGAGACGAAGGCTTTGGCTCAGAGCACAGAAGGGGTAGTGGCCAGAGAAGGAGAGAGGCCACGGAAGTCAGGGGAAACCAGGCCCCCCCCAACTGTGACTGTGATCCTTAGACAGGTGCCTGGGCCTCGAGGCAGCCTCAAGTGGGTCAGATGAAGAGCGACTCCCCGGGAGCCACAGTGGATTACAGCCGTGACGAGGCACTGCGCAGGATTCACAGTATGGATCTCCCACTCTCGCTAGTCCCCCTGGTGCTACTGAAACAGAAGCCCTGGCGCCTGTCACGTCGGTCATCACAGTCGTTTAACATCTAATCCCAGGAGGAGCCAGTTTATCCTCGCTGTTCTCTCTAAACAACGTTGTCTTTTCCTTGACAGCTCTGCGGAGGTGGAGAAGAAAAACCACTTTAAACAGAAGTTGAGCTGGAAATGGGAGTGGCTTACTTCAGGGAAAAGGGGGCTTGATACCCACCAGCTGCAGGGAGAGCTCTGGAGAATGTACCAGAGCTACACATGGGCCATCTTTATTTCACAATCAGAAGGACAGCACATGAAAAGCAAGGAGAAATGTCTTTGCCTATTAGGGTGAATAAAGACTCAGGTGGGTTGAGGACCCCGACTCTTCCGCCATCTTGCCAGGTGACTAAAGACTCGAATGGGATTCCACTAGACTTCTGGGGCAGGAAGAGAATCTTTAACAGTACAAAAAAATTAGGAAGCTCAGTTACCTTGACTAGACTGCTCAACAGTTGCCTAATGTTTAAAACGTCCAGTCAAAACAACTGAGTCCCATTTTAGTCCCTAAGTCTAACATGATTTGCTTTCTTTTGAAGGATGGAGATGCATGAACGAAGTCATCAACAAACTGTAAAGCTCCAGGCACCAGGGTGTGAGTGAACCTTTATGTACTTGGGAAAAAAGTTTGTACACTGGTTATACCTTGTGCTGGAATGGTGGGGAGTGAAGCCAAATATTACATTTTAAAGGAGAGGACAGCACCCTACCATTGGTTCACGCATCAAGCATTTACTAAGAGTCTACGAAGTACCTCTGCCAGGCATGAGGGGAAAATCAGTAAGCAGAACACACACGGGCCTCGCCCTCATGGAGATCCCAGCTTAAGGGGCGGAAGACGACGTTAATCAAGTAAGCCCACAGAGGACTGCATGGTTGCATGCGTGACAAATTCTTGAGGGAAGGATTCTTGGTTCTGGAAGAGGTCAACTCGTCTGGAGCAGGAAGTTTATTAAGGAACAGACGTTGAAGTTGAGATGTCAAGTACTAGCGTGAGCCAAGAGCCAAGGCCAAGGGTGGGTGGGGGCGGGGGGCCCGCAGCAGCCTGGACAGAGCTGTGCACACGAAAGGGGCCTCGTGGATGTTTGGGAGCTTCTGGATGACCAGTGCGCTGGAGCAAGAAATGGAAGGTGGTGGTCAAGGAACCACTTTAGGCCTTGGTCTTTGTTCTCGGATGGATGAGAGGCCTGAATGCTTCAGACACAACCACACTGTCTGGAGAGTCACTCTGGTTGCCCCGCTGTGAACCCTCGGGAACAGGCAGTGAGGAGCTCGGTGAGGACGGCGCTGCTGTAACGTGTGGCACTCAGTCTCGGTCCCCGCCCCCCCGCCCCCGCCGGTCTATCCATCAACGAGAAGGACATCGGGTGACGGACACTGGGGGCAATAACCTTTCTCAGGCGCTCAGCGCCGTGAGCCTGTGGTGGGGCTTGGAGGGGCTCCCGAGGTTGCAGAGGCACCCAGCCGTGCTAGGTGCTGTTAGGACGGGCGCAGGGGCATGAGGCCTCTCAGACAGGACTCCCACGTCCTGCCACACCCCATGTGCTGTTTGTCCTGTTTGAGTTCCCTCCAATCCTAACTCCTACGAAACCCGAGGAGCGCGGCTTTGGGCCAGACCTTGAGCAACCTTAATACTTAATGAAATTCAGTTCTTTTTTCCTCTTTATTGACCCACTTTTACTTACATCATTTTGGGATTAATGAGGAGTTTTGGGGCAATGCCCACGTAAAACGATACGCTCTTTCAGACCCTAATAGGGAGAAGTGAAGTTATTTTTCCCTAGCGGAGTTATTAGTGGAACTGTTACTTTTTTGTAGTGTTAATTTTTCATCATGAAATAATAAACAGTAACAACAAAATAATAGGATATCAGCCTTGTGCTCATCAAAGCTAGTTTTAAGGAATCTGAGTAAGGTTTAGGGCCACGCGTATCGCTACGTCGTAGATGCAGCAGTGAACACAGATTATTCAGGGGCAGGTGGTCCTGACAAAGCACTCCGCTCCTCTCCAACTACCGGAGATTCCTGTCCTATCGGGAGAGCCAGCCTAGCCTGTGCCTCACACGGAGCCTGCGGGAACAGGACCCCGGCGGGGCGGGGGCGGGGAGCCTGGCTCCAGGCCGAAGCCACCGCGGCGCGGGCCGAGCCGGCACAGCACACGGTTCTTTCTCAACGGCAGGTGTGATTTCGGCCCGACGTGAACCTGAATTCTCCTAGTGCAGGAGACGCGCCGTGAGCCTCAAGCACACCGCAGTGAGTCCTGGTGGCAGAGCAAAGGAAACCAAGCGGGACCTGAGGAAGGCTCTAACCCACGCAGACCTGGGAGCCGGAGAACCCACGAAGCGGCCTTCCTGCTCAGGCCGCTGCGCGTACATTCCTCGCAATCCCATATCCTCAACGGTTTAAACTCAGTGAAAAGTAGATAAAATTGTTGCATTTGTTCTCTTGAAAAACCCAAACCCAAACCCAAAGATACCAAGTTCTGAGGTATAGGGAGGGACAAACAACGGAACGCGGAGCCTTAAGGTGAGAGTGACGCATTAGGGACCTGCCCTTCACGTCGCAGAAGCCGCCTGGCCGGCCGACCTTCCGCTCCCCGCCTGCTCCACCTGCCCCGGGGACCGCCGACGGCCCAGCAGCGTCCCTTCTAAGGCGATGACTCAGGCGGAGGTAAAACCCATGTCTAAGCAGATGAAGCGTTGGGCTGCTTGAGGCCAGGGCAGCCAGAGTAGGTCCCGGGCACTAGGAGGACTCAGGGAAAGAGGCCACGCGCGAGCTGGAGACCCCGCGGAGCTGGCATCGTATCCCAGCTCAGGCCCGGGGGGATCAGGGGCCGGCTGGAGGGCAGCCGGGTGGTGTCACGGGCCGGTGGCGGGACGGGCTGCCGCCAGCCCCCCGGACAGCAGGAACTGGGGTGACAGGTGACAGGCCCGGCTGCTCAGCAATCTGGGAGGTTTGGGCTGCACATGGCTAGAGCATTCAGAAAACGGCCAATAGGACCACCTGACTCATTCGGGTGCCCGCTACTAAAAAAAAAAACAGAACTGGCAAGGATGTGGAGAAGCTGAACCCCTGCCGGTGCACGTGTGAAACAAGCAGCAGCCGTGGAAAACAGTAGAGGTTCCTCAGGGAATTAAATAAAATCACCGTATGACTCAGCAATTCCACTTTGCCTACAGACCCAGAGCAATGGAGCAGATACTCGTACACCCACGTTCATAGTAGCTTATTCACAGGAGCCAAAGCATGGAAGCAACAGTGCCACCGCGGACGACGGACACGCAAAACGTGGCGTGCACGTGCCGTGAAATACTGTCCAGGCTGAGATGGAAGGAAATTCTGCAGGAGGCTGCCACGTGCATGAACCGTGAGGACGTTACGCCCCGTGAACCGAGCCAGTCAGAAGAAGACAAATACTGTCCGATCTCATTTATGTAAGGTCCTTGGGGTGTCAACATCATAAAGACCGAAAACAAGATGGTTGGTGGGGGCTAGGGAAGAAGAAACTGGGAGTCATTGTTTAATAAATAGTTTCAGTTTCACAAGATGAGAAGAGTCATGGGACGGACGGCGGTGATGGCTGCACAGCAACGTGGACGCACTGGACCACCCAACTGGATGTACAACTCAACATGGTCAGGGGCGGCTGGGCGGCTCGGCTGGTCAAGCGGCCGACTCTTGATTTCCCAGGTCATGATCTCGGGGTCCTGGGATCGAGCCCCCTGTCCAGCTTTGCACTCAGTGGGAGTCTGCTTGAGGATTTCCTCTCCCCTTCTTCCCCTCCCCCCTTCCTCTAAAATAAATTACAAAATTTAAAAATGGTTGAGATGGTAAAGTTTACGTTGTGTGTATTTCAACAACAACAACAAGAACAAACAAAAAACCCAAACAAAGACAAACGTGGCTCGGTCTTAAAAGATGGAAAGGAACAAATAAATCAACTTCAACAACAACAAGAGAAGGCACCAGCAGAACGGTTAAAGCAAGTTAAACCGTTTTATCCTTTTTAGCACCAGGACAGTGCCTGGAATCCCAGGGAAGCTGATGCCTGGCTCACGTACGGAGGCTTCCTGAGACCAAGGAGGACTGTCCCTCGGATGGCCTCTTCGGTCCCGCTTGTGTCCCGGCAACAGCTGCTGGGTGTGGATCCCTCCCCGGGACTTCCATGGCAGGGCTTCCGTCCCGGCCCGAGGAGAGGGTGCACGGTCGGCCGGCCGGAGGCCACCTTCACGGCCGGGCTTCCTGACCACAAGGCCAAAGCCGCCCCATGCCAGGTCCTACTAACTGCTCCCACTCTCCAGGGCCACAGCCAAGGGAGTACCACCCGGCTCTGCCTCCTGGGGCAGGAGGAGGGCTGTGTCCAGCGGTGTCTGGCCTAAGCGTGCCTTTCTAGAGTGACCGGCGACACAGGGTTGGCACGGGCCCTCCGCTCAGCCACCGTCTCGGCCTCAGGGGCAGTGCTGTACCACTGACCTATGATGATGGAGACGTCCCGCAGTACCTGCTACGGTGGCCACCAGCCACTTGCGGCCGCGGGACACCTGAAGGGCCCAAATGCGACTGAGGAACTGAATTCTAAATTTTAGTCAATTGTAATGATGTGAAGTTTCAGTAGGTGCATGTACCAGCGGCTGCCGCCCAGGGCCCGATCAGAGGGGATGCGTGGCCGCGGCCTTGGTGACACTCTGCCCTGGAGTGTCAGACCGTCTTGGAATGTGCTCCGGTTCTTCGGTGGCAGAGCCACTGAGGACTAGTCCCATCGCCTTACAATCACCTCACTAATCCAGCAGCCCCCAGTCAACTGCCCCCCACGGACCCACAGGTGCCTCCAGGCACCCCTCGGTCTGCTCTCTCCCTTCAGACGGAATTCTGACATCGTTTTCTACACCTGTTGGACGTTTCCTCACACCTGCGGGCCCCTGCTTCCTGCCACCTGCCCTCCCATCATGCTCTCAATGCAGCTCCTCCCATCGGTCACCAGGACTGCGGAGCAACACGTGTTGCTACGGCTGCAGCGCAAGGTACCGCCGACTGGAGGGGCTGGGGGCGCGGGGGGCTCACACAGTAGAAATCTAGTTTCTTATTATTCTGGGAGTTGGCAGGCCGAGGTCGAGGTGCTGGAGGGGTCGGTTTCCTCCAAGAGCTCTCTCCTCGGCGTGTGGGGGGCCGCCCTCTCCCTGTGTCTTCAGTCTTCCCTGTATGGTGTCTGCGTCCCAGTATCTTTGTAGAAGGACACCAGTCATGCTGGACTCAAGCCCTCCCACAGGACCTCATTTTAGCTAAATTATCTCTTTAAAGATCTTACTTCCAGACACAGTCACATTCTGAGGTACTAGGAGTTAAACGTATGGATCTTGGGGGACGCAGTTCAATTCACAACAACTGCTTCGCTGCTAAATCCAACATACACTTTTCCCTCCTTACGTTACCGTACTTCCCTGCAGCACTGGGTACTGGGGGCCACCCACACCTACAGCTCTGGCTCCCTTGTTTCCGCGACTCCACACTCCTCGCTTCTCTCCCAACTCTCTGGCTATTTCCTCTCAATCTAGGCTATAGATTCCTCGCTCTCGTGCGCTCTCTCTCTCTCTAACCTTTCCTTTAAATATTGGTGCTCCTACACCTGATCGTAGCCAAAAGGCCGAGAAGCTTGCCTTTAAATATCAGCTCCTGATGTGATGAGCGCTGGGTGTTCTACGCAACTGATGGATTATTGAACTCGACATCTGAAACTGTTGATATACTCTCTGTTGGCTGATTCAATTTAAATTAAAAAAAGGAAAAAAAATGTTGGTGCTCCTCAGGGTTTTGTCCCAGTTTTGTCTTTACACACTCTTATCCACATCTATGGCTTTTGTTGCCATCTTTGTGCTGATGCTGTCCAAATCCTTGTCTTCAGCCCAGATCCCCCGATTTTTCTTCTTTAAAGTGTTGAGGTGAACTTGAGAATGCTTGTGGTGTGCCAACCAAATCTGTGCTTTGTTGACTTTTGTCAACAAGAGCAGCCCTCAGGACAACACTTTCCTCCCATCTTCCCATTTCCCATCTTCACTGTGAACAAAATACGAGGACTCTGCACTCACTCTAGGGACTCTGCAGCCAGTATGGGGAAAGTCATGCCTCCCTGCACCAGACCCTCATTCAGGTTATGAGTTCAAATCCCATAGGAGCTTCCTTGCACCCACCGCTCAGCTCTCCGTGGCTGTATGTTTAAACTTGTCACATTTTGCTTCCCCAAACCGACTGTAATCTTTGAAGGCAGGAGAGTTCCTTGCACATTGGAGGTGCCCACTTCATAGGCGACAAAACACACAACAGGCCATTAAGTCTGAGTGAATGAGAAAGAAGCATCAGAGGCAAAACAGTGTTGGCGCTAGGCTGTAGGCATCCACAATGTATGAAAAACGGTGGGTTCTTCTGTCGTTCATTCATTCATCCTCTCATCTATTCCAACACGCACTGAGGGCCTGGTATTTGGGGTGGCTAGCGAACGCGCCACTCCTATTTCTTCATGTCGATAGGAAACACAGATGCAGGAGGCGCAGGAACAGGCCTGCTGCGCTAACGTCCCTCCTATCTGGGTGGGCTCTGGCCCTTTCCCTATTATGACACCTTTGGCTTAGGAAAAAAGATGAACGAAGTTCAAATGAAGTTCATCGTGTGTGTTTGTGTGTTCCTTAGAGCTCATACTTGGCAAACCTCAAGGGAGGACTCTGGCTGAACCCAGTGGACTGGGGGAAAGAATCACAAAAGTCTGGGATTTCTTGACCAGAAAAATTCCCTGTGGTCGGAGAGACTGCCATTTCCCACGTGGCCCTGCTCATCAGAGACACAGAAGTGTCATTTTCAATTGGCTAAGCTGCTTCTTCTGGATCTTTCTTCCATGTATTTAAATAATATGCTTCTGTATTGACTTCTCAGATTTAGATATAAACTCTTGACTTCCTCCTATGAAACGTGAGGATTTAGTAATCTTGTTCTCCTCATTCTTCCAACATAAATATATCATAATATTTGGTTAAACCAGTATTCAAAGTTAACACTGTTGTGATTATTGTAAATATCTTCCCCAGCTAAGTCGTGCCACATGGACTAACAGGGTTTCCTTTGTTACACAACTTTTTCCTCCCTGGGGTTCAAAATTCCCTTGTTTTGATTTATACTTAGCCCCAGTGTTCCTCCGACACTTAGCCAAAACCGTTAATCTCCTCTTAATAATTCAAAGGTGGGGCACCTGGGTGGCTCAGTTGGTTAAGTGTCCAATTCTTGGTTTCAGCTCAGGTCATGATCTCAGGAGTCATGGGATCGAGCCCCACATTGGCCTCCGTGTTCAGTGGGGAGTCGGCTTGAAGATTCTCTCCCACTGCCCCTCCCACTCCCTCTCTTTCTCTAAAATAAATAAATCTTTAAAAGAATATCAAATTCATCAAGTACTCTGTTGATTTTTAAATTTTTAACACAGCCCTTCTGCAGCCCACTGGCCTCCCGCTCTCATGTGTCATCCAACTTCCCTGAATTGGATCCCCTTTTCTTGAGTCCTGAGTCTTCTTTTTTTCCTAGTTTATTCTCTCATTTTGGCAGAGTATATCCTCAGGGAGTTTCCCTTAAAGCATGCTTGGATTCTATTCAATTTTTTTTTTTCTGTTTTTATATTTTTTAAAACTGAGAACTCATTTTTTTCTATGAGCTAGTCTTTTTGTTTTTCTGTTGACACAGTTATCTTTTATTATCTCCCTGAAGATATTATGGTTTTCCTGACAGTTTCTTCTGCTCTTTGTATAGTCTTGGTTTCCTCTGGATTTCTATGTTGGATTAGGATTCCCAATAATCAATGTCTATAAGTTTTTTCTTTGAAGAACTCAAGTTTCCCTAAAAAGGAAACTGCCAGCTGCTGCCTCAGGTGTCTAAGCTAGGCCACCAGGATGCTCTGACGTGATGGGAGAAAGTTACTCACCATTCATTCAGCATGCCAACTGGCCCCCAATCTTCTCCAGCATGCTTTCTGTGGGGGTGAGGGAGATGCCTCATGGGGCGGGGTGAAGAAGGAATCTAATGATCTCCCTGCATTTAGTACAGGCTTTTAACCAACACTCCAGCTCCAGAGCAGCTCCTGGTGCCTCCAATCCAGCGCCGTCAGGGGCGCTATGGGGCCAGTCTGTTAGCTTCCTGCCTCCTGCACCCCATGCCCCAGTCTATGAGTAACTCATCACCATCTGCTTTCCAGGTGCCAACACTGTGTTCATATATTTCTTTCCATTCTTGTTACGTTTTTAGTTTGTCCCCGAGGATTTTGTTGTCTTTAACAAAATCTTCATGTTGTAATGAGGTTTTGAGAAGAAATGTAGAGAAAACAGGTGTTTATTATGTTTAGTTGAATGGTTACCATCTTTCCTCAACGGGAAAAAAAATATTTAAAATAGATTCTGTGGAAATTCTACCTACCTCGAGAATGTTTTAATAAATCTTCACGTTTCTAGGCCCAGTTCACAGCCTTCACAGAGCTGGTGCCTGCCATAAACAGGTGAGCAATTACTATTTGTCGACCATTTGAATGAATACATGAATCAGGTGTTCACTGGTAGTGCTGCTGACTCCTTTGGAAGCTAAAGGACTCTGAAAACTCAGAAGAGTGGACAGTAAACTAGGGAAAAGTGACTCCGGCATTTGGTTGCACATTAAGAACGCTTGGGAAGAATCTAGAATTACAGATCCCTGGAGACCATTCCAGAACTAACTGAATCCTGTTCTCAGGATTCTTTTTTTTTTTTTTTTTTTTTTTTTTTAATTTTTATTTATTTATGATAGTCACAGAGAGAGAGAGAGAGGCAGAGACATAGGCAGAGGGAGAGGGAGAAACAGGCTCCATGCACCGGGAGCCCGACGTGGGATTCGATCCCGGGTCTCCAGGATCGCGCCCCGGGCCAAAGGCAAGCGCCAAACCACTGCGCCACCCAGGGATCCCATGTTCTCAGGATTCTTGGGGAATCTCCATTTTTACAAAACCACCACCTACCTCTAGCATTTTTGTTGCATGAAAAAATAAACCTCTGATGTCTAAGATACTACTAATCATATTTTTTGTTGCTTGCAGCTAAAAGCATTCCTAACATATACATGGGGCCCATGAGATTCCCAAAACACTGATGTGGAAAGGGTGACCCTTCAGAGGCATACGGAAGGGGCCTGGCAAACATCTCCAGGAGTACACAGCCAGCTGAGGGCCTCCTGGGGGAAAGGTGGTAATGGGAAATGCTCCAAGGTGCTCCCCAGGTTCCCGGTGCTGACCCGCTTTTCTCTATCTGTTCCTCCCTATTCCTCCCCTTGCCCACCCATTAGACCTACACCGGTGCCCCTGAAGACACTGGGATACGGTTGTCTGGCAATTCCTCTAGTTTCTCTCCTTGCTCTGCGTTTCTTCATGTGCTTTATGCCTCAAACTTCATTTGATTCTCTATTTTAGAGTCACATAGCTCAGCATTAACTATTCTCAGCTCTTTTAATCCCTCTCTATCAACTCTACCCTTCCAGGGGGCCACTTGCTTACTGTAAAAGCAAGTGGGGGAAAAACTCCACAGATTTATATCTCAAGATAGTATCTTACCAGGTTTGTTAACGATGGTCTGCCTATTGTTGCACCCAATCCCCAGTCCTACCCTCAGCAAGAGACGCTGGGTTTACTCCCTGAGCCCCTAGAGGCAGATTATCAGGACCCTACAGAGATAGCAGAAATACCAAGAATTCTGGGAGACAGCAGTGGCTAGAACCCAAGGGAGGTCCCAGAGACTAAAGAAAAGGAAGGGGAGGCCTTTTTTCCCCCTGGGTGAAAGGAAATGGGTGAACTCTAGGGCAAAAGCCCCATGTCAGGGAGGCAATGGGAGAGGGGATACCCCAAAAGGATGGTGCACATCCTTTGAAGGTTAAAGCTGGACAAATGTAGCAGAGTAATTTGCTCTTCCTGGAGAAAAAAAATTCTGATGCAGAAATTATGGCCAATGACCTGAGAGCTTGCCCAAGTAGGCAATGTATGTTAGGGTCAGAGGTGTGGGGTGCCCACAGACAGGATTGAGAAAGTCAAGTGATACTCATGAAATAATAGCTCTTGGGGCAAAAATTAGTGATGACAGAGGGAAATGAGTAATGTGCTCCTTGCTGAGGAAGAGACCCGTATTTTATTTATTTATTTTATTTTATTATTATTTTTTAAGATTATATATTTATTTATTCATGAGAGAGAGAGAGAGGCAGAGACACATGCAGAGGGGAAACAGGCTCCACGGAGGGAGCCCGATGTGGAACTCGATCCCAGGACTCCAGGATCACGCCCTGGGCTGAAGGCTGCGCTAAACTGCTGAGCCACCCGGGGATCTCCAAGACGCGTATTTTAAAATCCTCTCTCTGCATGATTATGATCCTTTGGATCATAATCCTGGAGCACTTCACTGGGTGCCTGAAAGGACTCCTGATTGGTCAGGTACCAAGATGCAGCTGCAGATTATGTTTATCCTTTCACAACACCAGGACTCGAAAATCCTAAGGCTGGGATCCGATCTGGTAATCTGCTGACATCGACAAAATTCACTTAGGAAAATGCAGATGGAATGCAACAGTCTCATGTAAGGATGTACTATTTGCAGAGTTTTTTTTTTTTTTCTTAAAGATTTTATTTATTCATGAGAGACAGAGGGAGAGACACAGGCAGAGGGAGAAGCAGGCTCTCTGCAGGGAGCCAGATGTAGAACAATCCCAGGACCCCTGGGGTCACGCCCTGAGCCAGAGGCAGACGCTCAACCTCTGAGCCACCCGGGTGCCCCTGCACAGTATTTTCATTAAAGTACTGGAGATGTTTCTAGAGGTCTCACTAAGCAAGAAATCTAGTGTGATGGATGCAGCTCACTGACCTGCTGCTGCCCCTTTCCAACTGTCCCTAGGGCAACTTCAAGGCCAACTTAGGCACTACTTAGGCAAATCAGGGGTTTTGTGATAAAGAGTCCAGAATTAGTAGTAACTCACTCTTCAGATCAGTTTTGAACTTAATCAACGATTTCCCTCTCAGTGGATTTCAGATCTGTCAATTTTTTTACTTTTTGTATTTTGAAGCTGTTATTTGGTGTGCAAGGATTTGAGACTGTGCTATTATTTCTACTGTATTGACTCCCTAATCGTTATAAAGGGTTTCTCTTTCTCTTGGGTTAGACTTCTCGTCTCATAATTTATCTTGTCTGACACTAGGAGAGCTATACCAGCTCCTTGTGGTGAATGTTTGCATGGTGACTCTTTCCAATCTCTCAATTTCAATCTTTGTTTTTATATATTTAAATGTGTCTATGGCTGAGTGGGAGGGTCCAACATGGTGATGTAGAAAGACCTTAAATTTACCACCTCTGTAGACACATTAAATCTACATCTTTTTATAAGGCAATTCCTCCTGAAGAACTGAGAGCTGAATGAACAGCTTGTGCCCCACAAAAGATAGAGACCACACAGAGAACCACAAGAGAGATAATGGTAATGAAGAGAACCCCTGGGCCTGGTGCTGTGAATTGCAGGGGGGAGGGATAGTACCTAGGGACTGTGAGCACTGAAAAAAAGGTGCAGTTTGTTTATTTATTTATTTATTTTAATATTTTATTTATTTATTCATAGAGACACAGAGAGAGAGAGAGAGAGAGAGAGAGAGAGAGAGAGAGAGAGAGGCAGAGACCCAGGCAGAGGGAGAAGCAGGCTCCATGCAGCGAGCCTGATGTGGGACTCGATCCCGGGTCTCCAGGATCACAACCCGGGCTGCAGGCGGCGCTAAATCGCTGCGCCATTAAAAGGGCAACTAGGCTATAAAGGAATCAGCCCTAGAAACTTGCCAAATGGCAAAGGAGATGCTGGAACTCTTTCAGGTTCAGAGTGGCTGGCGAGCACCACAGTTTACGTTCCTCTTCACCTTGACAATGCAGATGGGAGCAACGTCCAGGTGCCATAGCCAGCCTGTGACCTCAGCAACCCCTGTGTCCCCAGACCACACTAGCCCTGATCACCCTGGGGCACACACACAAAAGCCATAGTATAACAGAGCAACTAAACCCAAGGCCATATACGGAGTTGATGCAATCTCTATCAAAATATCAATGGCATTTTTCACAGAATCAGAAAAAATAATTCTAAAACTTGTTTGGAATCACAAAAGATCCCAAAGACCTAAAAACAATCTTCAGAAGAAAGAACAAAACTGGAGGTACCACAATGCCAGATTTCAAGGTACAGTACAAAGCTGCAGTAATCCAAACACTATGGTGCTGACACAAAAAGAGACACAGAGATACAGGAACAGCATAGACAGTCCAGACATAAACCCACACTTATGTGGTCAGTTCATCTAAGACAAAAGAGGCAAGAATATACAATGGGGAAAGACAGTCTCTTCAACAAATGGTGTTGAGAAAACTGCACAGCTACACGCAAAAGAATGAAACTGGACCATTTTCTTACACCCTATACAAAAATAAGTGCAAACAAAATGGTTTAAGAACCTAAATATGAGACCAGAAACCATAAAACTTCTATAACAAAACATAGTAATCTCTACGACATTGGCCTCTAGCTGTCTCCTGGGGCAAGGGAAAGAAAAGCTAAAAATAAACAAATGAGACTAAGTCAAATTGAAGAGCTTTTGCCTAGAGAAGGAAACCATCAATAAAACAAAAGCCAACCTACTGATTGGGAGAAGATATTTGTAAATGAGATACCCAATAAGGGGTTAATATCCAAAATATATAAAGACCTTCTATTACTCAACACCAAAAAAACCCCAAATAATCTAATTTAAAAATGGGCAGAACACCTGAATTGACACTTTCCCCAAGAATACAGTAAGCAGATGGCAAACAGACACAAGAGAAGATGCTCATCACTCACCCTCAGGGAGATGCACATCAAAACCCCAGTGAGGTATCACCTCACACCGGTCACAATGGCTAGAATCAAAAAGACAGACATAACAAGTGTGGGTGAGGACGAGGAGAAAAAGGAACTCTGGTGCATCGATGGCAGCCATGTAAATTGGTGCAGCTACTGTGGAGAAGAGACTGGAAGTTTCCCCCCAAAATTAAAAATAGAAATACCGTATTATTCAATAATTCCACTACTGGGATTTCACCCAAAGAAAAAGAGAACATTAATTAATTCAAGAAGATATATGTCCCTATGGACCCCTATGTCCACTGCAGCAGTATTCACAAGAGCCAAGATATGGAAGCAACCTAAGTGTTCACTGATAGGTGAACGGGTAAAAAAAGAGTGATGTATATATATCATTCTCAGAGTGGTCATTTCTTTCTTTCTTTCTTTCTTTTTTTTTTTTTTTAAAGATTTTATTTATTTATTCATGAGAGACCCAGAGAGAGAGGCAGAGACCCAGGCAGGGGGAGAAGCAGGCTCCCTGCAGGGAGCCCAACGCGGGACTCGATCCCAGGACCCTGGGGTCACGCTCTGGGCCGGAGGCGGACGCCGACCCCTGAGCCACCCCGGTGGCCCCGCCAGGCACAGTTCTAAATGCCTCTCATATATTAGCTGTGTTACCATGAGGTAGACACATCAGCACATATCATGATGCCATGGTAATAGAAGGGTGTGGAAGTACAAACCGAAGAGTCACTGAACCCCAAATTCAGCACACACACCTTACCGTATTCCTTCCCTCCGTCCTTTCTGCTTTTCTAAATCTCACCCATCCTCAAGGAAGAAGCAAGAGGGCAAAAAAAAGGAGACAAAGGGAGACGGGGTTCTAATTTGTGCTTGTTTTGTGTGAACCTGTGAATCCAACCCTGCTTGTTGGGAAGTCCTTGGGCACTGCGCGCTCCTATCGTCTCTCCTCCTGGAACAGGTAGATGTTTATGTATCACTTTGCCTTCCCGACATGCCGGCACCACAGCTGTGCAGGGGGTCCCCAGGTCAGGAGATGACCGAGCTCGCCTTCCTGATGCCGTCTGTGAGCTGTCTTAGGATGACAGCACTCGCCAGCTACTGCCTCTGCTGGTCACCGTGGCCCTTCCTACTGCCAAGGCACCTCAAGACCACCCAGAGGATGCGAAAGGAGGAGGGCTGTCAACAGCCTGCAACAATGAGCAGCAGGATGTGGGAGCCTGTCCCTCTGCAAGGCAAACAGGCCAGCCTACTGGCGCTGAGGAAGACACTAGTATGGGTAATGCTAGATGGACGGCCGTGCAGAATTACTTACGGACTGATGTGTGCTTTGTTTCTCACAGAGGCCAAGGTTGGGAACACGGTGGAAGTAGAGGATATATTTTTAGTCCAAAAAAGGAAGCAAAAAGCAATGTTCCCAAGTGTGAGCAAAAATAGCTCCAAGCAAGAGGGAGAAAGCCTCAGAACCTGGGGAGTGGAAGGGAGTAATAGCCCTGCAGGCTTTGCTCACGGCACTGGCCCCCAAAACTGAGACAGCATGTGAGTGGTCAGAGAGAGAGCAAACTTCAAGACAGATGAAAAACTAAATGGCAGAAGTTTTCAATGACGGAAAGTTGGAAACAGACCGAAGGGAAGAACTGGTGAATCGCTCGAGCATACATGTGCGTGCCTCTGGCACGCTGCTAAGTGTTCAGCACTCAGCTCTACAAAAAAATCACGCATATATATATGCACGTTTACTGTACATTTTACTAGGAATAAATGCTTATTTTTATTGCTATCTATTCAGCAAGAAGTTGCTCACATCATTGATTTATGAGTTCAAATCTGACATGAATATTGGTGGCTTTTTGCCTACCCACTAACAAGTAAGAAGACAGTGAAACAAAGACACATGTGAGAACTTAGGCAATTCATAAAAACGTGCATGACTTCTCTACTGAATCAGATAAAAGGTTTTAAATACTGAAGGAAGCTTAGCACAGTGGCAGTATCGTAGCCATTGAGGTTAATCCAAGGTGCGATTATTGCTAATTAAATACTGAAGGAGGGCAGCCCCGTGGCTCTCGGTTTAGCGCCACCTTCAGCCCAGGGCGTGATCCTGGAGACCTGGGATCGAATCCCACGTCGGGCTTCCTGCAGGGAGCCTGCTTCTCCCTCTGCCTGTGTCTCTGCCTCTCTCTCTCTCTCTGTCTCTAATGAATAAATAAATAAAATCTTAAAAAAAAATACTGAAGGAATATTTCCTCAGTTTTCTGTGCTCTTCAGAATGAAATAGCCACAGACACAACACATTTAACCTGTATTAAGTAGTACTATTTTACGGGTTATACAGTATTAAATATAATATTTAACCTGTAAAATAGAATTATTATTTTTTCCCATAACTTCCTTAAGACTAAACTAAACGGTCAGGGGTACCCGGGTGGCTCAGTCGGCTGAGCATCTGCCTTTGGGTCAGGTTGTGATCTCGGGGTGTGGGATCGAGCCCCTCATTGGGCTCCCTGCTAGGGGAGGTGGGGGTGGTGTCTACTTCTTCCTCTGCCCCTTTCCCTGCCTCCCCACCTGTGCTCTCTCTCTCAAATTAATAAAATATTTTTCATTTTTATTTTATTTTATTTTTTTAAAGATTTTATTTATTTATTCATGAGAGACACAGGAGAGAGAGAGGCAGAGACACAGGCAGAGGGAAAAGCAGGCTCCATGTGGGGAGCCCGACGTGGGACTCGATCCCGAGTCTCCAGGATCATGCCCTGGGCTGGAGGCGGCACTAACCCTCTGAGCCACCGGGGTTGCCCAATAAAATATTTTGGAAAAAGACTCAATGATCAACAAAATAATACACTGAGCCCCGACTGGTAGAGTTTGCTGACTTCTGGGGTAAATATTGCCACCATAACTAGTTTCAAGCTACCAAGCAGATGTCAGTGAAGACAGAACTAGAAAGACATACACAGTAGTGCGCTACTAGATACTTATTTTCACCACACGGATATACTGGATATAGGTAGCCACGTGCATAGAAAATAGCGCTTTTTCTAATTAGTGGTCATAAGTAACCTCTGGGGCTCTGCAAATTCCTAGTCCTCATGACCCTTTTGAATCTGATGGATCAGCTTTTCTGATCATGCCTGGGTGGAATCTTCTGGGGGGCTGAGAATCCTCAGAGGTCTGGATCTCTTCCAAGTATGGGGAATGGTAGTTAGGTGAGAACATTCTCCTCTTCCTGGCCTCCAGGAACCTCCTGGGCTCCTAGCAAAACCCTAGCACAGACTTAAGCTTTCACAGAGAGCTTTTACCAAAAGAACCTTTGACCTCCCCACACTTCTTTCCTGCTGACATCCCTGAGGCAAAGGAAATTACAAAAGCTGCCTATGCTTTCAATGGGGAAAGGAAAAGAGAAGTCTGGAAAAATAACATAAATCCAGTTTAAAAGCTTACCTCACCTCAGGGGTGTGTACAGCTGAAGCAGTCTTCAGTCTGAGTATCTACACCGGAGCCATGTTTTCTCAGCCAATACGGTATTTGATTAGCTGTCCCTGGTGCAGTTTTTTTTTCTAATTACTAGAATACCTGTGAAAACACAACAAAAATATAAAAATTTATAACCAGATTCACAGAGGAATAACCACTAAGGGTAAGACCCATGCAGCAGATTTAAAGTTTACAGTCATTGGTCAATACATCCTTTGCTAAATAAAACAAAGTAAATAAACTCTCTGGCCTTGGAAGAGCAGGGAAGAAAGAAAAAGATGAAGTCCGTGAAAAAATACCGTAGGAAGGAATGGAAGGAGATACTATACACGAAAGCTAACACGGCGCCCAGCACATTAAGTGGGTGTCGGCTGGTAACAGCAGTCCCGGTAGTCATTACAGTAGGAAGGGCCAGTGGGAGATTGTGTCTGTGAGTTTATCATCTAAGAGTTTATTCACTCGAGGAGCAAGAAAAAATTTTAGGCAACAATCCTGCATCTTTGATAGGATGAAAAAGCTTGAACTTTAAGATGTAGGCACAGAAAGATAATGGTAAGTAAAGGAAATATTTCAAGATTCACAATGCAAAAGTAACTTTTCAGAAGCTACTTAGGAGGCAAAAACGCCACTGCAGAAAAGGAAATTTGTGACATGGAACGTAGAATTGAGATTCCTTTTTAGATCGCAGGAAAAAAGAGAAAGGTATGAAAGTCATTACAGCTGGGGCGCTGGGCAGGTAGGTCCTGATCAGGGTCCTCGACATGGAGCCCCACGTCAGACTCTGGGCTCAGCAGGAAGTCGGCTTCTCCCTGCCCCTCTGCCCACCCCACAGCTCTCCCTCTAGCCGTCTCAAATAAATAAAATCTTAAAAGAAAAAACTAAAAAAAAAAAAAAAAAGATAAATATAAAGAACAAAGATTAGAGGCACAATTTTAAAACGACAGCTATTTCCACAAGGGGGTGAGCTGCATAAACTTGTCTCTCTCTCTCTCTCTCCTTAGTTTAGTGTCAGAGAGACGTCATTGAAAGTAATTTAAATGGAGCTATGAGGCAGGCAAAATAATGCCTCCCACAAAGAAGTCTGCATCCGAATTCCTGGAAACTTTGAATACGGCAAAGGAGATTTTTTTTTTAAATTTTTATTTATTTATTCATGAGAGAGAGAGAGAGAGAGAGAGAGGCAGAGACACGGGCAGAAGGAGAAGCAGGCTCCATGCAGGGAGCCCAATGTGGGACTTGATCCCAGGTCTCCAGGATCACACCACAGGCCGAAGGCAGTGCTAAACCGCTGGGCCACCAGGGCTGCCCGGCAAGGGAGATTTAAGGAGGCAGATGCAACTGAGGTTTCCAGCCAGCTGACTTTAAAATACAAAGATCATCCCAGATTACCTGGATGGGCCCAGTGACACCACAAGGGTCCCTAAGTGTGGAGGAGGGAGTCAGGAGCGTCGGCATCCAAGGTGTATGATATTCCCAAGATCATCAGCCATCATTGCTGGCCTCGAGGGGAGCAATGAGCCAGGAGCCCAGGATGCACGCAGCCTCAGAGCTGTAAACGGCCAGAAGCCAGCTTCTTCCTGAGAGCCCCCCAAAGGGAAGCCGCCACCCTGTCGGCATTCTGCTTTCAGCCCGGTGACACTCATTTCTTACTTCTGACCTGGAGAACACCAAGGAATTAGGTTTGTTTTCAGCCATTACATTTGGGGTAGTTTATTACAGTCCAGTAGGAAATAAATACAGCTGGAGCAAATTCCACGTAGTACATGGGCTGAGTGCCTTTTGTACTCATTCTCTGCTCCTCCTTCTCACACCCACGAGACTGTATCTCTGTCAAATCCACCTTATTTTTCTTTCTGCATCATTTTTACCTTTTTATGACGTTACTTCCTGTGTCACACATTATGTGATACATTTTAAAACTATTATTTTTAAGAGATTTTATTCATTTATTTATTTGAGAGACAGAGAGAAAAGCATGAGCAGGGGAGGGGCAGAGGGAGAAGCAGGCTCCTCGCTGAGCAGGGAGCCTGATGTGGGCTTGACCCCAGGACCCTGGGATCATGACCTGGGCTGAAGGCAGATGCTTCACCCACTGAGGCACCCAGGCGTCCCCATGTGAAAGCTACAATGGTGAAAACTTTCCAATACATACAAAGTGAACAGAAAAGTATATGGAGCCCTCATGTGCCTACCACACAGCTCCCATAATTACCCACATTTTGTCATTCTTGCTCATTCTAATCTCCACCCACTTTGATCCTCCCCCTCAGAGATGTGTGTAAAATGCACATATGCTCACCTGAAACGTGGCACGCACATTTCTTAGCTGCACACTGTAATGAACAGATACTTGATCCAAGTAACTCATACTCCTAACATTTCCATCTTCCAGTCAGGTTCCCCAGTGTCCCTTTCCCACTCCCGACACCCATGTTCCCGTAGGTGCAACATCCCCTCCTGATTTCAGCACGTCTGTTAGACTGAGTCATGGTGTTACACGTCTAGCAGTTCTTTCCTATTTGGCGTTGAGGAGTATTGCCTTGTGTAAATTAATTTATCCACTTTCTTGTTGACACACATTTGGCTGGTTCTAGTTCTTGGCTACTGAGAATAAAACTGCTGTGAACATTTTTGTACGAGCCTTTTTGTGCACATATGTTTTCATTTCTCTTGGATCTGAATGACTAGAATTGCTAGACCAAAGGGGAAGGGTGTGTCTTACGTCGTGAGAAACTGTCAAATATTTTTCCAAAGTAGTCATACTGTTTTACGTTTCCATCAGCAGTGCCTGAGAGCTCTGGCTGCCTCGCATGCTCACCACACTTGGTATTGTCAGTCTTTTGAAGGTCAGTACCTTTCCTACTCATCAGTTTTAGTGAGGATACAGTCGTATCTCATTGTGGTCTTAATTTGCATTTCCTTGCTGACTAAGAACACTGAGCACTGTATGTGTTCTTTGGAGATTATCTATCTATCTATCATCTATTACCTATCTATCTTCCTCTGTATAGTGTGTGTTTGAAGTTTTAACTGGGTTGTGTTAGTCCATTTGGGCTGCTATAACAAAATATCATAAATGGAGTAGCTTATAAAGAACAGAGATTTCTCACATTGCTGGAAGCTGGGAAGTCCAAGATCGAGGTGCCAGCATGATCTTGTGGCCACCGAGAGCCTCCTTTCTGGTTCATAAATGGCTTTTTGCTGTAACCTCAGAGTGGAAAATTTAGGGAGCTATGTGGGGTCTTTTGTAAGAGCCAAATCCCATTAATGAGGGCTCCTCCACATAATTTAAGGCCCCTCAAAGGCCCCTAATTCCAACAAAATGGGCCTTAGGATTTCAATGTATGAATTTGTGACTGGCAGGGGAATGATACAAACATTCAAAGCATAGCAGGTTGTTTATCTTACTACTGAGTTGTAAGAATTTCTTATATATTCCAGACATGCACATGTTGTCAGATAAATATTCTACAAATAATCTCGCCAAATCTGATGTTTGTTAAATTTTCTCAGCATTGTTATTTCATGATGACACGTATTTTAGTTTGATGAAATCCAATTTATCAAATTTAATTTTGTGGTATTATGTTCTGCGACCTAAAAAATCTTTCTCTACTTACAAGTTGTAAAGATATTCTAATTTTCTTCAAGAGATTTATAGTTTTCACTTCTACATTTAGGGCTATGTCCCAGCTTATATAAATTTTTGTTTATGTATAGTAATTTTTGTATATGGTATAAATTTATACTAACTTTTATGCATAGCACGTATATTTTTCCATACAGATATCTAATTGCTCTAGCATCATTTCTTTTTTTTTTTATTTTTTATTTATTTTATTTATTTATGATAGTCACAGAGAGATAGAGAGAGAGGCAGAGACACAGGCAGAGGGAGAAGCAGGCTCCATGCACCGGGAGCCCGACGTGGGATTCGATCCCGGGTCTCCAGGATCGCGCCCTGGGCCAAAGGCAGGCGCCAAACCGCTGCGCCACCCAGGGATCCCTCTAGCATCATTTCTTAAAAAGATTTCTATCTTTACTGAATTGCTTTGTGCTTTTGTCAAAAACTGATTGACTGCACAGAGATCTATTTCTGAATCATCTATTTTGGGCTCTTGAGTTAGTTGTTCTTACTTCGATACTATACTCTCTTGATTATAATACTAAGTCTTGAAGTCAGACTGTCATAAATACTCTAGTTTTGTTCTTTGTTTTGAACATTGTAGGCACTTTGCGTTTCTATCTAAATTTTAGAATATTTTAATGTCTTTTTTTTTTTTTTTTAAAGATTTATTCATGATAGAGAGAGACAGGTAGAGACACAGGCAGAGGGAGAAGCAGGCTCCGTGCCGGGAGCCCGACAAGGTACTCGATCCTGGGACTACAGGATCGCGCCCCGGGCCAAAGGCAGGCGCCAAACGGCTGAGCCACCCAGGGATCCCCGAATATTTTAATTTCTACAGTATACGTCTGTGGGGATTATGTTGGGAATAGACTGAAGATACGAACCAACTTGGTTCTAATGTCTTGGCAGTCTACTAAGTAAACCAAAACTTAAGAAAGCAATGCTGATGGGAGGGGAGGGGGACGCCTGGGTGGCTCAGTGGTTGAGCATCTGCCTTTGACCCAGGGCGTCACCTTGGGGTCCTGGGATTGAGTCCTGCATCGGGCTCCTTGCAGGGAGCCTGCTTCTCCCTCGGCCTGTGTCTCCACCTCTCTCTCTCTCTGTGTCTCTCATGAAGAAATAAATAAAGTCTTAAAAAAAAATGTCGATGAATTACTGAACTCTACATCTCAATCTAAGGATGTTGTATAATTGCATTTAAATAAAAAAAAAAGAAAGAAAGCAGTATCTAAGGCAACCAATCACAGTCAACTAGACTTTTTCAAATATGACAATCAGGTAAGCTATAGCCAATCAAATGATTTCCTTGCCTTTGCTTCCCTGTCTTCCCTATAGAAGTCTTGTCCTTTGCTCCGAGTGGTGGAGCACTCCTAACCGCTTCTGGCTTGGTGCTGCTTAATTCAAATCAATTTTGACCATATAAATGTTTACAATTTTTATTATGCCTCGGTTTGTCTTTTAACAATGTTGACTCCAATCCTTCACTCTTTCACACAAAGCAAAAATAAACATCACGTGTGTGTTTCTGCACATGTGGGGATGATTCAGTAGACTAGGCACCTAGGTAGAATTGTAAGAAAAAAAAAAGGGTTTTGTGGAATGTAAAGGTAACCCATATATGAAAGGGGTTACTACTATTTGACTTCTCTTATGTTTTCTAAAACAACTGAGAAGTTAACAGTAGCAAAGGAATATTCTTCTAAAGATTTTATCTATTTATTCACGAGAGACACACAAAGACACAGGCAGAGGGAGAGGCAGGGTCCCTGGAGGGAGCCCAACAAAGACTCAATCCCGGGACCCCTGGTCACACCCTGGGCCCAAGGCAGGCAGGCGCTCCACCGCGGAGCCACCGGGGCTGCCCAAACAAGGAATTTTTGCACAACTCCGCAATCCCGGGAATAGCTACAGTTTGCACAGGTCAGTTGTCCTGTCCGCACCTGCCATTAAAAAGTCACTGCAGTAAAAATAATAAAGAGAATGGATGGCCAGAGTGGGGCATCTGGGGAGTTCACGACCAACGGCTGTGAATGGAGGGATACTGCTTCAGGGTTCTGACGATTAAGGGAGAAAAGGAATGGGGGGGCCCTCGAGGGGAAGAGGGCGCCAGGCCCTTGGGTTCTGGTCCAGGTCAGGCCAGTCGTCGACTGCATCACCTCTATGGCTCACATCGCTTTCCCCAGCTTCCTCGTAAAACACCGGACTGCAGGGGGAACCGTGTTTGGAGTCCGAGAGCGGATTCCGATGGCCTGGGGTCGGTGCGGAGGCGGCGGGAAGGGGCGCATCTGAGACCCGAGCCACCCCCTCGAGCCCCCAGGGTTGGGGCACGAGCACCGGGAGGACGGGGAGCATCTCCGGCCGAGGTCCAGGGGCGGGGGGCACATCTGAGACCCGACCCCGGGGACCCCCAGGGTCGGGGGAGGAGCACCGGGAGGATGGTGAGCATCTCCCGCCAAGGTGGGGGGGGCGGCGCATCTAAGACCCGACCCCCGTGACCTGAGAGGAGCACCGGGAGGACGAGGAGCATCTCCCCCCGAGGTCCAGGGGCGGGGGGGGGGGGAGCATATGAGACCCGACCCCCGGGACCCCCAGGGCTGGGGGAGGAGCACCGGGAGGACGGAGAGCATCTCCCGCCGAGGTCCAGGGCCGGGGGGCGTATGAGACCCGACCCCCGGGACCCCCAGGGTTGGGGGAGGAGCACCGGGAGGACGGAGAGCATCTCCCGCCGAGGTCCAGGGCCGGGGGGCGTATGAGACCCGACCCCCGGGACCCCCAGGGTTGGGGGAGGAGCACCGGGAGGACGAGGAGCATCTCCCCCGAGGTCCAGGGGCGGGGGGGGGGGGCGCATCTGAGACCCGACCCCCGTGACCTGGGAGGAGCACCGGGAGGACGGAGAGCATCTCCCCTGAGGTCCAGGGGCGGGGGGCGGGAGCATATGAGACCCGACCCCCGGGACCCCCAGGGTTGGGGGAGGAGCACCGGGAGGACGAGGAGCATCTCCCCCCGAGGTCCGGGGGCGGGGGGGGGGGGGGGGGCTTTGACCCGAACCACTTCAACAGGGCAGCGGGAGGAAATGTCAAACGGAAAGAACGAAGGGGCGGACCGTGTTCCCTGGTTGACGGCGCTGCCCACGCCCGGCTCAGCGCAGCCGCACGCGGCTCGCCCCCTCGCCCCCGCGCGGTCTGACCTGCGGAAGGTCCGAGCCCGGCGCCCGCTGCTCCCGCTCCCACGACTGGGCCAGCGCCGGACGAGCGCGGCCCCGCCCCTGCACCTGCGCGTCTCGGGGTCGCTCACCGGCCGGGGGGGGGGGGGTCGGCGCCCGCGTCCCCGCCGACGCCCTCCCTCCAGCGGCCGCGGGTCCCCTCAGCCCGTCCCGGAAGCCGCGCGGGAGAGCGGTGCGCCGCGGAAGGCGTCCGTGTCCGTTTCCGTTTCCGCTGCAGCCCGGCGCGCGGCCCCGTCCGGCGCGGCCCGTTTGTGCCGCGGCCCCGGGAGCAGCCGCGGGGGCCCGTGTCCCTGCCGGACGGCGTACGGGTGCCGGGCGGGCGCTCCCGGAAGTCGGCGCGCCATTGGGAGGCCCGCAGCGGCTGCTCGGTGCCCTTGCTGCCGGCGGCTGCGTCTCGGTCGCGCCCGGAGCCGGGCCGGGCGGGGCGGACGGCCGAGCGCCCGCGAGCGTCCTCGCCGGCGGGATGTGGCGACTGCGGCGGGCCGCCGTGGCCTGGTAAGTGCGGGCTCCCGCCCGGGAAGCCGCGCCGCGTCCCCGCCGCCTCCGGCCTGCGCCCGGGGCTTGGAGGCCGCGTCGTGCCGGAGCCCGCGCTGGGCTGACCCCCCCGCGCCCCGGGGACCCCCGGCCCCTCCGCGCCTCGCGTCCCTGCCGCCGCCGCGCCCCCCGCCCCCGCCCCCGCCGCCGCGGCAGGTGCCCGGGCTCCTCTCCCTGCGTCTGCCGGAGCCAGCCCGGGGGACCTCGCGGGCGGCGGGGCCCTCGGCGCCGAGCGGGGACCTGGCTGCGCCGCGCTGCCCGGGCCTGCTCTGGTCCTGAGCATGAAAAAAAAAAAAGGAAAAGAAAAAGAAAGAAATCCTTTTCCTTTGCACCTTGCATCAGGGTGCAGAGTGCACCGTCGCGTTCCCGTCGCCGCTACCTCCGCGGCGCTCGCAGGCTCCCCCGTCGCGGGGGCCTCCCTACCTGCCTGTGCAGCCGCTGAGCTTGGAGGTCCTGCCTTTCCGGACTCAGCCTCCCGCCGCCTGCCTTGAGCTGCTTTCGGAAGCTTGTTTGAGGGATGTTTGAGGGATGCAGGTAACTTACAGTTTGCATAGGGGGAGGAGGGCACTTTTTTTTTTTTTTTTTTTTTTTTGAATGAAGGTTCGTTTGAGTCGGAATCTGGAGCCGGGCGACCTCCAATAGTCGTAGTCAGAATGATTGCATGATTATTGTTATTGTTTTTTAAAGATCTTATTTGCTTATTCATGGTAGAGAGAGAGAGAGAGAGACCCAGGCAGAGGGAGGAGCAGGCTCCATGCAGGGAGCCCGACGCGGGACTCAATCCTGGGTCTCCAGGGTCACGACCCGGGATGAAGGCAGATGCTGCACCACTGAGCCACTGAGGCTGCCCAGCATAATTATTTGTCATTTTATGGAATTTGAGGTTTTTCTTTTTTTAAGATTTTACTTATTTATTCATGGTGTAGAGAGAGAGAGAGAAGGAGAAGCAGGCTACACGCACGGAGCCCGACATGGGACTGGATCCCCGGACCCTGGGGTCACGCCCTGGGCTGACGGCAGATGCTCCACCACTGAGCCACTGAGGCTGCCCAGCATAATTATTTGTCATTTTATGGAATTTGAGTTTTTCTTTTTTTTTTAAGATTTTACTCATTTATTCATGGTAGAGAGAGAGAGAGAAGGAGAAGCAGGCTCCACGCACGGAGCCCGACGTGGGACTGGATCCCCGGACTCCGGGGTCAAGCCCTGGGCTGACGGCAGATGCTCCACCACTGAGCCACTGAGGCTGCCCAGCGTAATTATTTGTCATTTTATAGAATTTGAGTTTCTTTTTTTTTTTTTTTTTAAGATTTTATTTATTCATGAGAGAGACAGAAAGAGAGGTAGAGACACAGGCAGAGGGAGAAGCAGGCTCCATGCTGGGAGCCTGACGTGTGACTCAAACCCAGGTCTCCAGGATCAGGCCCTGGGCCAAAGGTGGCGCTAAACTGCTGAGCCACCGGGGCTGCCCCAAATTTGAGTTTCTGAGTAAAGCCACAGCCCTTGATACTGCAGTAAATTATTATTGTTATTATTATTATTATTATTACTTTTTACCTTTTTATTTCTACTCCTCACTGTTTCCTGGAGAGACATCATCTAGTTTTACTTAAATAAAAAGGGAAGAGACTTTGCAGGAAATAGCACACTTCATTGGAACAATTGAGATATGGAGGAAAACTTTTAAGATTTGAGCTAAATGACAGACTGATCAGTAACTGGTAGTCGTCTACTCAGGTGGGTGCCGTTGGGCTAAATCGTTGATGTTACTGGGGACCCCATAGAGTCATAGCCTGGAAGTGTTTATGTGCACAGCGCAGTCCGGCTACTGCAGAAGTAGAGATGTGGAAGGTCAGGAGCCTCAAGCTGAATTTGTCCTTTGCTGTGTTTCTTCCATATGTGTGCTACAAAGGAGTACGTTTAGAGTCCCGTTCTCAGACGTGTCCGGTCAAAACAGTTTTTGACATGTAAGAAGATCAGTGACTAACATTCATTTAGGTGCAATAACTATTTGTGTGAATATGTTGAAAAAAGAATTCGTATTAGGCAATGGTGTATAGGTCAAGAGTTGGTAGAGGACAGAGAACACGCAAGTCTGGGAGTGACGGGCGGTGGTTTGCTGGGCATCACACTGATGTTTGGTTTGGCCCAGTATAGAAGTCTGTACTGCAGATCCTCTTCCTGCAGAACGGTAAAGGCATTGCTACAGTTCCCCCCCACCCCCAGCCTCCTTTGTTGCTAATACAGACCCTCAGGACAATCTGATGTGTGTGTGTTTGTAGGTGTCCTGTTTTTCTCTTCATGGAAGCTTTCAGGGTCTTGGCCTTATCTTTAATTTCTCGAGGCTCTGTCCAGGTGTGGTCACCCCCACTTCCACCTTCACCCCAAATCTGGCTTGTTACTCAGTGGGGCTTTCTGTTAAAGAGATATTTTTCTTCATTTCTGGGAAGTTTTTCTTACTTATTTTCTTCCCTTCATTTTTCCTCTTCTTTTTGTTTTTAGATTCCTGTTAGACAGAACTGGTCTTCTCAGATTGATCCTGTATGTCCATGATTTGCAAAACACAATCTTCTCATATGTTTTTTTTTTTAAAAAGTAAGCATGTGTCATAATATGTGTAGATACACACTTATTCTTAAATTATATATGGTATCTCTGTACTACACCGTAATTCTACCCTAACATAATATTGAAGAATAAGATACAAAAAAAAAATACTTTTTTTTTTTTTTTAAATACTTTTTTTTAGAAGCTTTGGTACTTTGTTCCTGAGTCCCAGAGAGTCATTTTATGTAACCTATGGAATGCATTCCACACACATCCCCACTTTGATTTTTATTTATTTAAGATAGTCACAGAGAGAGAGAGAGAGAGAGGCAGAGACACAGGCAGAGGGAGAAGCAGGCTCCATGCACCGGGAGCCCGACGTGGGATTCGATCCCGGGTCTCCAGGATCGCGCCCTGGGCCAAAGGCAGGCGCCAAACCGCTGCGCCACCCAGGGATCCCCACATCCCCACTTTGGATACCACTTCCCCGAGTCACGTAAACTTTTTCCTCACGGTTTCTACCATTTTTCTCTGTTCTAAGTTCCCAAGAATTTCCTTAGTACATTTTCTAGTGTTGCTATTCATTCTGTTAATCGACAATTACAGCTTTAATTTCTTTGAATTCCTTTTTAACATTTATTAAACTCTTAAAGACATGTTTAATTAAAAAAAATTTGTATTAGAATCTTAGCAACAGGACTACTTGGGACTGGAGTTTATCTGTTTGAATATATATACATATATTTTTTTAATATATACATTTTTTCTTTAAAAAAAAGCAAACAACTTTTGAGGGATAGAGAGCTATTCGTTGATACATTAGTAGAATTTAGTGTAGTTAATGTTGAAATGACATTTACTGAGCACTGACTCTATGGTCATTGCTGGGTTCTCTCACTTTTTGTTTTGTTTTGTTTTGGCTCTTCTCCCCAATAACATATGTTCATCCAGCAAATGTATTAACTGTCTACTACTTGTGAAGCACTGGACTAGGCTTTATTTATTATTTATTATTTTATTTTTTTAAAAGATTTATTTATTTATTCATTCAGAGAGAGCAAGAGAGAGGCAGAGACACAGGCAGAGGGAGAAGCAGGCCCCATGCAGGAAGCCCGATGCAGGACTCGATCCCGGGTCTCCAGGATCACACCCCAGGCTGCAGGCGGTGCTAAACGGCTGCACCACCGGGGCTGCCCCTGGACTAGGCTTTAGAAATACAAGGATAAGCAAGACAGACAGGACTCCCCTGGCCTTATGAAGGTTTCAGTTTATGGTAGAGACAAGTATTAATCCAATCGTTACACTATTACATAATACCAATTTTATGTGCATTGAACAAAAAGTATGGGGGAGCTAAGAACTGTAGCAGGGCACTCGAATTAGCATGTTGGTTCCGGGAGAGGAGGGAATGCAGAGGTGAACCCATTTGTGAGTAACGGGAGTTAAGTAGGTAGAAGAGTCTGCAAGCACAGTGGGTATCAAGGTCCTGAGTGAGGAGGGAGCGTGGCACATTGGGGGAGCTAGATGAAAACTGGTCTGGGTGGAGCGAGGTGACAGGGAGAGAGGCAGGACCAGACTGGAGGGCTTTATAGACCAGGAGTCTGGATTTTCTTCTAAATGTAGGAGGAGACTGAGGAGGTTCATGCAGGTGAGTGACAGCGATCAGATTTACATTTCAGGAGAGTGGCCTGGTCGTGCTGCGGAAAGCACCTCAGTTGAGACTGTTCCAGCATCCAGGTAAGGAACAGGGGTAGAGAAGATGGAAGAAATGAAAGATTCAAGATGGATGTTGCAAGTACAAGTAACAGCACTTGAGGATGAGGAAGGTTTCAAGGATGAGCCCCAAGTTGGTGGCTTATGCGCCTGGACAGGTATTTGTGCCATTTCCTGAGATAGGAAGTACGGGGGTGGGAGGAGGCAGAAAGATACCATGGGTTTGGACACTTTTTTGCTATCTAAGGAGTGATGCTCAGTAGGCAGTTGGACACAAGGATCTCACGAGGATCTGGAACTTAACTATTTGTATTAGACATACAAGTTTTGAGAAACCTGGGTATGTAGATGTTCATTGAGGAAATGGGTATGGATAAGATTGTCCAGGAAGAGTGGGAGGATGAGAAATGACTTTACTTCTAGTCCCACGAACTCCCAACATTTTTTTTTAAGATTTTATTTATCTATTCATAAGAGACAGAGAGAGAGAGAGAGAGGCAGAGAAACAGGCAGAGGGAGAAGCAGGCTCCATGCAGGGAGCCCGACGTGGGACTCGATCTCGGGTCTCCAGGATCACGCCCTGGGCTGAAGGCGGCACTAAACCGCTGAGCCACTGGGGCTGCCCAACTTCCAACATTTAAAAAGTAGTTGGGGAGGGGCATCTGGGTGGCTCGGTTGGTTGAGCATCTGACTCTTGATTTCCAGTGGGGTGGAGATCTCCTGGTCCTAGGATCAAGACCCTATTGGGCTCCTCACTCGCTCAGGAGTCGGCTTGGGATTCTCTCTCTCCCTCTGCCCCACCCTCCATGCTGTGAGCTCTCTGTCTCTTTTTCTCTCTTTAAAAAAAAAAAAAAAGGTAGCTGGGGAGGAGCTGCCTGAAAAAGAGTGGCCAGTGAGTAGGAGTAAAGCTAGCTGCTGCCAGTGTAGAGGGGGTTCCAAGGAGGGGGTGTTGACACTGTCAGATACTGCTGAGAGAGAAAAAATGAGAATTGAAAAAACACACGCCCATTGGAAGGCGTCGGGGCACTCAGTAAGGGCTGTTTCACTGAAGTGATACAAACAGAAATCAGGTTGGTTTGGCTTTTAATAGAGTAGCGACAGCAGGGGACCAGGGCCTTTTTTTTTTTTTTTTTTTTTTTTTTTTTTTTGGTCTCTTTAAATTGAGAGAGACTTGACTAGTGAGTCCTGAAAAGGCAGGAAGAATTCCGGGGAAATGGAGGAAGATCTGCCTTTGAAGGGAGGAGGAGTACTTACTGTAACCTGGGTGGGGGGCTAGAGGAGGGTGGGTGCAGATGCCGTGGGGTGGGGAGGCAACGGTGCGTCTCCTTCTAATGCTTCCATTTTCTCTGGAGAATGGTAGGCAGTGTGGGAGACGTGGGAGCGTGGAGGAGGGTGGAGAGCATCTGAAACGGTCCTGGCAGAAGGAGGAAGAGTGAGCTGATAAAGTTAGATTGTCGGGTGTCCCTGGGGGGCCAGGTGAGATGTCTGTCCGTCCAGCGGCTGCAGCTCTCCCCAGCAGTGCTTCGTTCCCTTCCTGCAGCCATAGATGATAGTTAGGGTCATCTAGGATTTGCATTTTGCCAGACAAGTGTGACAAAAAGCCAGAGGGCAAGTGACTTTACGGTATCTGCAAAAGAGTCATTGCAACTATGAATTGGGGAACTTAGGAGGTGGCTCAGTGGGCAGGTAGGGAGGTGGAGACTGACAGGTAGAGGAAGGTAGAAGTGTCCCTGACTTGGTGGTTCCAGTGGGCTCAGAGGCGGCGTAGGGAAGGCGAGGTGGCCTGAGAGGGTACTCGAATTAGAGATCACGGGCAGGAGCTCTGGTGCAGCTCTTATCCCATTTTAACAGATTGAAAAACTGAGGCTGTGGTGAGGTCGTAATCTCTCTTGGTTGCACAGAGGTAAGCCGTGAAACGATAAAGGAACCAAAGTTCATCCGGCTCAAGACACTGAGCGGCTGTGGGGACGGAGCCGAACGACCTTTGAGCTGCATGTCGTGGAGCCGTGGGCTCCCCCCCACCCCGATCTGGCCCTTGCTCGGTTTCTGACTCTGAGTGGTAGCGTTGGTGCCCGCCGAAAGCTCAGGAGTGCCCCGTCCTCCTTGCCCTCGTGCCCGTGTCTGCCCCCGTCCGTCCTCGAGCCGCCACCTCCCTCCAGCACCTTCCTTGCCCCTGCCCGGCTGATGCGGAGTGCCTCGTCGCTGCCCCGATTGCCAGGAGCGCACGGCGCCGGCAGTGGGCACTCAGCCCTCCCAGTCCCCGAGGCCGAGCTCCAGGATGCAGGTGCCGGCGTCGTGGGGTCTGGTGACAACTCGCGTCCTGGTCCATAGCGGGGCAACTTCGTGTCCTCCGTGACACGCAGGGAGAGAGCTGTGCTGCTCGCCTCCGTACCCGGGCGCAGGCCCAGCCCGGGGCTCCGCGTCCATGACCCACGGAAAGCACACTACCCCCCCCATGCCTTACGCCAGATACGTCATGTTGGGAATTAGGCTTCCGTATATCGATTTGGGTGAGACACATGTTCAGGTTGTAGCATGTTGCCCTTAGTATCTTCTTTTATTACTGCTTAATTAATCTTATTCTACTCAAAAACTTTCAGCCAGGGTCCTTATATGTTCGTGATTTTTCCTTAACTTGGGCTAACTCAGGATCCCGAAACCTAGGGGACAGGCCAAAGAAGAGCTATTCTAAGTTGCTGGAATTTTTTTTTTTTTCTTTAAGATTTTATTTATTTATTCATGAGAGACACAGAGAGAGAGAGAGGTGGAGACACAGGCAGGGGGAGAAGCAGGCTCCATGCAGGGAGCCCGACGTGGGACTCGATCCCGGGACTCCAGGATCACACCCTGGGTCAAAGGCAGGTGCTAAACCGCTGCGCCACCCAGGGATCCCCGAGTTGCTGGAATTTTTGTGCTTAAAAGCAGGTTTGCGTTCACTTTATTTCTGATTTTACTGACAGTGAATAGCAGTTAATAAATTAAGTCTCCGCCCTTTTTCTTTTTCAGCTTCAATTCCCTGGATCGGGATTGTAGCCCACAGATAGCAAACGGGAGGGCAGGCTCTGGAGTCCCACTGCCTGAGTTTGAATCCTTGTATCAGTGTGGACGTGGGCAAGTTACTTATGTGTCGTGCCCCCTTCCCCTCGTCGGTAGAATGGAGGGAGCATGAGGGTCTTCATCGTAGGACTTTGAGCAGGACTCAAGGAGGCGGCCCACGCTGCAGCAGGGTCTGGGGCACGTGCTAAATGCCCTCGAGATGCGAGGTGTGCTAGGACACCGGTTGGGCACATGCCACACGTGCGTGTTTTCTCTTGGGATATTGCTCTTCTTCTGCCGTTTCCTTTGCACTGTTGCCCAGTCTCATCTTGGTCCCATGCTCCTTCTCTTTTTCAGTGAGGTGTGCCACTCCTTAGTGAAACGTAGCCCTGGAGTCCAAGGAACTTTACCGCTACAAAAACTGCATCTGGTTTCACGAAGCATTTATCATTCTCATCATCCTACCTTAAAGCTTCAAAGACCCCAATTCAGGACATCATTTCATCAGTTCTCTTCTTTAACTAACCTTCCATTACGTAAATTGAAACTTTCTCCAATTAAATATGGCTACCAGCCACGCAGGAATTTTTGGCCAGCGAGATTAGCTGCAAGACTCTTAAAACTTCGGTATCTCATCCTAGGATCTGCTGTTGGCGGTGGCTATACAGCCAAAAAGGTGAGTCTGATTTCCCCTCTTTTTTCGGTTATTTTAGCATGATTATTTGAAGGTTTTATAGCACAAATCCCTTTTCTTTAAGTACAGTAGAATATAATTAGATGTTTAAAAATGTCTTAGGTATCTCTACCATTACCATGTGTATATATCGTTTCAATGCTGCTAATAGGGAAATGCTCTTTGAATCTTGGTTATGTTTACAGATGATGAGAACGGCCTAGTGGAAGGAGCACTGGGCTGGGGTGCGGTCACCGGGATCTGATTTTCAGCGTGCCACTTAGTAGCTCAGACAGGAAAGTAGGGGGCATGCCAGCACTACCACTCCGTGGCCGCTTCAGGAGCAAAGGCAACGTGTTCTGACCCCTAGTTTGCCTTCTATTCCACAGTATTGTTGAAAGCCAAATCATGAGACCTGTTTGAAATAAGACTGTCTTCTGAATTTTTACACTTTCTGTATTTCATAAAGGAACATTTACATATTGTATATGCTTGCCTGCTAATTTGTTTTTAGAAGAGCTGAGGCTACTTTGTTTCTAAAATTTTTTAACATGATGCATCGTTCTTAATAGATCAGCGTGTTTTGATTTGATAAACTTAGGTGGTTTTTCTTAATTTTTGTTTGAGATTCAGAACATTTGATCGGCATACTTTCTTTTCTTTTAGACTTTTGATCAGTGGAAAGATATGATACCTGACCTCAGTGACTATAAATGGATTGTGCCTGACATTGTATGGGAGATTGACGAGTATATAGATTTAGGTTTGTATCATCAACATTAAAACACGTTTCTTGTTTGTGTCTTTGGGAAATAGAAATAGTGTTATTGAGATAGTTTCTTCACTCATGAGCTTACTATGTAGCAGTTTTATTTGAATGATTAAAGTAATAGAGTATCCCCCCAAAAAATTGGTAGGAAAAAAAAATAACACCCTTGCCCATCACTCTCAAATAGCTGCCATTATCCTTATGGACATTTTCTTTTAATTGTAGCTAGTCTGTGTGGTTAATATTTTAGTTTCCTTTTTAAAAATTATATGGCCATAGTGAATATACACTTCGGTTTCTTATCTTTTGCTACCTAACAAATTTGTCAGCTAAACAGCCTTGCGAGACGTCACTTTCAGTGTTGTATGTTGTTACCCAGGACAGATGCACTGTGACCCCCCTAACTGGCTAACTAGATCCCTTGGTTACCTCTCCTTTATGTAACCAGGTCCCTAAATGCCTGCTAGTGTGCATAGTAATTTCTCCCCATAGACAGTCACTGTTCTCCTTGTTCTGTAACAGGTATTTGAGAAAAAAAAAATATATTTGATAGTTCTGATTGCCAAGAGTAAGTTGTGATTTAAATAAATTTTTTTTGAATGAAATTATTTTCCTCAGTCTCTTTTTTTAGGCTTTCCTAAAGCTTTAGTGTGTATGGGAGTGGAATTAATCTATGTACTTCAGTGATAGCATTTTCCCAAAGATAAAACCGTGCTGCATTGACAGAGGAACCTGCTGGAATTTGCAGCACTCTTTCAGTATTTTTCTGATGTTCGTGAGGAGAGCCTTTTACCTTGATGAATTTGCGAGTGCCGCAGTGTGGGCGTGAAGGTCTGGATCCTGAAGCTGGACTGGCCAGGCTTGAAGCCTGACTCCCCACTTTGCTCTGTGCGCACGTCCAGATACTTAACCTCAGTGCCTCAGTTCCTCACCCTGTAAAGTGGAGTTGATAACTTTTTTGTAGGGTTGCTATGAAGGTTGAGCTGGTGAATGCTTTTACAGCACTTAGAATAACAGCTGACACATATTCCTATTTTGAGAATATTTGTGCTTTGGTCTTCTGCAGAGAAAATTAAGAAAAGCTCATCCTAATTCAGAAGATACTGTAAAGCTGTACCAAACTTTGACAAAATTATTGAGTGTTTGTAATCAAAACTACGTACTTTGACCATTTTATAAATAAAGCTAGCAAAAATAAAACCACAGCTTGCCTTAGGCTCTTAGACAGTTATTTCCAAATAGTAACAAGTGTGAATTTTCTGAGAGTCTGTGAAAGGACAGACCAAAGTATTGGAATTCTGTTTTTGAACTTGGACTGGGTTTTCAATACTTTCTTTGAGTTTGGGCCAGGTGTGACAAGAGGCATTTCTCTCTCTCTCTTTTTTTTTTCTTTTTTTTTGATTCCTGGCCTCTTTGCTGTGACTTTCTCCTTAAAAATACTTCTGATTCCAATACTGTGTTAATATAGTGCTTCTGAGTCCAGGCATTTAACTTATAGTTTAAAGGTGTCCATATAAGCCAGACATTTGGTGAGTCTTTTTAAACAAATTTCATGGCTTATGGAATATTCTTAGAGCTAGACATTGTTTTAAATACATGTAGCAGTTGTAGTTGTAATAGGAAGAAAAATAGAAAAATATTTTAACTTTATATATGATGATTATTTAAATTTTATCTTTGTTTTAATAGTGAAATTCTTATTTTGTGAATTTTTTTTTTCTATCTTCTCCAGAGAAAATTAGAAAAGCACTTCCTAATTCAGAGGACCTTGCAAAATTGGCACCTGACTTTGATAAGATTGTCGAGAGCCTCAGCTTATTGAAGGACTTTTTCACCACAGGTAAGGAAGATCCTGTTTGATTTCACTTAAAGTTTCAGAAACCCCAGAGGAAAAATACTGAGCTGTATTCATGTGTTGATTCCTATCTTTTAAGTGAAAACATTTAATACAAGTGAAAAACAGATTTTTGAAAGAAACGTGCACAAAGTTTTGTTGCTCAGTGGTTTTAAATTTTGGTTAGTGCAACAAAATTAAAATTTGTAAGAGCATGAACATGCCTGGCTTTAGTCAGTGAGGGGAAAAAAATATCTCTTGTTCCTGACAGGTAGATGAGACTTCCTATGTGCTTGCTTTTCATAATTGCTTAGAACCAATTTGGTGATTTTAAAACAAATTTAACTATGATGGACAATAATGAGTAGAATTTACTGAGGTTAATCTGGCATATTTGCCCAATTCATGCCCCATCATTATATAACTCTGAGATCTCAGACGTATTTGTTTGCTCATTCCTGTCAAATTTTACATTTCTATTTCCCCTTTTGCTGATTTTTCACAGGTCACAAATTGGTTAGTGAAGTCATAGGAGCTTCTGACCTACTTCTCTTGTTAGGTGTGTAAACAGACATTTTTGCTGACCTTAACATGCCTTTTCAATGCTTCTAATAAACTAGTTGCAAATAAAATTGCAGACCAAATTTATGCCGCTTATGCTGAATTTTAAAACTCCAGAATGATATTGGGCAAATTCCTTATCGTACAGGTGAAAATAATCATTTTGCAGTAAAACTAAAATTCCTAAATACGTATCTATAATTAAAAGTATTAGAAAGTTTGCTTAACCAAAATACTTTCTTAAAATTGATATGATTATTTCTGATAATTGAAATGAAAAGTAATTTTAGTTTGTCTCATCTGTCCTGTCACAGTTGATATTTTAAATTTATCTTGTTACTATGTAGTCTGTAATGGCAGTGGTAAATGGCTGAACTGTAAGTACTCTCATGGAAAATAATCCTTATCAAAGATTGTCTTTTTTTTTATTGTAATTTTCAGTGATATTTTAAACATGTCCTATAATATTTAAAATGTTTTTTTTTTTTGCATAAGTTACTAGTATATTCCTTAAAATAAGAATAGCTTTTAATTTTCAAAAAAGTGATTTTGCTCTAAAAATCATTTGCCTTTAAATTAACTAGACATAAGTTGAATTTGGGCTGTTGGCAGTGATGGAGAATTGAAAGGACTGCATATTTATCTTTAAGGTTCACCTGGAGAAACAGCATTTAGAGCAACAGATCACGGATCTGAAAGTGACAAGCATTATAGAAAGGTAAGTATAAAGGAGAATTCTTCACATAGGTAGTCTTGAAAGAGAAAACAGTTTTTACCTACCTGGAAGATTTGAAAACAGTAACATCTGAGGTGCAAATATAAAAGCATCTAAGTAGAGGTATTTTTAATCTTGGTGCAAAGTGGAGATACTATGTGACTTCTTGGAGAGCCCATTTCCTTCAAATGTGTTCTGTGAAATATTAGAAGGATTGTTTTCAACAAAGGGCATTATTGTTTAATATGTATAGGAAAAGCTGATTAAGTAAAACAAGCAGGCTTTTCTTTTCCCTCGGACTTCTCAGACCTTAATATACTTGTATACATTGTGAATCCCAGGAGAAGTCAAAGTGTACAGAGTTGTCCAGATTTATTTAGCAACAGAACCCTTTTTCCATGAAATATATTCTAGGGACTGATGTTTCATGGCATACACTTAGGGAAAATATTAAGGGACTAGGAAATGGGTTATTAGGGAATAAATTGCACCTGTTACATTAATAGTGAACAGTTATATATGAACTTATTTCAGTTATGTCAATTTCAATATTTGTGTTAAAATTCATATGAAAGTTTTAGGAGAATTGCTGATTTAAAATAACATATGCATTGCTCTTTATTTATATTCATATGTTAACCTGACATCCTCTTAGTCTTCATTTTATTCATCTTTTGGAATTGGTAACATAACTGATTCCTTGAAAGTTTTTCTGAAAAAAAAAAAAAATTGGATAAATAAATACCGGAAGAATACTCCATGAACATTTTAAAATTAAATGTGGAGTATGTAGCTTTTATATTGAAGGTTATTACGGTTTTTATAAACTGAAGGGAAATAATTTATGTTTATTTAGAAAGTGGAAAGAAAATAATTCCTATGCATAAATTTCCATCTGTCTCCTGTCCTTTAACTTTGAACTTTTTACGTGATATTCCAGGTTTAAATTCTAGTATTTCAAAAGACTTTCCTCTGGCCTTTTAACTAGATCTTTTGGAGAAAACATTTTAAAATGTGTGTGCATATGTGTGTATGTGTGTAAGTGTATTTGCCTTTTAACTTGATCTTGTTTGATACCTTTTCCATTGACATTTTAACCAAAGGGGTGCCCTTGACTTTTCATGCTACTGAGGAGAAAAATATGAATAGCAATTAGCCTATTATGCAAAGCTTATTTTGAGGCAAGGCCTTGGCCCTTAATGCAGGTAGACTTAATGTGCAGAGAAAAGCTAATCTCATGAGGGAGAAGGAAACTCTCCTGCAGGATTAGTAGTGTGGTTTTCGAGCGACGAGATGTCTTGTTGCCTAGATCAGTTAGGGAGGTCGGCATCTCTGCTGTTCTCTGGTATGGCCTAGGATTACTCTGGTGAGTGAAAAACCTGTTTCAGGGTCTAACTCAGATAATCTCCTTAAAATCCTGCTAAGATGCTTAATGAATAATTGGTAAGTGATCAGGAGCTTTGCAGTACAGGAGAATGGATACCTGGGAATATAATCATATTCTCAGATGTTATTTTACACAATAGACATAAAAGTAAATTTATTGGTTTGTTTTATAATTTATTTTGCTTGAAGGTAAATGCCCTCATCTACTATTTCCTTATAACTTTCATAATTTATGATGATTATCTTTCTCATTAAAAACTCAGCAATTACTGTTAACTAAGTCTGGAGTTGTAATTAAGCTGCTTTCATTACAGTCTAAATTAGATTGTAGCAAATGCTAGTATAAGAATTTGCAGGAAGGGATCCCTGGGTGGCGCAGCGGTTTGGTGCCTGCCTTTGGCTCAGGGCGCGATCCTGGAGATCCGGGATCAAATCCCATGTCGGGCTCCCGGTGCATGGAGCCTGCTTCTCCCTCTGCCTGTGTCTCTGCCTCTCTCTCTCACTGTGTTCCTATCATAAATAAATAAAAATTAAAAAAAAAAAAAAAAGAATTTGCAGGAATAGTATTTCCAGCCTCAACTAGTGGTTTTAAATTCTGTTACTGTGCAACATTTAGTGTTTCAAGGCTTGGCTCTTACCTGTAATACTCTTACTTGCGAGAGCCCCAGATCGGAAATGCTTTTCAGAGTTTGAAGCAATCATGCCTTAACTTAATGGTTGTCAGGTTTATACCAAAATTTCTGGCCAGACTTACGCTAGAAATAGAAAAGTAAAGGTGAATCTGATTTAAAAAAAAATAGTAATAAATTAAAAACATTTCTTTAGCTAGAATTAAAAAGAGATTTGTCCTTTCTAATAAAAGAACACAGGGGTACCTGGATGGCTCGGTCTGTTGAGCATCTGACTCTTGGTTTTGACTTGGGTCATGATCTTCCCATCCGATGATGGAGCCTTGCTTTAGGTTCCCGGTTCAGCAGGGAGTCAGCTTCCCCTCTGCCCCATCCCCTACCCATGCCGGGGAGCTCTTGCACTTGTGCATGTTTGTGCTCACTCTCTCTCACCCCCTCCCCCACTTCTCTCCCTCTAAAATAAATAAGTAAATTAAAACACACACACACACACACACATCTGGAGAAGTGCTGGCAAATAGAGGCACAATTAGGACCTTTCAAAGTCAACTCAAGTGAAAATGATGGAGTTGAGAAAGCATAAATGTTAGACTGACCTGAGTCGGACAGAGTGGAAAATACAATGAACTGATTACCTATGGCTCCCAGTCTGGAGTCCCTAGAATTTTGGGTACTCTGGAAAGTTGTAATTGAGGTCTATAAAATGTCTACGAGAAGCTCTAAAAGCATATATTTCTGAATAATGCTGCTCAGGCTAACTAAATATCAAGTTTCTTTGATTTTACTTAGATTTATATCCATTCAGTTTATGGACAGTAGTTATTTACATTATGTTGACCAGAAGTTCTCATAATACTATCAATAAATTTAAAAAATGGAAAAATATTGAAACCACTTTTCAATAAATCCTGTTAATCAAATTTTAAAATTTGTATCCACTGAAGAAAAATATTAGAAAGAGCCCTTGATGTGAACTGAAAAAAACCTTGAGACCTGGAGACTTTCAGAACCACCTGAAGGCAAATTGGGAATTGAAGTAATAAGTCTATTTTAGTGAATAATTTGTAAATCCGCAGATTTCTGTATATCAGTCATGACACAGATAGGTGACAAGACAACTTAGTGAATCTCCTTTAAGATTCAGTAAGATTGTCTGTTCTAGTGAAAACTAATTTGCTAAATGAGACGTTTTATTATCTGTGCTTTTGTTTTCTCATCTTTCTGGTTGGTCATAAACATCTCACAGAAGTAAGCAGCATGGTTATTCTGAAGGTTACAAGCACATTTATAACTTATAGAAGATATTTGAAGGATCTTTTAAAAGTCCAAATCATGAAGAGTAGTATTACTGTTTTAAGTATAATTATTAGACAATAATTAATGTTTTTCCTTTTCACACGTTATTCTAATTCTTATTTTTGTGGCTTTACTTCTCTTGTATCTTCCAGCTGAAATTTTTCTTTCCTTTTCTGTCAGATTTCTTCTTATTTTTCAAGCCTCACACTATTGTCCCCTTCATGAAGCCTTCTGACTATTTTAGTACCATTAATTATACTCTTAGCACTGAAAAGCTGCCAGCTGAAATATTATTTACTTTGGCTTGCATTCTTTCTATCATGAAATCTCTTTCCTCACAACACCTGGGATAATGCTGTGCTGTTGGCAAAACTGATTGATTTAACACAGTAAAAGAGAGGCTAATTGAAATAAATTTCATCAATGCCAGGAAGTAGGCCACAAATTTTATATGTCTCTTCACTGTGATCACATGTGAATTTCTGTTGATCTTTGATATTTGGCAACTACTGAGGAGAATAAGAATGTGAAAGTAGAGCAGCCTGGGTGGCTCAGCGTTTTAGTGCCACCTTCTGCCCAAGGCGCGATCCTGGAGTCCTGGGATCGAGGCCCATGTCGGGCTCCCTGCATGGAGCCTGCTTCTCCCTCTACCTGTGTCTCTGCCTCTCTCTCTTTCTCTCTCTCTCTCTCTCTCTCTCATAAATAAATAAATTTTAAAAAAAAAGAAGGATTTGTGAAAAGTAGTACCTACACTTCATGTTCTAAACTGTAATGAAGCAGAGTTGCTTAAGTAGGATTTACATTTCTGGGATTCCTCATGCAACAAATAATGTAGTAACTGGCAAAATGAAATTCCCACGACCAACATCATCGAGTCACCACAGATCAGTAAACTTAAGTTTCCTGAACAGCTAACTGGCAACTGTACTAGGTTAGAATCTTAGCGGGGAGCCAACCCACTTAACGTCTTTGAGTGTAGTAGTTGGGAAGCAGAGGGATCCGAGAAGAGAAGAGGGAAGATCTGCATGGAGAAAAGTAGAATGGCAAAATAGGCAATCTTATCTTATTCCTTTATAAGCACACTGTACTTTCATGTCATTTAAGAAACATTAAGTACATATACATAATACTGTTTTTTGGCAAAGATTTAGAAGGGATTTGGTAGGAATTGGGACAATGATAATAACTATTGGTAGATTGATATGTTCATCTCTTATGATTATCAGTTGTAGAAATTATCCAAGTAGTAAAATTGGAAATGATATTTCTGAACAGAAGTAGGTTAAATAATCCAAATGGAAAGACATATTTCCTTCTGATACCCATTAATAAACATTTTTCTGTTGACCATAAATACTTTGAGCAAAGCTATATATTACTGGGAGGGGAAAAATAAAAAAAAAAAAAGTTATTTTTAGCTAATCAAATAGAATTATTCAAATTTTGAAAAGTAGTTTAATGCCAACAGTATTTTTTGAATGGAAGAGGAAGGAAGTCTCCACTTTCATGAAGTTCTTTTCTGGACCCAAGTTACTTTTAAAATCAATACGGCACCAGTTGTCACACTCTTCCTTAAAGGGCTAGGTAGTGAATATTTTAGCTTTGTAGGCCCTAAGGTCTCTGTGGACTACTCAGCCAGCCCATCCTCTTAGTAATTCAGATATGCCTTTGGATATATTGTAGTATTACCATTTTCTCCTTTGAAATGTGGAGTAAACCTGATGGAGTCAGGGCCACTTTGTAAATAGACCATCTTGCCAACAGGATGGTGTTGGTACAGACTTTGTAGTCACTCTGCCTGCATTCAGATCCTGCCCCTCCTGCTTCCTGAGCTATGTGACCTTGGTTGGACAAGATCATACTCTGAGTTGCTGATTTCCTCTTCTGTAAAAGGGGGAATTTCTACTTGATAGGGTTGTTTTGAAAATTGTGTATAGTCCTTTAGCACAAGATCTGCACATAATAAAACTGAACAAATATTGGCTGTTAGGGTGATGATGATTATTATTACCTTACATTTTTAATTACTGAGTAAATTAATTGCCTATTAACATTATTTGATTAATTTCCTCCCCTTAATTTCTGTGGAGTCTGTTCTGGGGATTATGAAAAATAGGAAAATAGTTTATGGGGCTGATGTATAGCTTATTTACAGAATACACATTTTTTTTAGAAACCCAAATTTGGATATATTTTTTGGGGGGTAAAGATTTTATTTATTTGAGGTAGAGCGAGTGAGCGAGAGAGCACACAAGCTGGGAGTCAGAAGGAAAGGGAAAAGCAGGCTCCCCACTGAGCTGGAAGCCTGATGTGGGGTTTGATCCCAGGACCTTGGGATCATGACCTGAGATGAAGGCAGACACTTAACCGACTAAGCCACCCAGGCACCCACCAATTTGGATTTTATACTAGAAACTAGACGTGCATCATTAGGTAAAAGTAGGTCAGGTCACAGTTTGATTCATTCAAAGAACAAACATGTGCCAAGCCCTACTTTAAGTGTCAGCTGTAACACATCTCAAATGTCAGGGCTTATTCTAGGTGCTAGGTGTGTGAATAAACAGAATAAGGGCCTAGTTCTGCTGTGAGTTTTTAAAATGCTGTTACAAATATAATATTTTAAATGTATTCACATACGAATGACTTCTAATTTTAAAATTATTTATAATCTTTCCTTTCAAACTCTAACTTTCAGGTTTTTGCATTTTCAGCTGATATTTTGGTTTTTGGAGTTATGCCTGATTTCTTGATCTAACATACAATTTTTTAAAAATCTGACAATACTGTAGAAATACCATTAGACTGTGAGAGTTGTGGTGTGAAATTGACAATAACTATCTGTTTAGAGAGTGTATCATCTGTAGTTGTTCACAATAACTTGTTATTTACAATTATGTTTTATATATAATGTATGCGATTTTAACATAATTACATGCTGTTTCTCGAGGGAAAAATGTCTGAGCTTGGGAAAATATTTATTGAACAAAATGTATTTTGTCCATTTAAGGAATGTGTCTTGCACAGTAGTCACATTTCTTTCCCTTCTTATTCTACATGGCCTTAGCTCAAAAACTACAGTTAGGGTGAGATTTGATGCCCAAAATTGAATAAAAGGTAACCTCCTTTAGTCATGTAGTATAGTGTAAATAGTTTTTTCTGTGTCTAATTCTTGTTTTCTTCCTACTTTTTTCAGGAGGTAACAGTTAATTTCAACTATCTTCACATAGCAGTGCTACAGTAACAGACTTGGAAGGAAAGTGAGGTGTCACTAGAAAGAGGGTGTTTGCTTATAATATAATAGATTATTAAGTATTTACCGTACAATTTGTATATAGATACAAGCAATGGATTAGGGAAGGGTGTTTAACTCAAAAGTAAAAAGGAATCCTGTGCCTGATAGACTAGCACAGTTAAGAAATGTGGAATATTTGCTCACTGCTTTGATGTTATAAATGAGAGTACTGGTGATATGTTAATTAAAGCACAGGTACGCTGCTATGCAAGCCAGCACAGGAAACCTTTAAAAGGGTGTTGTTTTGAGATATCTAAACACTGGATATAAGAAGTAACTATAGTAAATAACTAATAAAAATAAGTTGGATTACTCTTCTTTCTGCTTTATGAAAAACAATGATATAAAAAATGAAAAAGTGACAGATATTAGGGGAATGATGAGGACAGTGAGAGTAGTCAGTTGGCATTGTCTTTCTTTGATAGATCTGTCTATTGCCATAAAATTACTCACGAGATCTACCTTATGGATAACCACAGGTTTTTATAAATGTGTTTTGTGCTGTTGAATTTGGAAACAGATGATGACAGTTCAGTTATGTTACCTATCATGTTGATGTTCTCTCACTTGTCATACAGAAATATCAACTAGTTTCATCCTTTGATTTATAGTAAGTCAGTTTCATTATTGTTGGCATAGCCTAATGTATTAAATCTAAGAATCAGACAAAAATCTCCCAAATTATATGCTAATACTTGCCCTTAATTTAAAATGCTTTAGTATTATATGGGCTTTTCTGTTTGTATTTATTTCTTTTAAGGAAAACTTTTATTTATAGAAGTCTTTGGGTTTTAAAAGTAAATTATTAAGCCTCTACATGAGTCTGTTAATTAAAATTTGAATGTAATGTTAACCAGCATTTTAGGAAACTTTTAGTTTTTTAGTTGTATTATATAAAATACAATGTTTTGGGCAATAATTTTAAAAAGCTCTGAAGCTATTTGAAACTGCCAATTTAGATTATTTTAATGAGTATTAGTTTTCCTAGCTCTTTCTATAATGTGGTAAAATTTGAGCCCATTGTTCACCCAGAACATTGTTCTGGTGCAAATTTAAATAGTGACCTCTTTCGTTAGAATGTTACCTCTTCTAGGGTGCCTAATTGAAAAAAATGTTAAGCTTGTATCATTGTCAATTCTTAGTTGTCTTTTCTCCCACATCTCTTGAGGTCTGTCATCTAATAGGCCAGCAATTACAAATACTGTGCAGACAATTACATGTATTGAAAATTACACGTACCATGCCACATGTGAATACATTATGATAAAAATTGTACCAGTTGACATTTCATGATTATTAATGGAATGAATTTTAAGCATAGGAATAGTGATTGTGTTGTACATAGATCCAAACTAGGTTTTGTTTCATTTTAAATTTTCATGATAACTGTATTACCTCCAAATCTCAGTTGTGTTCTTTTAGAGTGCTTTTGCTTTAGTAATTGATACATTCTTCTGTTTGTAGAGGCCATTTTTAAACTGAATATCAAAACAGCTCATAAAAAGTGAAAACTCAAACTACTTTTATGCTGTATAAAGTTAAAACAATGCCCCAACATTGTCTTTTAATTTGCAAAAAAGAGAATCCTAAATTTTTGTCAGATAAGCTTATTGTGTAAGCATGTAGAATATATGAATTAATGTAAAGCCAAAATTAACTTGATGCTTGGAAACTTAAATTAATGGTTTTGAGGAACTCTAATCCTTAACTGAAGTCATTAGGTATCAAGGAAAAAATACTTAATAATTATTAGATAAGCTATTACGTATACTCCATTCAGTCTTGTGAAAATTATGGTTGAGAATTAAAAGATTTTTTCCCTCTTTTGTATCAAGCCAGGAGCATAGATTAGTTCCTGTTGGCTATTCAAAAGTAAGGTTTCAAGTAATAAGTTGTTAACTACAATGCCACTTTCCTCGAGGATGCCAGTTAGTCTAGGTTTTACTGTATATTAATATGTATCTGGCTCGTTTTAGTCAGCAGACAGAATCATTGCTTTTCACTTTTTAAACTCTGCTGTTTTATATTTCGGAGGCATCTGATTTTACTGAGGGGAAAAATGGAAATGTGGTATGAGCCCTATTACATAGTGGCTCTAAAGGTACAGACACGTTTCCATTTTTGTTATAAGCTGTCCATTCCTCCCTAACTTACATCTTTTCCTTGCTTGTGCCCTTTGGTTTAACATTGTTCTCCTCCCCGATTTTCCTCTTCTCCTCATTGTAAACTCATGGCAGGGTCTGCTTGGTGAGCTCATTCTCTTACAACAGCAAATTCAAGAGCATGAAGAGGAAGCACGCAGAGCCGCTGGCCAATATAGCACGAGCTATGCCCAACAGAAGCGCAAGGTGATGGATGGTTTAAGGGGGCTACTGATGTGTTCACACTAATCAGCCATTTCTACCAAGATCATGTCACCTTAATCCATTCATGGACTTTAGTTATGAAAAATTATTTTTGACAGTAAAAATATGAAAGATATATAATACAAATATGTAACTTTATTGGAGTGGATAAGTAAACCCAAAATATTAAAAAAGGGATTTATATTCTGAACCTGAGATTACCTGTGAGGGTCCATGGATTTGTATTTGGAGAAGAATCCTGAATTGTGGTTTGCTTGATCCGGTTATTGTATCGAGTCACCCTCAGTTTGTAGCCAGCTTGTCTATGGTTCTCCCAAGTTTTCATTCCTAAAGTGTAAAGGATTGCTGTGGACAACCACTATTTAAATTATTAAAGAATGAAATATACTTGTTTTAGTAAAATGGATCAATGAAAACATGACTATTTCTTATAGAAGAATATTATTTTGGTATAAGTTTTGCACAGAATTATTCTTATACATCCTGATACACTCATTGATTAAGTTTTTCTACAATTATCAGTGAAGTCAACACAAATACATTTTTACCCAGGACTACTGAAGGAGTGATGTTGGCAATTTGATATAATTCAGGTTGCTAAAGAACAGCTTCTAATAAAAGTTGGCATAAACCCATATAAATATTTGTTTATAGGTATAATCAAGAAGTCCTTGAAAATATGCTTTTGGCTGTTAGATGATCCCACGGTGTAGATCCCAAGGTTAATGTTCTGAAGAGACTTATGTCAAAATGAACATAACGGCTTTAAAGTTACATTTGGAGATCTTGACATGAGCTTAATTAAATTAGGTGACATATATTAGATCAGGAAAGTTTTAAAATCGTCTACAAATTTTAGTCAGGAAAAGAGATCCAGCCATTTCATTAGCTTCCTGTAGGTCTGGTTTGAAGTCAACCAGTATCACAGACGATGATTTAATGCAGTATTGCTGCTTCCTAACCTTACCTCATTTGGTGATGGGTAGTACTTGAGAATACTCCTCACGGTTTCCATTTGTCTTTTCAGTGCCCCTTCCTGGCTTTTCTCAATTCCATGGCTGTGGAATCAACTCCTAGATACTAGCTTTCAGAAAATGAACAACATAGGTGGAAATTGAAAATAAGTTATTTTCCTATTTGATTAAGTTCAAGTAGATGTATTAAACCAAGAAAGGGCCTATTTTAGATGGTGCTTTAGCATTCTCTGTTCTGTATGTCATTGAAGTGCTATTTAAATATCCTAACAAATTGTATGCTTAAGCTAAGCCATCTATTCCTTAGCTTTGTCACAGAAAGAAGAAGGAACTACTATGTTTGGTATGTTAGTTAGAAATATGAAAAGCTCCAGTTACAAGTTCTTGTTTTCTCATAAATGGTAAAATAATTTGAAATGAGTCCCACAGATCTGCTATTCTAAGATATGGCTTAAGATTATTAATATACTTTTGAATCGGATGATTTAAAGGATATTAGTAGTGAATAATGTTCATTTTCTACATTGCCCAAGGTTAGCAGACCTATTTTATTTTACTAGAGTATTTTCAGATTTAGAGCTGATTTCTATCTCTGATGTCATCAGATCCATGTAACCCTTTTATTCTTCATTTTCTCCATTTGTAAAATAGCAGCCAACAGACCTGCACCTCCATCTGTTTAGTTTATTGAGGCCTACTTAGAAGAGCACCAGATAGTCTGGCCCACTGTGGAGTTACCCTGTGTGAAAGTAAATGGAATTTCAAAAACAATTCACACTCTTCTATAATGACATCATTCCCCTGACTGTCTTTAAAGATCATTTCCTTACTGTATCTTCCCCCGTTTTTCTCCCTGTAGTGGGTACGCAGATGACTTTTCTGCCCTTCACTGTCCTCATGATCTGCATCCTAAATCGTGAGATTTGTATCATTCCTCCAGACATTTGAGGTTTTCTTGTATAAAACTACAGCTTTTTGTTGTTTTTTAATCATTCTTCCTCCCTTACCTTCTTGAAAATGTTGAGTAGGCTATCATTTTTTTATATCTTACTAGTAGCAGCTAATAAACTGTCCCTATAGCTCATGCAGAGACAGTCAATTCAAACTGCCTTTGGTAGTTTTGCCTTCTATGAATACATACACATAAATGGCGATGTTTATGAGTCCTTTACCTATGTATGTATCTCGGTATTTCAGAATGGCCGCAATAGCTCAGTAGGAAGAAATACTTAAAATATAACACTCGGGCTTGGTTTTGTGAGGAGCTAGTAAAGGTTTTTCTCTTTCAGCTTTAGCTTGTTTCTGCGGAGGATTCCGCTCTTTCTCCATCAGTTTCACAGCCCTGGAATTGTAGAAAAGCTCTGGTTTCAAGACCATTGATACCCATTTCTGTCAGGGTGAGTTTTAATTAATTTTATAATGCAAACTGAATATATTGAACAACAGGACAAGAATTTAACTCTTGTCGTAAGTAGCAGAACTTTACCAGTGAAGTGCATCAACATTAAATATACTCAGACTGCTAGTTAAGTTATTGAATAAGTGACAGATGAAAAATCACATGTGCTGTTCCCTTAAGAAAATATGTAAAAGTCTCTTTCTTATTATCTTTAATATTTACTTTGTAAATGTAAAGGTTTTCATCTTGTTTCCCAGAAAAGATAACAAGGTCTGATTCTTGACTCCACCACAGTACCTGTCTTATAATAGAATGTTAATTTTGATGTTCCATTAAACTGAGCAGATAGGAAGCATAATGATAAAACTATGCATGAGTTATGCCTATCACTTGTGCCGGAAGGACAAATGATAAATCTAATAAATACTCCTAAAAATCCAAATTATAAAAATCTTAATAGTCATCATTACTAAATACTAATATTAGCATAAATTATGTAATTACAAAAGTCTAATAACTTTATAACATTTTAACTTTATGTATACCCTTTTTATTTTACCAAACTACCAAGTTAACCTTCTCTAGACGTTGGCTTGCAGTAAGCATTTTTTGTGTAATTATATTACTTTCCTAATTATTGTCCCAGATGTAGAGTACTATTGGATTTTCTATTATAATTTAGAATATATTGCATGAAATCATTAAATATTCACATTCAAAACTAATACTGCTTATATATTTCATACTAATTTAGCTGCAATCAGATGAGTATTTAATGGAACACAGTTACCTTTTAAAATGAATTGGGAATTTAATCTACATAGCAAAATATTTATGACCACATTACTAGAGTATGATGGCATGCCATGTGAAAACAATGAAGTTGTTTATTTCTCCATCGGTCTTCAAGATTTTGTTCTTCAGGTTGTTGGAGCCTTCCCAACTTGCTTGTTTCCTTACATTTTAGAAGACTATTAGTAATTCTTGTCCATTTTACACAGTCAAATGAGAAAGCTGCTCTCTGTGTCTGCTTGCTATACAAGAATGAGAAAACAGTAATACAGAATTTTTTTATATTGTTTTTTCTAATTACTGAATCATTTGGAGATTTTTAGGTATAGACTTTTAGGGAAAAAATAATATTTACATATGGTTTGTCATTTTTATTTAAAAGAAGTTTAGGGAATACTTTGAGAAAGTATTTGGAAATAGGAATTAAAACCTCAGAATATCTTTATTGTGTGGACAAGAGTTATTAATATCTACCGCAAATCATTTAAATATTTTTCATATATATTTGATACCACGATGTCTTGATTGCTTAAATAGCCATTGAATGAAAGTGAACAGGACTTCCATGAATTTTACCTTGAGTTTTGTCTCCTATGGAATAAATTCATATTTATGAATTTTGATTATCAGAAATTAGACAATTATTTTGTAAGACGGAGTATGACACCTTCTGTCTTCCTCACCAGGGAGTCAAAGCACAGTTACATGGACTTGTCATAAATGACATCATTTTAATTAAAATTGATCATTGTGTTTTATACTTAGAATTATACTCTGACTAGAGCCTGTTAATGCAGTAAAGTTCTTTGTTGTTTTTGGATATTTCATCTTAGAACTATTAACATTAATAGCAATTGGGAGTAGTTTCCACAATAGCTATAAATTTTATCCTATTTTTTTGTTTTATGTTTAAATCAATTACAGTTGCCTTACTCAACTTTATCGCTACTGATGCATTCACTCTGTTAAGGGTTAGCAGATTTTATGCTGGAATTGAATTTAAAAACAAGTATCTGGCTCCACTTAAAGCTCTGAAAATACAAGTTGTTTTTTGCATTTATTAGATATTTCCCTATTAACAGAATAGAAATGGATAATAGATGCTTAACATATACACTATGACCAGGGAATGTTTTCAGTAGCTATAAATGATAACATGTATCTAGTTCCCCAGACACATTTCTGTAGGTGTCAATGCTCTTTTTCTCCAAGCATCCAAATGCCTGGGGTTGAGTGTAAAACAACCTATGAAGACTGTAGTAACCATACGTGTTGATCTCTTATTTTTCTAACAAGCCATTCATCAGAAATGACTAGAATAGCATCTGGAAAATGATTGCTTTTTAAGGTTTTACGTATTAATACAGTTACAAAATTTTGATAAGCAATTTTAATGTTGAATACAGATGTTTCTTTATTAAATCACTTGATTTAAAATTTACTTTGATTAAATATGCATATAAAGTCAGTAGTTTTTATTTTAAAGATACTTTTCAAAAAATTTAACTTACTGTACATTTTACATAAATCTATTTCTACTGGAATAAAATTAATCTTTTTAAATATTCAGGTGACAGACAAAGAGAAAATTGACCAGCTTCAAGAAGAACTTCTGCATACTCAGGTAATTCTGATGAGTAGAAAGGACCAGAGACTTTATCTTATACTTAAGTTTGATGATGTGGGAATTTTTTTAAGAGGGCAAAATTTGGAGTGGTTTGATGATACAACCTTATTATCGATAGATGTAAAAAAAAATGCAAAAGTAAATTGAGAAGTAAAGAATACAAAAGGAACTTGATAAGTATGATTAACTCCTTTATGTATAAAAACCTACTTTTGAGTGAATCTTGTGCTTCTAATTTTAAAGAAAAACTGCTATGGAAAAAAAAGTGCAGAAAAGCAACTTTTTCTTATATAGACCTATGCTTGCATTTTTACATCGGTAGGCTAAAGTCATAGAAAGTTGATTTGAGTCCACTATAGTTCGAGTCATCCCTCAGGATCATTTTCCTTTACTTCTCTAAATCCCAGGACCAATCAGTTAATGACTTTTCTAAATGTATTTCTGGCACTAATTTGAAAAGCTCTTCTCCTCTAGTTAATTTACCATTCTTTTAAAGACATGTTTTTCTGGGCAACCTGATGAGTTGGTAAATTCTAGTGCAAAATTGCCTTGTCACCCACTCCATCATTAATTCATATATTATTATCATTATTAGTGTATTATAATGTAATTTAAATATAGTTGTAATATATAACAGTTATGTTAATTTACGTAGATAACGATATGCAATGATTAATTTTTTGTTTTTTATGTTAAAACTTTTTAAGGGAATGTCTTTTTGGGAAAAAAATAAAAGCGATCTAGATGAAATTAAACTATATTTCAAGTCACAGGTTTTCCTAATATCTGTGCATTGATTTCCTTGATATGTATGCATTGATCCTCATGTCTGGCTCTACCATAGAATCACTTGTGCTTTGGCCATCACCATGTATGTTTTTAAAGGCTTCCTGGCCAAGCAATTCCAATCTTCAGTTCAGCCAGAGGTTAAGAATCACTGGTCTCAAAGTGTAGTCTCTTGGAGCGGTTGCATCAGTATCCTTTCAAGAACTTGTTAGAAATGCAAATTATTGACCCCTTCTTAAACCTCCTGAATCAGAACCTCTAGAAGTAAAACCCAGCAGTCTTTCTTTTTAAAAGCCCCCAGATGATCCTGATGCATCCTTAAGTTTGAGAACTATTGGTCCTAGGTCTCTGGAGGACAGCTCAGTAACACATCTCTGCAGGATGGCTGCAGATGGTACCTATACCAAAGATAGTTCCTTCACTGGAATGTAGACCCCGTAATTGATTCTGTATTTACAGAGAAATGAGCCAGTGTCCTACCACCCTTGTATATCCATTGATATCAACTCTCTGACTTGTGCAGATTTGTAGTGTCAGCCAGTGGGCATTGACACACTGTGTGAACATTTCCCGACAGTAAGCCGTGGGGCTATCTCTATCAGTGGTGTGCAATAGAAATAGAATGCAAGCCACATGTGTAATTTAAAATTCTTAGATTCCAGAAAGATAAAAAGAAATAGGTAGAACTGATTTTGGTAACATATTGTATTTAACTCTGTAAATCCCAAGTTCATATCATTTAAACATGTAATTAGTATAAAAATGGTAAAGAGGTATTTTAGTTACTCATTTATTTACTGAATGGTAAAAATCACTGAAAATTACGCTGAACAGTACGTCTCAGTTCCGACTAAGCACATTGCAGAGCGCCCTACGGCCCCAGGGGCTAGTGGCTACCATGATACACAGCCAGGATCTAATCATGCAAGAATTTTGTTGTATGTGTTACTACCACATACAAATGGACCAATGCTGTTGAAGATGCTTACGGCAGAGTCTAGCTTCTACCTATCCCATAGTACAGTCCTACTGCAGAATGTGCATTTTTAAAATTTGACTGAAGTTGGACATTCCCTGAGGATAGAGCCCCGACTTCCTATTACTTACTTTGTTCTTAGAAGATTACAACAACCTAAAAATTTTCCTAATGATGATTTTCCATTTTGAAAGTCATGATATAAGTTGGACATAAACATTTTCCTGGTTGTAGGAAGAAGTAATTCTTATTAGTGTCTGAACACTGTTCATGTTTAGAGAAGAAATGATAGTATACACACTGAGATGACCAAGTAGGAAAGGATCACATTTATTTGAGGAGAAAAATGTGTAGCTAAGCATCTACTTTGACAAAACAAGCTTCTTTAAATCTGTTTTTGTATCAGTATTTTAAAAATTAATGTGTAATTCTCTGGCCATGGAAACTTAACCAAAATTTGGAGAATTTGAGCTCTTGACTCTGACCTATATTCAAAACCCTGTGACCTTGGATATGCAACGAAGGGTCCCTTACCTCAGGTCCCTAATCTAGATCACCTTCGCCTCATGTAAAGACTTAAGGAAGCTAATGAAGGTAAAACACTCAGCATCCAGCCTGTTGTTACATAATACTCAGGTACTTTTAGCTGTTGTTCTTTTATATCATTTTAATTACTATATAAAATAACATGGGTAATGGAAAGAATTTGAATTTTTGTCAAATGTCCCTATTTTGAAGGCTTAAATTTTTGATATAATAGGAAATACTGTTTCAGAAGAGTGCACTTAAGGACTTCTTTAAATTCTTATATTTTAGTATTTTTAAATAATTCAATTTCTTCAATGTAAATAGCAAAGAATTTTCCAAATAAAATGCTGAATTTCAATCGAAAACTGTAATGAATACCCCCATTTGTATGATAGAATTTTCATAATTTATTTTATTCTCTCAACATTTTCAAAGCTTTTTAAATGAAATAATTCATTTTAAATATTCAGGAGACATGACTTCAGGATTTCGGAAGATTTTGATTTAGACTTAATTAACTCTTCTTTTTCTTATATAGTCATGGTATTATTTTGTTACAGTTAAAGTACCAGAGGATCTTGGAGCGATTAGAAAAAGAGAACAAAGAATTACGAAAATTAGTATTGCAGAAAGATGACAAAGGCATCCATCACAGAAAACTTAAGGTATTTTCATTTTACCTTAATTTTGTTAGTTCCAGAACTTTGCCACTTCGCATTGTCCATTTGTCAATACTAGTTTTTAAAGGTTCTGTCCTTTTCTTTCTAATCTGGTATTCTTGGGAGATAGGAAAATCTTTTCCTATATTAAGACACTTCATAAATTATAGTCTCCAGACATTTGTTTCGTGTGAGGCCCATAAAATCTTCATCCTTTTAACAGTTCTCGTGAATTTATTTTTTTAAATACCTAATTGTTTTTAGGCTTCTTTAATTCCTACAGCTGTAAATCAGAATTGTGAGTTGAGGGACGTTTAGATATGACTTAGCATCATAACTTATTTATATTTCCAATGAATGATTAGTCCACCATCTTCAGTTTTAAATGAATTAATATTTTCTTCTGCAAGGTTTCTTAGGCATTTTAAAGCATTTTTGAAAAAGCATATGTTGGTATTTTTATCATCAGCACATTGGTAATTACCATTATCAGTAAGTTAAATCTCATTGCCCACTAAACCAAGCTGTATGTGCTGAATTAAATTGAAGTAGTATTTTTAACTTTAATCTCATACAAGTAAACAATTTGTGTGTAGTAAACCTACAGTAAATCATTTCAGAAGTATTCTGAAGCCAAAGTCCAAAGAAGTAGTTTAGTTTGACCGACATGTATTAGTTCTGATGCTAAATCATGACTGCCTAAAACAAATAGCATGGCTTTTCACAAGTGACACATGGCAGTTGAGAAAAGTCATGTCCAAGTGTTAAGATACTTTGAGAGTTCACCTCAGAAATGGCATTTTCATAAAATGAAATGGTAATGAACATTTCAAGAACTTTGTGTATTTTTTGGTGGAAGGAATAGCAGTTGCTTTCTATGTAATTACTTGTAGGTGTTAAGAGATGAAAGGAAATGTGGGCCCTCGTTTTGTTCCTACCATGCACTGAAACTTGTCTTTATTACATGCTTGATAGTAGCCCTTTTTTCTCCTACTTTTTTGTTTGCTCATTCGTTCACCAGATACTTTTCTGAAGCTTATTATTTGCCAGGTACCAAGTTCTGTCCTGGTTCTAGAGAAAGAAACAATGCAGGATATCTGCCTCTGATGCTCTCACACTTGAGTCTGCCCAACTCTCATAGTACACTTACTCATTCCTACTGATTTAACAGTCTTGTGATTTCTTCTTTACTTTTATCCTTTCTAAAGTTTCTCTCTCTCTCTCTCTCTCTCTCTCTCTCTCTGCCACCAACCCCCCATCTCTGATATACATACCAAACTTGATACAGGATGATTTCCTTGCAGTTGGTCACCTGACTCCTTGTTTGGCCTTTGTGGTGTTAATAGTCTCCCTTTGTTTACTATTTAATATTAGTTCTTCAATATTAAACAGTAACTTCCCTCTTTTAACATTTAATCGGAAGATTAGGAAAGCCTCAGTTAATTTACTATATTAAAATCAGCGAGACACCTGGGTGGCTAGGGGTCCCAGGATCGAGTCCCACGTTGGGCTCCCTGCATGGAGCCTGCTTTTCCCTCTGCCTGTGTCTCTGCCTCTCTCTCTCCTCTCTGTGTCTCTAACGAATAAATAAATAAAATCTTAAAAAATAAAATCAGCATATCTCTAAATAAAACAAATTGAATAAGAAAAAATGAAATTTTATTCTATACTGTTTTACTATGAAAGTGTATTTATGTAGTTAGAAAAAAACAATACAATCACTATGGAAGAACATTTTGTATTTATCAGCTTTTTTCCCTCTTGACACATTTATTTCTAAAATTTGTTCATTGTTTAATATTAATTTTTAAAATTTCACAGAAATCTTTGATTGACATGTATTCTGAAGTTCTGGATGTTCTATCTGATTATGACGCCAGTTATAATACACAAGATCATCTGCCAAGGGTAAGTGAAAAATTAATACACAGTGAACCTGCTCTTTTTTTTTTTTTTTTAACCTGCTCTTTAGCAAACGAACACTTTAGGTTTTTAAAACGTTATATAAAAAAATAAATAAATAAAAAGTAAAAAAGAATAAAAAAGTTATATATACATACATACATACCCAGACACAATGTAGACATATATATATGTACACATCACACAGACATAAACAGAGACGTATATTTTTTACTTATATAATATTTATGTGCTCTAGATGATGTCTTAAGCACTAAATGTTGTTTGACTCTTTTGGTCTTTTAGCTTATTTATATTTATGTGATGAAGCAAGGTTATCAAGTATTTGGCATTATGTATTTATAACATCTCTGAAACTGAAAAACCTGAACAGTGGATTAAATTTATCAGCAAGTGAAATTTAACATCATAGAATTGAAAATGTCTTTATACAGAGTAAATTAGCTGTAGAACATGAACGATCTGGTTTTAGAAGTAGTGGTTTAATTAACACAAGTTTTTATTAAAAATTTGGTTATAAATAATGGACCCAATTAATATTTTGCTATTTATATTTTCAATTTGCATAGAGATAACAACCATCTTTGTTTTAATGAATGGGATTTTTAAAATTATTTAACTGTAGATATTTTAAAAGACTGAAAAATCTCAGCAGTATTTCAAATCTATTTAAAGATAAGTTTGTATTTAAAATCTGAATTAAAAAAAAAATCTGAATTAAATGTTATTTGTTCTCTGTTAAGGTTGTTGTGGTTGGAGACCAGAGTGCTGGAAAAACTAGTGTGTTGGAAATGATTGCTCAGGCGCGGATATTCCCTCGAGGATCTGGGGAGATGATGACACGCTCTCCGGTTAAGGTAGGACAGCAGCTCATCAGGTTAAAGCTCCGTGGAAGGTAGCTACTACAGTGAAGTTTGTTCATTGTGTTGAAATGAAGAATTGTAACTGAAAAGAACTGATGCATAGTATTGGGAATTACTCCCTGTTGTGGAAATTGGTGGAGGCACAGCCTAGAGGCTAGTGTGACAGGAGCCGAGAGGGTGATAGAAAGAAGATGGGAGAGGAAGGCAGAAGCATGGTGGGCTGGGCTACACAGAGCCATTGTTAGGACTCTAGATTTTATTCGGATTGCGGTCAGTGAAAAGAGTCAGAAAATGAGAATATTGAAAGTGGAGTCAGTAGATACAATTTTCCAGTTTTACTGTAAGAAGACTAGAGTACTGGGGCAGTAGCAGTTGAAATATTTTGGATCAAGGGACAGATAACATACTGATTGTAGTGATCTAGATTGAGAAGTAAAAATGACGAGGTGAGAGAGGGAACAATTGCAGTAGCAGAGCCTTTGAGGTAAAAGGCTGGGACTCAGCATGCAATGGATAGAAGTTATAACAGTTCATCCATGGTCACAGCAAGAAAGTCTGCGGCTACAGTCTTTCATTCAACAAATACTTTTCGAGTGCTTAATATATTCCAGCACTGTTCTAGACAGTGTGTTAGTTAAGCAAAACAGATTCTTGCCATAATGCAGGGCATGTTCTAGAAGGGGAAGCAGGCAATAAATAATAAGCAAAATAAATGACTAAATTACATAGTATGTTAGAAGTGCTAAGTGTTGTGCCACCAAAAAAAAAAAAGTGGAGCCAGGTAAGGGGAAGGTGCCAGGAAGACTGCATTGAAGTGACATTTGATCCAAGAATTGCACAAAGTGAGAGAAGAAGTCATGTGGATATCTAGTCCAAGAGTGTTCCATGCAGAGAAAAAGTTAGTGCAAAGCCCCTGAGGTGGTTAGGTGGCTATTGTATTCGAAGCCAGTGTGGCTAGAGCAGAGTGAGGAGTAGCAGATGATGAGATGAGACGAATAATGGGATGCAGGGGGGAAGTAGATTATTAAGGCCTTGTTGGTCATTGTACAGACTTCAGTTTTTATTTTTAATAAAATAGGGAGCAAGTCCAGGGTTTTGAACAGAGTAATATTACCTTTTTTTTTGAGAGCAAGAGAGCATGCACACACATGCAAGGTGAGGGGTTGGTGCAGAGGAAGAGGGAGAGAATCCCAAGCACACTCCGTGCTGGGTACAGAGCCTGACTTGGGGCTGATCCCAGGGCCCCAAGGTCATGACCTAAGCCAAAATCAAGAGTTGCGTGCTCAACTGAGCTACCCAGGCACCCTGTATGGTACTACTTTTTAAAAAGCTCATTGTGGTTGCTGTGTTGAAAGTAGACGTAAGCAAGATAGGTAGAACCATGGAGACCAGATGGGGAGCTATTGCAGTGTTGAGGTGATGTTTTAGACCAGGGAACTAGCCAGGAAGGTGATAAGAGGTGGTTAGATTATGGATCTATTCTGAAGACAAAATCACTAGGATTTCTTGATGGACTCGATATAGAGAGAGGCAGTTGCTAAGATGACGCCAGTGTTTTTGGCCTGAATAAATCGCAGCATGTAATTGACATGGGGGTGTCAGTTTTTTCTGGGGCTTCAGCACCTTAACCCAGGGCTGCTTGATACCCTGATCTCTCATCTTCCTTCTTCAACCCAGTAACACTGCCTCAAGTTTTAACTTTTTCTCTTATGCTACCCTGTGCCACAAATCTGCAAGCACCCCGAGGGAAAACAACCATGAGAATGTGCCCTAAATTCCTCTGGGGTCTCGGACCAAGGCCAAGCAGCCGTGGTTGCTCTCTGATGCCTTCAAACAGCTGAGTTATGTTGGTTACCCCGCCTGCTTAGCTAGTCTCAGTAGAAGGAATTGTATTTTAAAAGTGAAATAGAATCATTCTAAAGAAGCTTGAAAGTTACGAATGAAAAGTAAAGGAACATGAAGTTTAGAAGTTGTCATGAAAGCCCTGATAGTTGATATAGCCCTGATAGTTGCTAGAGAACTCCTTGTGTGAACGTCACACTCCTTGGGTGAAGGCTGCCTTAGCTCCCCTGTGGTCAGTCTTGTGTGCACCTGGGTTTGCTTCACTGTCCTGTTGGCTCTGTGTGTATTTCTCCCAGGAGGTGGTGAGGTCTAAACCAGGGACAGGGGGTTCTTTGTTTCCCCTCCTGCAACACTTGACGCAGTGAGCCCTCAATAGATAGAAGTTGAATAAAAGGATTGTCCTTTACCTAAATTAACCTTGGGAGTTAAATGCAAGATTTATTTTTGTCTCTGAAGTTTGAGGTTGATGGTTTTGTGCTTAGGCTTAATAGCATTGACTGGGAAAGGAGAAGGGTGGCAGCATTTTATTCTAGGTCATGAGAGATAACGAGTAGCCGGCAGTCTTGTTGGGAAATTATAGCACATGCAACAGATGTATGGACAGTACAGATAAAAAATTCTGTAGTCTCGGCACTGACATGTTGACAGCCTTCCGGTATATTCCTGAAGTGTACTGTGAGGGGATGCAGTGCAGTGGGCCGAAGACCACATACGGCCTATGGGATCAATATGAATTGTAAATGCATTACTGCATCTCGATTTTCCGTTGATTTCAGGTGACCCTGAGTGAAGGTCCTCACCATGTGGCCTTGTTTAAAGATAGTTCTCGGGAGTTCGATCTTACCAAAGAGGAGGATGTAAGTAGAATTTACACGAGGTTCATGTGTGTAACTCTGTAACTCGTGTAACCTTATGAAAGACAACTAACTGGAATATTTGTTAGCTGAAGATTTTCATAGGATTTTGTTGTTTTCCATTAATAGCTTGCAGCGTTAAGACATGAAATAGAACTCCGAATGAGGAAAAATGTGAAAGAAGGCTGTACTGTTAGTCCTGAGGTAAGTGTTATAATTCATTTTAACAATGTTCTATGGAAATCCAAAGTTTATGATTTGATATAAATCATGATATTGGCATTCATGTTTAGATTGCAGCTATTCTAAAATACATAGTTTTTTTTTAATATTTCAAATAATGTATCATTTTATGGGTAGTTATCTAGAATAATTAACTGAAAGGATCAGAAAAAGAATAACTTCTTTCTGAATGGGTGAGGTACAGAATTTTCAGAATATATATCATCAATAAATTCCTAACAAACTGCCCCCGACAATTAGTTTTGTTTTGTTTTGTTCCCTGAGTAGACCATATCCTTAAATGTAAAAGGTCCTGGACTGCAGAGAATGGTGCTTGTTGACTTACCAGGAGTGATTAATGTAAGTGTATATAAAACATGTATTTTGTCTTGTTCCTATTGTGAAAAATATGTAAAATGACATTTAAAACCTTTTTCTTCAAGACTGTGACATCAGGCATGGCTCCTGACACAAAGGAAACTATTTTCAGTATCAGCAAAGCTTATATGCAGAATCCTAACGCCATCATACTATGTATTCAAGGTAAATCTTATCAAAAGGTTTTAACTGCACTGATATGCTTCCTTCGTTAGCAGTCTCAGCTTTGCTCTAAATGTGCGTGTTACATAAACATACAAGATAAATGTGTCTTGCCCTCCCTTAAGTCATTCATTTTATTAGTAAATAGAATTGAAGTTGGGAATATTCTGATAAATTTCATGTAGGCATCAAGATCTTTATTGACTAGAATTTCTTCTCATAACTACAATAAATGAATTAGAAATATTTTCTTAACTATAATGTAGATACAAGGGTGTAGCATATAGAAATTTTAAGATCTACTTTGTAGTTGTTACAGTGTCGTTTTTCAAATTTTTTTCAGATGGATCCGTGGATGCTGAACGCAGCATTGTTACAGACTTGGTCAGTCAAATGGATCCTCATGGAAGGAGGACGATATTTGTTTTGACCAAAGTTGACCTGGCGGAAAAGAACGTGGCTAGCCCAAGCAGGGTGAGGGAAGTTCTGTACTGTCACGGAACAGTCTCTAGAGTACAAGCTTCAGCTATGACAGGGACTCGTTATACAAACAAAAACAAGCAAACAAAAACTTCTGTGGATTACTTTAGTGGGATTTTTCTTATGAAAAACAAAGTATTAGAAAGTCATAGTAAATTCTTAAGCGCAAATTTGAGATATAAATAAAATCCCATAATTTCGGTTTGTTTGCTTCAGAAATTCTTAGAACACTATATTAATGTTGCTTACTCTGATTTAAATCTTGTATGCTGACAGTCATTAACCACTTATTAATTAACCACAAATTAGTAACAATTGTGTTTCTTTTCTAATTTGATTTTAGTTGATGTTCATAAATTAGCGTAGAGCCAGTGACACTATAGATTCCTTTTGGACATTGTGTCCTCCCCCCCGCTCCCGCCCCAAAATAAACATTATCTTTCCTAACTGATCAAAGACTATGAAGCAGATTTTTCTAATATGGAAGGCACTGGATTGGGGTCAGGCCTCAGCATTCTTATCCATGCTCCACTACCAACTGTCTCTGTGTCCTTGGGCAAATCTTGTTACTTCTCTGCATCTAGTTAGTGCATAATCCATCCTATTAATCTAGTTGATCTCTTGGGTCATTTTCTTTCTGAAATTCTGCAACTTTATACGCGGGGTTCAGTGTCCCTCCTGTCCTTCTCCTGTATCAACAAAAGAGTTTTATTTCAAGATAACATTGTAAGTGATATTAGGATGCGGGTCCTGACTGAGGACACGTTCTTTACTGAGTTGTAAAGGCAGAAGGTAGCGGTTGAGAGTAGAGAATCTAGTCAGAGTGCTTGGTTTCTAATGCTGGCTCTCCTGTTTGCTAGCTGTGTAATGTTGGGTACATTTTTAAACCTCTTTAGTGCTTTCAGTTCCTCATCTATTGGAAATGAAGATATTAATGGTACTATCTCATAGGTTGCAAAATGAGTAAAATATTTGTCGTAAAGTGGTTAAAATAATGCTTGGCATGGCCTTATATACATGGTGGCTGTCATCTGCTATTGTATCTTGATTCCCCCATAGAGCAACTTCGGATACAAGTATGCATCCCTTGTGCTACTGCGCAGAGTTCTCTCCTTCCAACTTTCTGCGAGTGTGCCTCTTGTGCCGGGTTCCCAAGATAGACCACCCCAAAGCTCACTGATTCTATAGAAGGACTCCTAGGACTCCGCACAGTCATCCTTAAACCTAAGATCTGTTAACAGTGATTGGATACAAGGCCAAATCACAAAAGACAAAAGTGTAAGGATGGTATCTGGCAGAAACCAGGCTCAGGTTTCCGGAGCCCTCTCCCAGTAGAGTCCTGCAGGAAGTGCTTATCCCTCCAGCAACAAGTTTCTCATGAGAGACTCCGCTCCTAAGGTTTTGACTGGGGGCTGTGCATGTAGGCACCCTCAGATTCCAGACACCCAAAGGAAAGCAGATGTTCAGCAGAAACCACACTACTTACACAATGAACCACTGTTATATGGGGAAAGTTTTGTATCAATGTGGTAATTGTTTACCACTGAGGTCCTCAGATGCCAGCCAAGGACGAGCAGGCCTTTCCAGGACAGCAGTCTCAGACCTGCTATGTTAACTCTTCTCTGCACAGCCTCCATGACCTTTGCTTCGCCATATTTTGAGGGGGGAGGCCTGCTGTGGTGGGTAGTGGTCCTGGTATGGAGGCGGGGAGAAACGAGGTAGGAGCAAATTCTGTGCCTCCTTCCCATGTCTCTTCATTTCTTTCATTCCTTTCCCCTCTTCTCTAGGATAGTGAGTTTGTATTTCTTTTAAAATGCAGTTGAAGTTTATATCAGTCCTTTTTTATGCCAAAGAGTCAGCATTAGCTCAGGAGTGTAACTTGTCTTAGAGGAGGGATTCTTATCTCAGTGTTAATGTGAATGGGCTCCTGGGAGCAGGAGCACTCAAATTGTGTGAATGATAGATCTCTGTGCAAATACACATTTTTCTGGGGACAGAGTCTTTAGTTTTTATTATATTTATTAAAGGGTTTTTGACCCTAAAAGAGATGAGAGCCAGTGGACCCGAATATTTTTAAAAAGGGAGTAAGATAGGACAGTCCAACTTGGATAGAATATATCTATTTGAAGAAGAGCATGGGGAAATAATCATCGCTGCTGCCATTTATCGAGTGCCCCTGCGTCCCTGGCACTGTGGGATGTATCATAGTGCCTCTGAGAATCTTCTCAACAGTCATTTTGAAAAAAGTAAGTAGCTCCTTAAGGTCTTATAGCTAGTAAGTGGTGGAGCTAAAATTAAACTAAGCCTGACCCCAAAGCACTACACATCATTCCAAGTTTTAATAATGCATTTATGTCTTAATAATGTATCTTTTAGTGTAGTGAAGTTAAATATTTTTCCCTCAAATAGCAATTGAAAAACATTTTGATACTTCTGTACAGATTTATATATTTGACTGAACATATATATATATTTACAGCATTATTAAGTTTGCTTTCTGAATAGTATGTTATGCTTTAAAAACCTTGTATAAACGTACATCTCAAATTTTTTTCCCACTTTTAAAAATAGATTCAGCAGATAATTGAAGGAAAACTCTTCCCAATGAAAGCTCTAGGTTATTTTGCTGTTGTAACAGGAAAAGGTATGCAAAGATGGATTATTATAATTTAAGTTTTTGTTGTCTTCAGATAAGATTAGTTTTCTTAGACCTCCATCATCTTTTCCTAGGAAACAGCTCAGAAAGCATTGAAGCTATAAGAGAATATGAAGAAGAATTTTTTCAGAATTCAAAACTCTTAAAGTAGGTATATGGTTTAAATATTTAAAGATTTTGTAGTGCGGGAGTAGCTTACACTGTTTTTATTTAAAAGTTTGTTTTATAGCTGTTAGTTTAACATTGAGTTTCCAGAGTTTTTCCCAAATAGTGATCTGTATCTAATAGCCAAGTCCTCAACTAGTCAGAATTAGGGACAGCTTATCCTATGATACGGTACATGCTGGTATAATAAACTGCCTCTGAAAGACAACACGGACACCTCTTTAGTTGTTTTACTTATAAATAAGTATTTATAGTATTTATAGTATGCCCTAAGTGCTGATATTTAAAAATCAGCACTTAGGGCAGCCCGGGTGGCTCAGCGGTTTAGCGCCGCCTTCAGCCCAGGGTGTGATCGTGGAGACCCGGGATCGAGTCCCACATCAGGCTCCCTGCATGGGGCCAGCTTCTCCCTCTACCTGTGTCTCTGCCTCTCTCTCTCTCTCTCTCTCTGTGTCTCTCATGAATAAATAAATTAAAAAAAAAATCTTTAAAAAATAAAATCAGCACTTATATTTTTACTTATTTATCTTTTAAAGGAACCAATCCTTCTGGTGTTTTATGTTTATTATTATTATTATTATTATTATTATTTTTAAAATATTTTTATTTATTCATGAGAGACAGAGAGAGAGAGGCAGAGACACAGGCAGAGGGAGAAGCAGGCTCCATGCAGGGAGCCCGACGTGGGACTCAATCCCGGGACCCCGGGGTCACGCCCTGAGCTGAAGGCAGGCGCTAAACCGCTGAGCCACCTGGGCTGCCCTATTATTATTTTTAAGTAAACTCTACCTCTGACGTGGGTCTCAAAACTCAGAACAAGAGGCGCGTGCCCTACCACAGCGCCTGGGTGGTTCAGTCGATTAAGCATCTGGCTCTTGATTTTGGCTCAGGTCATGATCTCAGAGTCATGAGATCCCAGTCCCATGTTGGGCTCTGCACTTAGCAGGGAATCCCCTTGAGATTCTCTCTCTCTCTCTCTCTCTCCCTCTCCTTGTGTCCCAGCCACCACTCACACCCTTCCTCCCTTCCTCTCTCTCAAATAAGTTAAAAAAAAATCTTTCTTTACTTTTTAAGATTTTATTTATTTACTTATTTGATAGAGAGCAAGTGAGAAGGGGGAGGAGCAGACTCTGCACTGAGTGCAGAGCCCTACGTGGGGCTCGATCTCATGACTCCAAGATCATGACATAAGCTGAAACCAAGAGTCAGATGGTTAACAAACTGAGCCACCTAGGTACTCCTAAATAAATAAAATCTTCTAAAAAAAAGGACTTGCATGTTCTACCAACTGAGCCAGCCAGGTACCCCCAACAGTTGGATTTTGCGTAAATGTATTCCGTTCTTTGAGTATTGGAGAAGGTTGAAGTCAGGGGTGGGGATGTCAGAGGGGTGCCCTACATAGATATTGATAGAAATTGATGAAAATGAGATCCTGACAAAAAAAGCAAGAAAGAAGAACTAAAGAACAACTGAATTATATTAAAACCTTATATATGGAATCTCTTAAAATGGCAAAGTGTGTTTGTGTCTGTATTGGTATAGTAAATCAAGATAGTTCTTGCAGACATGGTCTTGAGTGTTATCTGTAGGGACCGGAGCCAGCAAGTGTATGGCACCTAGCTGTCCAGCATGAATAGGCACTAGCCTCGGGTTACTTAAATTTGAATTAGTTAACTTTAAAGAAAGGAAAACTTCTGTTCCTCAGTCACACTGGCCATACCTCCCAAGGGCTCAATTACCCCATGGGGCCAGTAGCTACCATTTTGGATAGCTCAGTTAGAGGACGTTTTCTGCATCACAGAACATTCAGCAGTGCTGGTGTAAGATGTGAGGGTGGCTGTTCTCATCATATTATAACAAGCACATTTTCAAACATGATAGTAATGTCCTTTTTGCCATTTTTATGTACTGTAGCTCTTGTTATTTTTTATTAGGACAAGCATGCTAAAGGCACACCAAGTGACCACAAGAAATTTAAGCCTTGCTGTTTCAGACTGCTTTTGGAAAATGGTACGAGAGTCAGTTGAGCAACAGGCTGATAGTTTCAAAGGTAAGTTGGCTTTTGAAAATGAACTAACAACTTCAGACATTTTATTAGATGGCAGTCTTGGGTATCCAGCAGATTCTTTATTCCCTGAGTAGTTGCGTATTAGTTCATTTTCTATTAGGTAGTATGTGGAAAGTGGAAAAAATACAAATTTTCACTTGTTAAGAACACTTTTTCCTTCAGGGGAAACATCACAAGGAGCACTTTGCAGAGTTGAAACCGAGTAGAAGGTTGGCAGTACTGTTGGGGAGAAAGCTTAGTGAACTACAGAGGACTCAGATTCCCCGTTTTTAGGGGTGCGAGAGGAATGGCCTTGGGAGGCAGAGCGGCCTGTGCTTCAGCTGTGTTGTACTAGTTCCTGAGTCCCACACTTTCCTGCTCTGTGGCTTTGTTGCCGCAGTTTCATTTGATGAGAGTATCCTTTCCCTCCCCTTTCCCACTTGGCAAGGACCCCCACAGGGTCCCTCCGCAACCCTATGAGTATTGCTGTGTTCCCATTCCGCAGAAGAGAAACTGGGGCAACAGTAACTTACCCAAGTGGTTCCCCCAGCATCCTACACAATAGGCAGTAGACCCAGGATTTGAATCGTGGCGATGTGATTCCAGAGTCTGTGCCATTAGCGGCTATCCTAAGCTGTGTCAGCTCTGTTTTGTGAATTGAAGATGGAGAAAATAAAGTCCAGGAGATTGGTTTGGAAAACTGTCTCGGTGAGACTCTGAGTTGTGGAGAGCCAGAACACTCAGGAACCATAGGTGTACACTCAGCAGTTCAGTTAGTACAGATGTGTGTGAGATCAGCTTTAACTACTGCAGCTGGAAAGAAAGTCCTGAAACTGGAACATCTTTCCTTCTTCCTCAGCAACACGTTTTAACCTTGAAACTGAGTGGAAGAATAACTATCCTCGCCTGCGAGAACTCGACCGGGTAATACAGATGTCTTATTTAATATCGTGTTCTAACAGAATTTGTGTTGATGAGCAAAACCTGGTCAGCCAAACTGCTTTGGTTTTGACCTTAAGATTACTAATTTAGAGCTGCCAGGATGCAGCTCTCTGTTTAACTGCAGGAGTGCAGTTACCTCTTCTATAGTAGTTTAGATTATTTAGTACATAATATTAAAAAGTAATTAAAGATCATAAGATTCTAAAGCAAGTATAAAATGTTTTCTGAAAAAGTGAGGAACATTTCTTTAAAAGGTCTTATAGAATTAATATGTGAAGTAAACTTGTTAAAAATTACATACCAATGTTTTTACCTTTTCAACATTTACTGTGGAGAAATATATTCTAATTTAGTGGGACTTCAGTCTTGGTTTCCCTTGATATTAAAATGCCATCCATTGTAAAGGAGCATCAATTTACTGATGCTAATAGACTAATAGGCGTTGATATTTTCATATAACATTTGTTACGTGAAAAACTTCCCTGACGAAATAAATGTTACGTGAAAAACTGCACTCAGAATTAAATGAATAAGGTAGACACCCGTGTCCATGTCTTTGTCCTTACATGGCCACTGGTATTTGTAAAAAAGAGGGTAGGAGGGAACATTATTTGCTAGTCATGCGTGTTCAGATGTAAGCTCAGCCTACCAGCCTGTCAGAGGTCTCTGAAACTCATGGCAGGGCAGATTGACAATCTTATGAAAATCTTACTTACTTATATCTGTATTACCTAGAACGAACTATTTGAAAAAGCTAAAAATGAAATCCTCGATGAAGTTATCAGTCTGAGCCAGGTTACACCAAAACATTGGTGAGTATTTGACCTTTTCTCAAAGACTTTACTATATGGATTATAATGAAATACTAAAATTTAGATTCATAAAGCAGTGATTTATTATAGCCTTGGCTTATCTCCCCAAACAGTAAATAGGCAATAGCATAAAAGTATGTCTTTTTGGAAAATCTAACCACTATTGTAGTCTAATTATTTAAGTGCAATAAATTATGTATCTATTAAGTATCTTTCAGAAGAGGTATTCTGAAAAATTACTTTCTCCATGGTCCTTTTTTTTTTTTAAGAGATTTTATTTATTTATTTATGAGAGACAGAGAGAGAGAGAGAGAGAGAGAGAGAGAGAGGCAGAGATACAGGCAGAGGGAGAAGCAGGCTCCATGCAGGGAGCCGGACGCCCGACATGGGACTTGATCCCTGGTCTCCACGATCAGGCCCTGGGCTGAAGGCGGCGCTAAACTGCTGAGCCACCCAAGCTGCCCAGAGTGGTCAGTCCTTTTTTTTTTTTTAAATTGGAGTTCAACTTGCATAACATATAGCATAACACCCAGTGCTCATCCCATCAAGTTCCCCCCTCAGTGCCCATCACCCAGCCACCCCCACCCCCACCCACCTCCCCTTCCACCACCCCTAGTTCGTTTCCCAGAGGTAGGAGTCTCTAATGTTCTGTCTCTTTCTCTGATATTTCCCACTCATTTTCTCTTCTTTCCTCTTTATTCCCTTTCACTATTTTTTATATCCCCCAAATGAATGAGACCATATAATGTTTGTCCTTCTCTGATTGACTCATTTCACTCAGCATCATACCCTCCAGTTACATCCACATTGAAGCAAATGGTGGGTATTCATCATTTCTAATGGCTGAGGAATATTCCACTCTATACATAAACCACATCTTCTTTATCCATCTTTCGATGGACACCGAGGCTCCTTCCACAGTTTGGCTGTTGTGGACATTGCTGCTGTGAACATCGGGGTGCAGGTGTCCCGGCGTTTCCCTGCATCTATATCTTTGGGGTAAATCCCCAGCAGTGAATTGCTGGATCGTAGGGCAGATCTATTTTTAACTCTTTGAGGAACCTCCACACAGTTTTCCAGAGTGGCTGCACCAGTTCACATTCAGAATGGCCAGTCCTTAAGTTTGAATTCAGTATTAGTAGTTTCCCCACCTCCATGTCCTGGATGATGACCCCTTTTCTCTCTTCAAAGATTCAAAATTTGCCTATTTTTAATCTCCTCTCCTTATTTTAAAAAGGGTTCTGATCGTATCTCTACTTGTTGATTGATTAATCAGATATATACAACCCAGCTTATCTTTGTTATTATTTGTATTTTAAGCCAGTTCTGTGGCTTTCTGTAAGCCAATTAGCTTTTGAAAGTGCAGGAAATAGTGTGTATACACACACACACACCCCTGTTGGCATGCAGACACACACACAGTGAATACTACTTGTCATAGTAGGTTGTATGAGGATAATGTACATGAAAAGTGATTTGTAAACTGTTATAACTAATTATGCTGCTTATGGGAGAAAAATATGGTGCCTCTGTAAATTCCTGGTATCGTCAAATGAAATGGTTAGTTTTGTTTGGGCAGAGCAGTCTGAAATCAAAGTATACCTGAACTAAGGTGAGCAATGAAGATAGACGTCATTTATTTAACATGCAGGTGTCTGAAGGAAATTGTGAAGGGACGAGAAGCCTGTATTTCCAGGTTGTCTATTGAGAAGGCAAGGGAGGGAAGTAGGACGTCTGGCTGTGAGAGAATTATTCTGTGACCTGCTGGATCAGATGATTCTGTATATTTTCATCAGCTTTCTTTCTTTGTGTTTTTTTTTTCCAGACTCTATCGCGTAACACACAGATCAAAACAGCAGATCCTAATTGTAACAGTTCATGCCACACTGAATTGAACTGCATTGTACCCATAGTCATTATTGTCTGACGTATTTTTTTGTTGCATATGCCTTATGTGATATTTTAGGATGCATGACTAAGATGTTAATTATTTAATTGCCAGGACTATTTGATCTACATTTGGTGATCTGGAAGCAGTGTTACAAGTACTTTATGTACTTTATGTGATAGTTTATTATTTACTTACAGACCTTCTACTCTACTGTAACTATATTCTTAAAAGGTTGTTGGGGGTTTATATTTTTCATGATGCATTATAGACAGAAATTGGCTCTCAGCGTCTTCACACAACATACCTGATCATCAGAAACTGATTACTGACATCAAGCAGGAGATGTTGATACACCGTTAACATTATGGGACCATTATTATAGATTTATCTATTTTTCATGTCATTTAGTAGAAGTCCACTTTAAAAAAATGGTATGATGGTACGCATATAACTTTTGGTTAAAAGTATTAAGTTTATTTTGTTGAAAGAATGAAAGGAAAATGGGTAGGCACAGTTGAGTCCCCTAACTCAGAGTTGTGGAATTAAAAAGGTTTCTGATACCAGAATTGTAGATTTAAAGGATAAAAAGTGCTAGGTAAAGGCAGTGACCTGGGGAGGTGACCCAGGTAGCTGAAGGCTGTTACCTCTGGCTTTAGCATACGCAGCAAGAGGCAGGAGATTAAACAGTAGATACAAACAAGATAGAGATTATCAAGGGCCATTCAAGCCGTGTTCAGAAGCTTGGGATTTATCCCATGAGCACTGAGCACTGAATAACTTTAGGGCAGATTTTCATTTTAGAAAGATCCGTAGTAGGGAAAGTGGTAGGCTGTGAAGAAGGGGGCAGTGAGCAAAGAGGCAGTTGGCTGTTGGAGTTATGTAGATGAGAGGTGATGGCGGCTTGAACCTGAAGAGTGGTTGGGAGTCGCTTCTTGAAGAAGAGACAATTTTGGAATATCTGGGAAGTTACCTAGAAGACAGAATTGAGAGGGTTTAGTGATTGGATGTATAGGTATAGAGAAGTCAGTTAAACAGTGAGTACATTTTTATCCGGTAATTACATTGCTGTGAATTTATAGGAATGAAGATATATTTGACAAAGATGAGCACATAAGAATCTTTACCGTTGTTTTCTGTATAAGTATAAAAAAAATCTAAAATTTATGTTTTCTATTTGGAATTAACATACTTGATTTATTCACAGAGTGGATTACTGTGGTGCCATTCACAAATATAGGACGTTGACATGGAAAACTGTAAAGCAGTCTGTGATACCCATTTATGTAAACACAAATACTTATGCAAGCATTAAATGTTTTTAGTGACAAATCAAGCTGTGAATAATGATTGTACTACTGAAAGGAATTATGGAGGACTTCTTAACTTTTTCTGTATTGTAAAGACTAAGTCGTCTGCTTTAAAACAAATTTCCATTTTGAAAAGTGTTTTCATTTAAATGGAGCAAATGGAGGTAAAGTTCCTGGAGATAATAAGGGGGATGAGTAGAACTGTAATGTTGATTGTAATTTGTGTATTTGTGGAATCTCCCCTGGATGATGGTAGAATTTAGAATAGAGACGTCTACAGTCACATGACATATACTAGAAAACGTAAGTAAGAGTGCAAGTCAGGGTGGCCGACCGCGTAAGCACGTGTTCTGGCCTCACGGCTCTGGAGTTTTGGCAGGGCAGTTGAGGACTCCTGGTCCAGCCCGGAAGAGTGTAGGTGAGGAGCACATGGCTTCCACTTCCCAACTTTGAGCACCTCTGGTCAGAATGTGAGGACAACCACCCCCTGGAAGGGAGAGCCAGGAAAGGTTTGAGGATGTGAGAATGTAAAGTGGTTGGCCTGTTACGGAGCCGAGTACTGGGGGCATAATGAACGTGATTGTGATGAAGGGGAGCAGGGAGCGTGGACAGGACAGCAGCTGGGCAGTGGAAGGGCAGGCGCGGGAAGCTGGGTGAGGATGGGTGACAGCAGCTACCTGGGGTGGACTGGACCTCAGGCTTGTCAGGACTCGGTGGTCTGGGATTTTGTTATTACCTCCTTGAAGAGGTGTCTGGGATGTCGATTCCTGGCCCACAGGCTCCAAGGAAGAGACAACAGACAGAGTCTGTTCTGAGGTGGGAGCCGCAACAAGCCCTGGTGGTCAGAGGCTGGATCCTGGCCCTTTGTCCATCTTCAGAAATCTTGGATTTGTAAAATTATATCTGAATAGGAGGCCCTGAGCAGCTTCTTTCCTTCCAGCTTGCTCCTAAAATTCTCCCCCGTCCTTATCTGTCATGAACACTGTGACTAAATGAACTTTGTCCTTCTGGTGCCCCAGGGCGTACCCTTTCCTTCCGCTCTTTGGTGTTCTGGGTGTCACTGAAAAAGACCCAAAAGTTAGCAAGGGGAAGCCACAACCAAGCCCATTGACTCGATAGACTTGATTTTACACAAGATGTTGAGTGAATATGTTAGGAGCTTTGGATAGGAGGAAGTGTTGACACTCCTCAACCAAGAAAACCTTTGGCCAGCAGGGATGTTTCTGCTGCCCTGAGCTTAGTGGCTGTACCGTAGGGGTTGGGGCTACTCTTAAGACTGACTACTTTTGGTAAGCAGAATGTTTTTGTATGTTGTAGTATTATTTTACAGTAGAAATTAGTTTGGGAGAAGCCAAATAAATATTTTCTTAAGAGTTCAGTTTTTTTTTCTTGATTAAAATAGTTGTCTTTTTCTTGCTTAGAGATCTGTGTTCTTGTAAGGTGCCTTTACGGCAGGATTCTCAACTTCATTATCCATCTTTTATATTGTTAACCTTTATTTGTCATGGTGTGTTAGACCGTTTTACTTAGCAATATTTCATAGCATCTCTGTGCTCTGTGTTGTGATCTGATAAATTGTTAAAAATCATACCAAGAAGTTCTCAGACTTGGACTCCACAGTCAATACATAGAAAGTATGTATTAATATTAAGCAAATAAGCACACGAGAAGACGCTTAAGAGTATGGGTCATTAGGGAAATGCAAATGAAAGCCACAATGAGACACCACCGTCAGCCCGGCAGAATGATTAACCGTATCAAGTGTTGGCAAGACGTGGGGCATCTAGAGCCCTCATCCTGTGCCCGAATGTAGAATAGTTCAGCCAGTTTGAGAAACAGTTTGGCTGTATCATAAAAAGTTATATATATATAAAAAAAAAGTTATATATATAATTGCAATATGATGTAGGTATTCCAATTCTAGACATTTCACCCAAGAGGAGCAGCAGTGTGTGTCCATACAGACTCACACGTGAATGCTCATAGCTGCTTTGTCTGGAATAGCCGATAGTGGGAAGCCACCCAGATGTCCACTAGCAGCTAAATAGATAAGCACATTCAAGTAGTGGAGTACTGCTCGGCAATAAAAAGAAGTGAAATGCTGATACACTCAACAATACACTCAATCTCAGTGAAAGAAGGCAGACAAAATAAGAGTATGCTGTTTGGTTGCATTTATTTACAGTTCTAGAAAATATAAGCTGATCTCTAGTAACAGAAAGCAGATCCAGTGGCTAGAACTTTTGGCCGTTATCTTGATTGTGGTTATGCACCAGTGTGCTCATATGTCAGAACTTTAAATACGTGCAAATTATCGGAGTGAATGATACTTCGATAAAGCAGTTTTTAAAGCCAATATTATATTTAAATTTCGTGTTCTTGAAACTTTTTTTTTTTTTTTTTAATTTCAGGGAGGAAATCCTTCAGCAGTCCTTGTGGGAAAGAGTATCAACTCATGTGATTGAAAACATATATCTTCCAGCTGCACAGACCATGAATTCAGGGACTTTCAATACAACAGTGGATATCAAGCTTAAACAGTGGACTGATAAACAGCTTCCTAATAAAGCAGTAGAGGTTAGGATATAATTTAATTAAATGGGTAAGAAGCATTATCTGAAGGGAGTAGGAGCTGTGAATTTTAGGTTTTATCCCCATCACAGCCTACTGTGGCCATTATGCTCCGTTTATTCTTTACTCCTCATCTCTGTGTTGGGTTAACCTTAATGCTATTACCAGTTGCTGCCATCATAAAAATTTACTATTTGGTATGATGTTGATCTGAGGGTATTGGTTCTGTTTCAGAAATAGCATGTAACAAAACTGGCAACGTTTGCTTGAATGCGAAATTCTTAAAAAAATTTTTCTGTGGATAACAATTCCACAGAATATGGAAATAACAATATTTCCCTTAAAATAACAATATTTTAAGGAAAATATTTAATGAATAAAACATTTCACTTGTTGATTTTTCTGCAGGGTTCATTTATATGTAAATAATCATTTTCTTAGGATCCTGCCAGCAGGTTAGACGAGGAATTCTAGGAGAGTACCTTGAAGAATGCTTTTCTGTTACACACTGGCTGTACCACTTAGTAGCTGTGGGATCCTTGGACTCCTGCTTACTCTGTTTATTTGTCTGTACATTAGGGAGGATAGTGTTGCCTACCTCACAGATTGTTAGGAGGGAGTGAACATCTAAATGTGTATGATACGTCCCGGGCCCATGGTAACTGCCGTAAGCGCCAGCTGCTTTACTGTGATGATGATCATCAGGGTTGATCTGCCTTGCGTGTTACTTTGAAGAATGTTTGTTCTAGCAAAGGCTCAGCGTGTCCTGTGCTTCTGTGTGAGGTTGCTCACAAAATTAGAATCAGTGTTAAAGACAATCTTATTTTTCATTACCTTAAAAAGAAAATGTCAACTTTTAATTCTTTGGGTGTGGTCCCCCCTTTCCTGTCCTACTGCACTCCTGGCTTCTTCGCCCCTTTACTCAGTGTCTTGCTGCTTCTCTTTCAAAGAACTGACAGCTGTTGTGCCGAAGCTGCATATTGCTGAGCCCTGTCAGTTCTCTCCACGTTTACCCCTAAAATAACTGAGGGCTTACTGCCACCACCCCAGCAGCTCCCCTCACAACTGTCCCTGGCGTCTGTCTGGGCCCTGTCCCACGGGTATTGTCACATCCTGAGGCTCAGCAGTGGAAGTGGCCATTCTTTCTCCTGCTGCTTTTCCCTTCATGCCTGGGTGTGGCAGAAAGATGTGGATCTGCTCAAGGTCAGGAAACATAGGTGCTGATACCTCACTGGGTAGTCTAGGACAGTCACATGGTTTATGCCATGATTTCTTAATGTTGGAAATGAAGAGGGCTGGGTAAAAAATACAGCATTAACTAGCCCACTGAACCATAAGAAGGTTTAGTTCTTCGTTACTTTGGACACCGTGTTCTTCCTTTCACTGCCCAAGTAATCGGGAGTTAGCTATGACGTAGTTGAATGTTTCTCGGCTGTGATTGAAGGTATTGATGCTTTGCTTCATTTATTTACATAAGGGCAGAGATGTGAAGAAGTCACTGTGAAATCTTAAACTTTCTACAGTGTGGACGAAGCAGGCAGACTCCCACGTACAAAATGAAATAAGTGAACTAAGTCTGGTGGCTGACTGGAGTGTAAACATGTCTCAAGGGGGTGGCTCCTGCTTGTGTCCGGTCAGTGTCCTGTAGGAGTGCGGGTGCAGTGCCGCCAGATAGTTCGAGAGGCTGGAAACACAGATTTTATATGAAGGTTATTTATAATGCTGGCTACTAATTTCTTAAAATTTAAAATACTGTATTTTGTCTAGCAAGACATATCAGGGTGCCACACCTACCCGGCCAGCTGCCAGTGTGAGATCTCTAGGCCAGAGTTTGTATTTGCTGCCTTTAAAAAAAAAAACAAAAAAAAAACCTTGTGGTTTCATATATATTTTGTGATGTTAGTTGATTTATTACATCTATTTGGCTTAAATTCAGGTGTTTGTCATGTTACATATTAAAGTTGTATTATAAATATGGCTTTTTCTTTTAAATCTAGGTTGCTTGGGAGACCCTACAGGAAGAATTTTCTCGCTTTATGACAGAACCAAAAGGGAAAGAACATGATGACATATTTGATAAACTTAAAGAGGCTGTTAAAGAAGAAAGTATTAAACGCCACAAGTGGAATGATTTTGCGGAGGACAGCTTGGTACGTCATTTGTATATTATGGTGTCAGCCTTACGGCTTTATATATTTTCTCAAATTGATACTCTTTTTAGAGGAAGTTGTCTTTATATGACCATTTCAATTAGCTTCTAAATTTAAGATAATGAGGGAAAGACATCTTTATCTGTATATAATCAGCCCTTTAACATTTCTCTGCTATTTCTTTTGTGGCTGTCATTTCAGGGAAAAGTCCAACTTCACAGTAAACAGGCTTCTGTAAACTTCCACAAATTGTCCACTTGCCAATACATGGGCCTGAACTGCAGATGGCTCAGATAGCTGCTGCTTATTTTACTCTTGGTGGTAATGAAAGGAATTAGATGCATTGGTTTTCTGTGGATGAGTCATAAAATATTAGACTCCTAAAATAATGCTAACTACCACATGTTGAATGCTTAAAAGGTGCTAGAAACTCTACAATATATGTTGTAAGCACTATTTTACTTAGTTCTTAAGCAGTCCTATTATTGTCCTTCTCAAAGCCCGAACACAAGCCCTGCTCTAGTTAAAAAGCCCCAGCTCTTGACCTTCACCAAATCCTCCACCTCCAACAGATCTTTTGTTATGGAGAACGTTCTCATCACCATAATTAAACCTGTGTTAGCACCTGCTCTGCTCAGACACTTCAGAGGAGGCACTGTTGAAAGACAAGATGCAACAATTTTATAGAAAAATGCTTATTTCACTGTGGGCTGGTTGTAATTTATTTTTTTGTAATTTTTAAACAAATACTTGTCTTCATGTTTGAAAACAATATTCATTCTTGTTAAAGACCTTATTAAGATTAGCTTCTTATGAGAATAGTGTCCTTTTTCCCTCTTTTTTTTTTTTTTTTTTTTGAAGACTTTATTTATTAGAGAGTGAAGGAGAGAGCACGAATAGAGGGAGGGGCAGAAGGAGGGGAAGAAGTAGACTCCTCGCTGAGCAGGGAGCCCAATGAGGGGTCTTGATCCCAGCACCCTGGGATTACGACCTGAGCCAAAGGCAGATGCTTAACTGACTGAGCCACCTAGGTGCCTCAGTAGTGTCCTTTTTCATTCATTCGTTCAAAGGTTATAAAATTTAGAAATCAATTTTCTTATATAACTCATATTGGCTTATGGCCTAGACATTTTAAGCTTCCCTCCTTTACACTTTTCATTGATGTTAACAGTGAGACTGGTTGTTTTTCTCCTCATTTTTTGAAAATGCTAACACAGACAATATGGCAAAAAGGAAAAGTAGTGATCTGAATCATTAACTTCTGAGAACTAGGGCTTTGGGTGCAGATTTATATGTGGCTGCATGTATAATATGCCTCTCTCTGTCTTAGCCATAGCCTATTTTATTTGAGATAGGAAAAAATCTTCACTGTTCATTCTTTTGAAAGAAAGGTGACCAATAGGCAGATAATAGGACCTCCTGCACTTGCGTGGGAGGGACATACTTTTATGTTGTTTCAGGTACATCTATTATTTTGTATATTTGATAAGCTGTCAATTTGAATAAAATTACTAAAATGATAAGGCATAAATCAAATTAGCTGTTTTTCTTTCCTTGTTATTTCAGAGGGTCATTCAGCACAATGCTTTAGAAGACCGCTCCATATCTGATAAACAGCAGTGGGATGCAGCTATATATTTTATGGAAGAAGCTCTTCAGGCTCGTCTCAAGGATAGTAAGTAGGGACACAGGTTGTTGAGTTTTGAGTATTCCCAGTGGTGGAGGAGTTATCCAATTTGATAATTGGGGGAAAATGTTTTTTAAAAAATAAATAAAACTAATATTTCATAGTCTTTGTCATTAATACCATAGTTAAATATTTTTTGTGAAATTTTTCGGTCAACTGCTTAGTGACTACTGAAAATATTAAAATAGACACATGTTTATATTACTCATTTTTAAAAACTATAATTGAATTGAAGACTCTGTACTTACAGGAACTTTACAAGCAATTATACCTTTCAGAGATTGTAAACATATATACTTAAATTATTTCTTATATATGTACTGTATCAATCATGTATCAGTCGTGTAATCTTTTGTTTATTTTAACTGATTTTATATTGATCAAGCAGTTTGAAGTAATTAAGAAAATGACTATTTATTAGTAGTTATAATTTTTGTGCTTGGTAAATGACAAAATTCTTGGTGAATTAAAACAATTTTAAAAAATTTTTCTAGCTGAAAACGCAATTGAAAACATGGTAGGTCCAGATTGGAAAAAGAGGTGGTTATACTGGAAGAACCGGACCCAAGAACAGGTAAAAACACATCTCTGGTCTTATAGAATTTTGTTTAACTCAAGCATTAAAATGTAACTTTTGCATGCCTACAGGCCAATCTTAATAATTTCAAAAGTTTTACATCAGCCTTTTTAAAACATAATGAATCTTTAGAATAAATAGAAAACTATAAAAGAAAGTTTTTTTTTTTTTAAAGTGAAGTAGCCGTGTTATTAAAAGGAAAGAGAAATGAACCATGCCCCTTCTGTGGTAGATTACTTTGTTCATTTCAATTCCTGGTTTGAGGTAAAGCAAATACTAAAGCTATGAACAAAAATTAAAAATGACAAGGATTTCAGAGGATGTAGAGGGAATATGATTAGAATGAAAGCTATAGCAACTTTTTCTTTCTTTTTTTCTTTTTTTACTTCATCTGTTGTTACCTCTGGATTTTTGTGTTGTTGTCTGTTCAGATATTCTGTTCTTTTGCATTTTTTGCTGTTGTGTGCCCAAAATAGGTGTAAAAATTCAGACAGGAAGTAGAACTGTAGAATTTTTTTATTCAGTAAATATTTAATGAGCATGTCGGAAGAACAAAATGATAAAGGCAAGTATAAGTAACTTGACAGATGAGTTAAATAGAGGGAAGATGTACAGAACATTTAAGGCCCCACTTCCTACCATCTTTGTATTTCTTTTTTTTTTTTTTTAATATTTTATTTATTTATTCATGAGAGACACGCAGAGAGAGGCAGAAACCCAGGCAGAGGGAGAAGCAGGTTCCCCACAGGGAGCCCGATTAGGGACTCGATCTGGGACCCCGGAGTCACGCCCTAAGCTGGAGGCAGATTCTCAACCCCTGAGCCACCAGGTGTCTTTGTATTTCTTATTATGGCTTCTCTTCCTATCTAGGATTTAGTTTGACACCACATCTCATTCTTATGTTCATTCCTTAAACAAAAGAGTGAAAACGAGATACAGAACATACATAAATGAAGGAAATAATACGAAAAAGAGGTGGCATCCAATCCCCTTTCTTTTCTTCAATCTTTGAATCCATGTAGTTAGAGAAAGGAAAACAAGATATGGAATATCAGGAAAGAAAATTTAAAAAGTGGAAAATTACCAAATTACATGTCATGCCTGTTTTCTTACAAATTTTTTTTTTTTTCAAATTTTTTGTTTTTGTCTTAAATACAGATTTAAGTTATACAATCAACACCCTATTTTCTTTTAAGTTTCATGCATTTTTTTGTCTCATAATCTGTCTGTCTCATAGTCCCAATTTGTCTTAAAAAAGTGAAGGGACAGTCTCCCTCTTCTCTTTTTTCTAATAGGATTCTTGTGGAAAAATGAGTCACTAAGAGACTGCAGAGAGGCCAAGGAAGTGGACAGAGTTAGTGGTTGGATCATGCGTGTTTTCAGGGAGCATCGGTTATCTCTCTCTGCACATGGGCTGAGAGGACGAGGTCTGTCAAAGGGAATTTCTAGGAGATCCATTAGAGGTTTCTGATTTTGAGACTAAAAGACACATTGATTGAAAGGAACTGGGGTGAGGCAGATAAACTCAGAAGAAAAATGGTGTCTGACCATAAAGGCTTAAGGGAAATTAGGCCTAAAGTCTCCAGGATAATCAGTGACGGCAACTCAGCAACTAGTGGCCAATACACTTGGTCTAAACACTCTGAGAGAGAAATAATTCTTAGTTGTAAGTTATTGTCTCAGGAATTTGAATCCAAAAGGAATGTCTGCAAGTAAAGTAGAGGAATTAATTTTAAGATTAGTGCAGGGATCCGCGGCCTAGGAGAGGAACATGGAAACGCTTCAGAGAAGAGCCTTCCCAGGGGTTCAGGGCAGCCTGCGTAAGACTCTGTGGAACAGAGGCCATCATTGGGCGTAGGGGGAGGGACCTCAGGACCACCTGGGAACGGTTTGTGTGTGTTATGTGTCATTTTCTGTTTCAGAAGAAAGCCCTGCCTGTCAGACCCACTGAATCACGTTCTCATTCTCTGACTTTTCTCATCCCTCCCACTCCCCGTTGAAAACCACTATTCTAAACCTCATTCCTGGAGGTTATGGTGAGGAACAGATTCTGGAAGAGGTTGAGACTGTCCCCATGTCTCACGCTGCAAGTTTAGGTGGCTATGTAACAGTTCCTTCTGTCTTTTTGAATGACTGATTTAGTGGAAAAAGACATTTTAGGTCGTCCTGTGTTAAAGATAAGTCTCTGTTCTGAAAATTATTTTGTGCTTTTATGTTGTTACTTTTTCCTTAGTTTTCTAGGGAAAAATCCATCCCTTTGAAACATTCTCACCTTTCCTGAGCTGAACTGTGGTGATCTTATTCAGGGTGGATGGGAGAGTAGTCTTCTCCTGAACGCTGTGTGGTCAGGGAGCAGGTGCACAGATGGAAGTGAAAACAGGACGAGAGTCGGGGAGTATCATCTAACTGGGAGATTTCCATCTTACTTCAGACCAAGAGCAGACCAAGGAAACTGTAAAATTTCTCTTCTAAATGTCGTGTTTTCAGAGAATATTAGTAGTTTCATTTATAAGCCAGTTATTTGCATTTATATTTTATTCTTCTGTGAGTACTCGGATATCGTAGTTTGCTACAGTTTGGGGCAAAGTGCTGTGCTAGTAGCTTGTTCAGAGTAATCAGTGCATTTGAAGCTAGACTTTTTTTTTTAACATGCAATTTTGAAAGGATTGAAAAGAAAAGATAAACGTGATTTGACACTGCATAAGAATCTTATTTTTATATCTGTCACTACTATGTATCTTTTACTCCTTTGGCCATCGGACTGTGAACAGTTACAGAGAAGAGATTGGAAGTATACTTAAGAATGATAGCCACCTGGCTGGCTCAGTGGGTGGAGCGTGCTACCCTTGATCTAAGGGCTGTAAGCTTGAGCCCCATGTTGGGTGTAGAGATTGCTTTAAAAATAAGACCTTAGGGGTGCCTGGGTGGCTCAGTCTGTTAAGCATCAGCTCAGCTCAGGTCATGATCCATCTGGCTCCCTGGTGGGAAGCCTGGTTCTCCCTCTCTGTCTCTCCGCCCCTTCCCCCTGCTCATGCTCTGTCTTTCATGCTCTTTCTCCCTCAAATAAATAAATAAGATCTCTAAAAAAATAAAATAATCTTAAAGAGAGGGATGATAGACACCTTGCAGAAACAGTCTAAAGCACAATTTTTAATGAAAAGAGTTTTTTAAAAAATCCAACTATGAATTTCATAGTTATCAAAAAAGACAGCAGGTGCAAGTCCTTACAGTCATCTAGTTCTTAGATACGAGGCATTTATAGAACATTATCTCTCCCCGTGTTCAGGGTCCTTTTTCCTAGACTGACATCCCATCCTAAGGTCAAGAAGCTTACAGAGTAAGGAACCCGGTGAGGTAACTTTGACAATAAAACATTTCAGCAAAAGCGAAATATATAACAAATAAGGCTAAATTTCCTTTTTTTTTTTTTTTTTTTTGCCTTGCCTAAGTCCAACTTCTTCTGCCTTCATAATCCAGAATACACAATATTCTGTATTCATAAGCCAAGATACTATGTTCTTGTTTCCTATGTGGAGCTCGTGTTCCCTGCGGTGCATTAGCAATATATTTATTAAATCTAGGGCTCTGTTTTTATAAGCATTTGCCAAATCATGATCCATTTAAATCACAGTCCTCTTTTAAACAATTTAAAGTTTGTCCATAATGAAACCAAGAGTGAATTGGAGAAGATGCTGAAGTGTAACGAGGAGCACCCAGCCTATCTGGCGAGCGATGAGATAACTACAGTCCGAAAGAACCTTGAATCCCGAGGAGTAGAAGTGGACCCAAGCTTGGTAATACATACTGCTGATGATATGAACTTACTTCCTTAATCTCTGTTTCTTACGGTAAAATGTTACTACTTCTCACACGTTACTTGGATATTTAAGTGCTTGATTTGACTTTGGTCATGTGTACTTTTGCTGACAAAAAACAGTCATTTTCACTGTAGAGAGTAGAGATTTCTTGTTGGTATTTCTTTAAGTGTAATGCTTTATTTGTAAGTGAGGAGATTGAGACTTAGAAAAGTGAGGTGTCTGGGCAAGGTCAGAAAGGAGCTCTGGCAAAAGGGGGTAAAGGCCCGCCACATCTCTGCATCACGCTATCCTCCTTCAGATTGCAAAATACAAGTTCTTCTGTGATAAAATTCACTTATATGTGTGTTTTCTCGGTCAGATGTACCTTATCAAGTATGAGTGGGTTTAGAAAAAATATGAATGTTAAGTTTTTATTAAATTGGATAGTGCCTTAGGGTTCTATCTCATTTTCCTCACTCGGAAAAATATAAGAATAAAAATAATTACAGTTTAGACTATGTTTTACGTCATAATACTTCATGATACTTATTTGGGAAATTAAAAAAGAATAACTTTCTGGGCTTGTGTGCCCCAGTTAGGGTGTAAGGAATCGAAACTTCATTTTAACATTAGCTTAAGTTAACTTAAGTGAAACCCAATTAGAAAAATAATTCTAAGGGGAAAAATAATCATGTAAGAAATTTCAGAACCACACATAAATTCTTTTAGAGATGATCTGTTTCTGCACCTGAGAAATGAGTATACTTAATGTGATTTCCACCAGAGATCGGAACAAGAAAAGAAAGCGGGTAAAACTCAAAGCAGTTCAAGCTGTTACATCTAGCATTATTGATAAGAATTGAAAATGAAACTAAAACTAATGATACATGAAATTATTAGTTGAATGTAAGTTTAATTTATCCACATTTGGACTTTGCCCACATATTAGGATACGAATTGACTGTGTATTTTAATTACTTTTTCTCAGCAAGAAAATCTCCAAGATTTGTCTCTTTTCCAAGAGACATTTTGTTCATTGTATTCTATGAAGCTATAAAGTAGTTAGGAAAACGTTATGGCAAGAATAACAGATGGGCTACATGTCAGAGATGTGGATTCTAGCACAGTTTCATCCCATTTGTTAGTAATAATACCTTTAGTAACTAATATAATCTCTGAACGTTTCACTGTTTTCATCCGTCACACAGCATTGATGATATTTGCTATACGTGCTTAACTTTATTAATGTCATGCTCAGAAAAGGCAATGGTGTGAAAGAACCTTGAACACTCTAACAAACCTCATAGTAATGACATTGGGGGGTCATTTTGCTGTGGCAACAATGAAATGTAATAATCAAAAAGGAAATGTTGTATTGATGGACATGGTCTGAGACCAGCTTCCTAGTCCTAACTAACTGTCCTTCGATTAGGCTCACAACCTCTTTTCCTTGGGGCTCTTTACCTCTATCCAGGAGAGATGATAATCCCAACCCTACTACTCTGCAGAATGATTCTATGACTACAACAACAATCCTTGTTAAAAACATTGTATATTTGGAAGTACATAAACTTGGTAAGGGGTCAGAGTAGTGGTATATCTAATCTTTGTCTTAAATTTTTTTTTTTGAAATGATTAAAAAAGGTTGGAAGAATAATAAAATCACCATTAGTTTTAATTATGTTTTTTATAAGTAACTTCTGTAACTGACCTTTCAGGATATGTTTGGTCAACCTGCAGAGTATCCAGAAACTCTTTGGTTTTTGTTTTCTTTTTTCATTTTAGATTAAGGATACTTGGCACCAAGTTTATAGAAGACACTTCTTAAAAACAGCTCTAAACCATTGTAACCTTTGTCGAAGAGGCTTTTACTACTACCAAAGGCATTTTGTAGATTCTGAGGTAAGGTGTCCAAAAACAAAGGGAAATGCTTTTAGTGATTGTTGTTTAGATGCTTAAAAGTAAAAAGTAGCTTTAGCATTAGTTTTAAGTCCTTTGATCTACTGGGAAAAGCATATGTGGGTTATGAAGAATACCCTAACTCTTATCTTTTCTGAGGTATTTACCAGTTTATATTTTACACACTAAAAGATTGTGTATGCAGATAATAGGCATTAAACCACTTTTTAAATTTTTTTTAAGAATTAGCTTTTTATATCAGAAAATAATATGTTCTCATGGAAATGCAATAAAAAAATGTAAAAAAAATTTCAAAAGGACATAGCCAGTTATTTTAATATTCCTTATTAATGAATAAGTCACTTATAATCCCCTGACCTAGGAGTAATTTTAATTAATATTTTATGTGTATGTTCAACTCTTTCTATATACTGTGTATCTGCATGTGTATGACAATAACAATCCATTTGGGTAGTGGAAATCCTACTGTAAAAACAATTTTTTGTTGTGCTTTTCCTGTATATTGTAATTCTTTCTTTATATCATTAAAATCTGCTTGCTTAAAAGAAGTATATAAAGTTGTACATTGTTTAATGCCACGTTTCACAGAGTAACCCCTAGGTGGCAGCAGACTGATTGTGTTTTGAGCATTTTCTTACAAGCAGAAACGCTTTTTTAGAGTATCATTCTGAAAGAGCTATTCAGCAGTGATCTTATTTGAGACCCATAAAATGCTTTTGAGTTTTCTACAACTTAAAATAAATTTTTATTTAAATATACTTGTGTAAAAAGTGGCAAGTTTTTTGCCTAATTGTTGAAAAGACCTCTTTACAGAATAAGCTTCTTTTAAAACATATCATTAATTTATTTTTTTACAGCTGCATTACAAGACTGGCTTGAGTGCACAAAGAAAAGAGGTTAACCTAAGGGTGTATTTAAGCTAACATGGTTGTTAACTGAAACTAAATAAAAATTAAGGTTATATCCTGTGATTTTCTACTTGTATATAAATCATGAAATTCTTTACTTCTCAAATTGATTTGCTTTGTCATTGGAATCAAAACAAACCTCTATAGGTGAGGGGCAGTTTGAAGCCAAATCATGCAGAAGTTCATTGACCTGCAGAAAAGATTCAGTGGCTTATATCTTCAATAGGAATGTATAGGGGCACCTGGGTGACTCAGTCGGTTAAGCATCTGCCTTCGGCTCAGGTCCCAGTGTCCTAAGGTTGAGCCTTGCGTTGGGCTCCCTGCTTAGATTCTCCCTCCGCCCCTGTCATTCCCTCCACTTGTGTTCTCTGGCTCTCTCTGTCAAATAAATAAATAAAATCTTAAAAGAAAAAAAAAAGGAATATATGTATTAGGTAAAAAAACATAAAAAGAATATATATATTAGTTAGGTCTGAGATTTTTAAAGTTTAGGGTGTAGATAATAGCCTAATTTAGTAGTTGTGTGTGTTTATGGTCGTAGTTTTCATTTTTAAATTTGCATCTGTAATCTTCATTTCCTAAATTTCAGTTGGAATGCAATGATGTCGTCTTGTTTTGGCGAATACAGCGCATGCTTGCTATCACTGCAAATACTTTAAGGCAGCAACTTACAAACACTGAAGGTAAGCTACAGAGGTATATCACTTTCTAATTCTAACATCAAAAAAATAGCAATAGCATTCATTTTTAATAGACAGATATCAAAGTGATTCTTTAAAAATAGATTCACTGGGGGCACCTAAGATGGCTCGGTTGATTAAGCCTCTAACTCTTGGTTTCAGCTCAGGTTATGATCTGAGTCTTGAGGTTTTGCCCCAAGTTGGCAGGGATTCTACTTGAGATTTTCTCCTTCCCTTTCCTTCTGTCCCACCCTCCACGCACACACATGCGTGCTGTCTCTCTCTTGCAAATAATAAATTTAAATGAAAACAAATTTGTTAGAAAAATTGAAAATTATCATCTGCCCATAAAATATTAATGAAAGTAAATCATAATTGGAAAAAATGGGAGATAAAACATACCAGGAGTCTCCCTTCATTACACAAAAACCGTTAGAAAAGGACTCCTAAGCATCACTTAAGTTTTTTGGGGGGAAATCTGCACTTCTTTAAAGTGTTAGGACTTGAGAATATGACTTTCTCTGAGAATATTAGATTCATGTTGGACAAAAGTACTATATAACAGGTAGAGATTTTCCCTATAGCTGTGAGAAATCTGAACTCTGTAAGTCTGACATGAGAAAAATCCAAACTTACTCTCCATGTATTGCTAATGTATCCTCCATATGCATTCATAATAATGATGCTCCTCAAGTTTTTGTTTACTTTGAACAGTCAGGCGACTAGAGAAAAACGTGAAAGAGGTGTTGGAAGATTTTGCTGAAGACAGTGAAAAGAAGGTAAAACTGCTCACTGGCAAACGAGTTCAGCTGGCTGAAGACCTCAGTAAGTAGTTCTGCCCGCCCTCTGCCCCATGCTGCCTTTTCTCTTTCCTCATTTCCATTATTCGTTCATCCATTTAATTGCAAACTATAGAAGCGTATACAAAGAACTTTCTTTCCATGAACTATTTGCAAGAAAGTTGCTGACCTGTCGCCCCATCACTTTCAAGTACTTTAAGGTGTATTTCTTAGAAACAAGGATTTCTTTTCCTAGCAACCATTCCAGATCAGGATGTTGACGCTGATACATTGCTGCATCTAATTTTCAGACCCCATTCAAGTATCCTGTGTCGTCCTAGTATTGTCCTTTTGTGTAAGAAGATGTTCATGCTCAGCCTGTGCTTTCCTTGATCCAGCTTCCTTTTTCTGGAGAATGGTATTTAGAAGTCAAGAGTAGGAAGCTAGATGTGCTGATTGTTACTGGACTATCACTGTTCCCAGACTCTCAGTGGAAAGAGCTGGGGAACAGATTTTTGCCTGCATTCAGGTCTCTGTGCATGCGTGTATACATGTGTGGAGACACGTCCACACATTTATATCTCTATTTCTAATCACAAGTATATGTCTGTGTTAGAAACCCTAAGTTAACAATGATACTTTCCATTATAATTTGGTAGCTCAGGGTTCATCCTAGTAGTCTCCTTTTTCTTTGAGGAAAGAGAAATCTGGCTCCCAGCTCTCCTTAATATATTTACTTACTTTGATCAGCCTTCCCGTATGAATGCAGACTTGTCACTGTCCCCTTCGTTGCACAAGCATCCCTTTTGCCCTGTATTGACACCCCTTTTACCTCATGCAGGCTCGGATACCCCGTGCCATGTTACCCTTCTTCACAGACTCCTTTTCAGGGAGCTCATGCACTGGCACTGTGTAGTAGGCAGATCCCCCTTTTATCCTTCCTGCCTCTTCCCCTGCTCCAGGACCCCCTGAAGCCAGGCCATGCTTTTGTAGTGAACTCCCTCTTCATCCTACATGTGCTCCAGAACTCTGCACCAGACTGGACTGCCCTGCTACATGGATACTCGCCCACTACTGGGCCACGTCACCACCCCACGTGACACCCTCTTCAACCGGGTCAGGCGTTACGCCTACGCTGGCCCATAGGGCTGTCCCTTCCATCACCCGTCCCCTGCCCCCAACCTAACTTGGCCTTACTGATCACTTGGTCTCTCTCTGGAGACGTTTGGTTCTTCCTGAATGCTGGTGTTCCTAGCTTTAAGGTATTTGAGTTGCATGTTAAGATCTACTTAGATCTTTGAGAACCCAAGGAAATCTCAGAAAGAGTAATGTTAAATAAAAATAAAAACACTGAGGTTGGTGCTTCGGTTTGAGCTTACCTCGTTTATTACAAGCTTCCCCTCATTTAATTTTACCAAACAGTATTTTTCCTTTCAGCATATACTTAAATTTACCATCTTAGGAGTTTTCCGGTATGTAAGAGAAAGCAGATACGGAATAAGAAGAAGTTCCTCACATTTGAAAATCATTTCTAATCTGAAGTTAGGTCACTACAATACGCTCCCTAGAGTATCCGAGAGAAACCAGTGGTTTTCCTGTCGAAACCCTGCCCCCCCGCCCCCCCACCCCCGCCAGGCCTCAGCAGCGTGCTCCTCCACCACCGTCGCCTCCTCTGTTAGCTCGTCATTTGCTGTCTTTTCTGCCCTTTCTTCCCTTAATCTTTATTTTGAAATGTATCTTATTTTAGTTCATTTTCTGTTTTCTGTTGCTTTTCTTTTTGTTTCTTTCATGCCACTTGATCAGAGTAAGTTTGTGCTAACTCGTAGAAGATCTGTGTTTGTGCACTGCCGTTCACTAGCTGTGTTCCCTTAGGCACGTTATCTCTCAGAGCCTTAGCATCTTTGTAAAAATGACTCCAGTTAGTTATTATATTACTAGGAGGGGCTTTGGGAAAATAACTTCAAAAACCACTTGCAAGTCCCTGCCTCACAAGTTTATGCTTTGTTAGTGCTGTTCCAGGAAGAGGTGTGCCAGTGTCGTAGGTGTACGGACATATTTCTTTTGTATCCCTCAGGACATGATTATCAGACCGTGAAATACTTCACTGTATTTTACTAGCATATGTAATTTTAAGTAATTAAAAACAATGTATCTTTTATGTTTTCTAAGAGAGCTTTATACAACCCCATTACTTTGCAGTCCCAATTTGATAATTAAAAAAAAAAAAGTATATCGGTAACACAGATTTGTGCCCATCAAGCCAAGACTTACGTTATCCTGCTTTTTTTCCCGAGAAAGTACTCCTGTGACTTCCTTGGAATGATCTACTATAAAATTATGGTTGTGTTAATGTACCAAATAATGTCGTTGACAGGAAGTGTTTCACCAGTGACTCGGCTTCATCTTCACAGTAAAGGAGATGAGCCTTGATGTGGTCCATTAGTTGGAGCAGAATCTTGGGAGTACCGTTTCCGTACTGTTTATCTTTCATGTAACACTTAAGGATATGATCTTGGATCCCTTTAGCCAGACAATTTAGCTTTAACAGTAACTACTGTATTACTTTGATCGAAGTTTTTATTTATTTATTTATTTTTTAAGATTTATTTATTTATTTATTCAGAGAGAGATAGAGGCAGAGACACAGGCAGAGGAGGAGAAGCAGGCTCCGTGCCGGAAGCCTGACGTGGGACTCGATCCCGGGTCCCCAGGATCACACCCCAGGCTGCAGGCGGCGCTAAACTGCTGTGCCACCAGGGCTGCCCTGGATCGAAGTTTTTAGTATAGCATATTCAGTTAGAATATAGCGTGTTAATGGAATTTAGAGAAAGGAGTTTTTACCGCAATTTCAGAATAGTACAGAGTAGAGTATTGTGGATTTGGGAAAGTTTAGTCCATCATATTTTTTGCCAGTCTTATTAAACCTGCTCCATTTTAAATCTTTTTACCACTTTACTTTGGATATTCACTGATTGTCTTGAGTTAGGAAAATCAAAGAAACAAGAGCCCACCCCTTCTAGTCTCGAGAAGAAGTTCAACATAAGAACCAGGCCTCTTTGGAGAGGTGGACTCCATACCTGGAGCAAGAAAAGGTTAGGATGAACCTGGAGCATTCTAAGGTGACAAAGTAAGGAAGTATTTGAAGGATGATAGGGATGTCAGCAAGGTGCAAAAGCCAGCTTGAAAAGGCTCCCGCTGGCCAAAAGTAGGACAATTTGAGTATCAAAGTAAATAATGACAGTACAAATTATAACACACTAAATAAAATAGGATTCCACAAATTGATAATTATATAAATGGATTATATAAATAAATGAACAGAATCAGTGATGAGGAACGCAAAGTATCTCCACACAAAATAATTTAAAAAGGAAAAAGAGTAACGTTACAATGGAGAAGCCTGGCAATAACCACCTTCATCAAGCTGTCAGAGTTAATATTCTCGGTAACAGTCGAATCAGAACCATTCCACCTTGCAGAATGCAGTGAAAAAAAAAAAAAAAAAACTCAACAGCACTTCTTAGATATTTTTGCCAAAGATGTGTAACTTAAACTTAAATCCAATTATGAAGATACATCAGATGAACCCAAACTGAGGCACAGTCTGTAGAATAAGTAGCGTGTAATCTTCAAATGTGTCAAGACCATGAGAAACCAGAAAATAGTGAGGAACTATCCCAGGTCAAAGGAGACTAAAGAACATGAAAACAAACAGTGTGTGATCCTGACCCTGATCTTGTTGTTTTATAGGACATTAATGGGACAGTTGGTAAAACTTGAATGGGATGTTACATGGTAGTGATACATTAGTGTTAATTTTTAAATTTTTATTGTTAAATTGAGATTGCTTAGGAAGATATCTTTATTTATAGCTAGAACACAGTACAATATTTGGGGTTTATGGGATGTAATGACCATAAATTATTCAGGAAAAATATGTTCTTTGTAGTGTTAACACTTTTCTCCATATCTGAAATTATTTTTATGTAAAAAGAGTAAAAAATGGTTTGATTTTATTTTTTTAACTGGATTTGCTTACATAAATGCATCATGGTCATATGAAAATGATTTAGAAAAAATGAGAATTTAAAAACTATGATCTCTGAATATGTTGGAAGGTGGTGAGTACCTCTTGGACAATTTTTTTTTTTTTTTTTTTAAGTAGGCTCCACATCCAGCGTGAGGCTCGAACTCATGACCCTAACATGAAGAGTCACATGCTCTACTGATTTAGCCAGTCAGGCGCCGCACCTCCTGTATAGCTCTTCTTTCCACCTTAATTCCTTATTTGCATTATCTAATTACACTTAGAACTATCTAATGTTGAAATATGCCCATTATGACCTTGATGAAATACTTTTGACTTTGTAGCAAACTTTATTTCAAAGGATTTTTTAATAGATATTTAAATACAACATCAACTTAGATAGAACCTATTTGGATTTCCAGTATAATTTGTAATAATGTGTTTAATCTCTTTATTGAAACAGACTATATGTTTAAATGCTTTCTTTGAAGAGGGAAAGATTAGTATAGAATATAGCTCAATTCAGATTTTTCTTTTCATAATGAGCTGTTTTATGATTTATAAAATCTATTTTATGATTGTCATCATGTAAAACAACTGATAATGCTAACATCTCATAGACATTTTGGAATTTGTTCTCTGTCCCTCCCTGGAAATGGAATACTGGGCACTGGTAACAATTGCTGAGTTTCAGCAAAACAGCATGGAATTCTTTTATTACTTGTTATATGAATGTTGTGTCAACTGTTAACTAAGTTATTGTTAGTTTGGGACCTTTATATCAATTGCTTGGGAGTGAGAGCTTAGGTTTCTTTCTTTCTTATTCACTAAAGCCCGAATTATTCTTCATTCTCTGTGTACATAATCAAAGAATCATTGAGACCGAGGACTTAAGGGGGCATCACAAGTCATTTAGATCACTAAGATGTATAGTCTTTCCCTTACTTTACAATGCATTTCTTTTCAAATTTATATCAAAACTTGAAACTGTTTATGAATGTGAGTTAGTATTTAGATACTTTTCCTGTGCCAGGTATTAGCTTGTATGCCTTGTATGCGTTCTCATAGGTACAGTCATTTTCTTATTTTATAAAGAAATGGAAACCTTGAAACACGTAGTGGTAAACACGTAAGTGGTAAAGCCAAGATTTGAGTCCAAGCCTTTTAACTACTGTGCCAAGATAACTCGAGAAAAGTTAAGCCTTTGAGAAATATAATTACCTAAAATATAGTCCTTTGCGTTTGGAAGCTTATAGTTAACAGTGTCCTTTATGGAGTGGGTCAGAAAAGCATAGTATTAGTCATTTAACATTTAAACCTTCAAATGATATCAAAACTGATAGAACATCTAGATAAGGAAGGAACGCTAAAGTGTAAACCAAGCCACTGACCAGACTGAAGAAAGGTAATTTATGACCTGTAAACATCTCAAGTTGTACGCTATCGAACTCTCCCGTAATTAGGTAGTGTGTAAGTTGCCCAGAATTCAGACACAACTTTTCAATGTGACGTGTTCATGCTTAGAGTCTTAAGATCTAGTTTTAACAGATAGAGAATCTTTACTTGAGCATAAAGATTGGTGAGGGTTTTGGTTTTTCATTTTTGTTTTTGTGGTGGTTTTATGCTAGGAGTGTTGAAATGTGTGATAATAGGCTTCAATTTATTGCTTCCTACTTCTTGTCTTTACATGAATTGAAGATGTGCTTCAGTAAAAATTGAGAAACTTCCTATTTCCATCTCATTCCCTAATGAAATGTGCAACAATGATAAACTCCTTTACTTGGGCTTGCCACTGCACAGGCTTATTTTATTTTAATTATACAGTTTGATGTCCTTAATGTTAAAAATAGTATAGCTTATACAGCCTAGCAAATTAGAATTTTCCAATATCCGCAGCTTTTTTCTCCTGCAGTTAATTTGCTCTGCTGACTCCCTACGCGAGGTGGCAACAGCTGGCCTTTCACTGGAGCCCGGGGATTAGGGAGCAGGAGTCACAGCAGCGTGCTCGGCCTCTCGCCTCTGTTGACTGTTCTTTATTGTTTGATGCCTGGGCATCTCCCAGACAGCCAGCAATTGTTTCTTAAAACTTAAAGTTTGTTTCTCTTGGGAGTATACAATGCTGGTGGGGCTTGTCTTTGTGTCTCTTCACTTTCCCAGTCTCCTCTTATAATCCATCCTGTGCTTTCTCTTGATAATGAGAAAAGAGCAAAGTTACCAGCTTTGTATCTCAGTGTGCATAAGATTCAGTTTTGACTCTGAAAACATAAATGGAAATTTTATTTTTCTCTGAGCATCAGATATTTACTAACAGAAATCATTATTAAACGGAAAACTTTGTCCATTATTAGTATGTTAGTATATTTTTGAAATTATGGTGATAAAAAGGGCGTGACAGTAGAATGAACCATTACTGCCATTTTAAAAGCTAAAATTGGGAGAGAAATGCACCATAGCTGCTTAAGTCCAGAAAGATCCTTTATTGGTACAGCGTCGGGAATAGAATCATTGGTATTGTAATACCATTGTATGGTGACAGATGGTAGCTAAGCTTGTGGTGCCCACAGAATAGCATAGACTTGTCACATCACTATGTTGTACACCTGAAACTAATGTAACATTCTGTGTCAACTATACTTCAATTAAAATTTTCTTAAAGATTTTTTTTTTTTATTAGATCTAAAACATAATTCTAAGGGTGCCTGGGTGGCGCGGTCAGTTAAGAGCTGACTCTTGATTTCAGCTCAGGTCATGATCTCAGGGTCCTGGGATGAAGCCCCACGTAGGGCTCCGCACTCAGCGGGGAGTCTGCTCCAAAAGGATTCTCTCTCCCTTTCCATCTGTCCCTCCCCCAATGTGTGTGTGCACGCTCTCTCTCTCCCTCTCAAATAAATAAATCTTAAAAAAAAAAAAACCCACTGCAATAAATAAATAAATAAAGCACGATTCTAATTTATAGGATTGTTAAGAAATATATATCTGTGCCATGTTAAAACTTGAGTAAAAAGTAGTCAGAACATATCTAGATGGAACCCTCAGCCAGAATGATTTTGTTGTTCTTTATTTAGAGAAGAAGAATATCAGGATACTCTCAAATTTAATTTCTGTTGGTTACTCCACATTCCTAAACTTCTCGCAAACCTGCCATATCCTTGAAAGTCGTTATGGATGAAAATAGTGGCCATGAGGTAGTGTGAGACTGAAAATTATCCTACAAAGTGATCATTATACTCAGAATCTGGAAGTTAAAGTTATGGAAAAGAGAACTCCTATTTAAAACTATTTTTCTGGGGGTAGGGCTCTGGCATACAAATTTTAACAAGTTTCCATAGGGGATTTTTGCTGGGTACCACCCACCCTTCTGCCTCCAAGTCCACACTTAAGAGAATTCTTCCTATTTACAGGAATAAAAATTGTCATTTTATTAATTGGGATAAAATCGACATATCTTCTTTTAGTGGAGTCTTAGAAACTGCGTGACTGTTGAAAATTGGGTAATTATTTGAACTCTGTCTGAAGTAGCATATTCATTTTGTGTCTGTGTAACCAGAGAAAATTAACCTTAAAGAGGTTTGAAAAAGGAACAGGTGGCATTGAATTGTAGAAATCTAGGTACATAGGCCAGATTTTTTATAAAGACACAATCACGGAGAATAGAGTAAGGTGCCCTGGAGAGAAAATTTGGAGTGTAAGGACTGTAACCCCTATAGTTTCACTTATATCTGACTACCGTTACTGCATTTCTTTGGCCAATAATTGTAATTTCTCCTGACATCTGGCACATTTCTGAGCCGTCTTTTCCCTTTGTCTCCTTTTCATGTCTCTCACTGTGTCTTCTTCCAGACTATTATCACTTACTCAACCAGGATTTTTCCTCCTTGCTACTTATTTACCTTCCTCCAGTGATTAAAAACCTTACCAGTATTGTTTAATTGAGCAGAAGGCAGACTTCCCACCGTAAGCAACTGTAGATCAACTGAAATAACCAGTTTAAGAAAGAAAAATTTGAGGGGCACCTGGGTGGCTCCTCCGTCAGTTAAGCGCTTACCTTTAGCTCAAGTGTTGATCCCAGGGTCCACGGCCCTGTGTCGTGTGTGGTCCTGCCCGCCCCCCCTCCCCACCGCCTCCCTGCCCAGCAGGGAGTCTGCTTCTCCCTCTGCCCCTCCCCCTGCTTGTGTGCATTCTCTCTCTCTCTCTCAAAATAAATTTTAAAAATTCATGTGTATTTATTGTTCTGCTAAAGTGATACAATTCTTGCATAAATTCACCTTACTTTGTATGGTATGTGTGGTATGTTCCGTGCCCCCCCCCCCCCCCCAGCCCCGCTCCCCTTACAAAGGAGGAAGAAGGAAGCTCACTCTTCTCCTAAGGAACTTTCTAACCCTCTGTCCTGCCAGAAAGCAGGAAAGCCACCATATCGTTTCTCTTGTAGAGCAGCTTGCATTTGCTGCGTTCACCCGTCTCCACCCACCCACTCCCCTGCTGACACCCTGTGATACGACTTTCATTCCTAATGAAACCACTTCCTTCTAGGACACCAGTGATTTCCTAATTGCCAGCCCCGTCCAGTTTACCAAAACGCTTTCATAAGTTTTTATGTTTGTTAGGCATTTTTAAGTTGATTGGAATATTTTCATTCTCTTTGACATTCATGTACCTTTTGTGTACTTTATGGAGTGGTTATTAGTAGAAACTAGTATATTTTTAAAACTGGAAAGTTTGGGATGTTTCTCTCGTCCATGCAGAAAAAGATTACTTCTTTCTGTTTTGTGTTACCCGTGTGTGAGGTCTTTAAGGCCACCTGTTCAGGGTAAAAGCAATTGGATTTTAAATTTTGCCTTTGTGAACTAATATTTTTCATAGTAAGGTGAAATTGACAAAGAAACTAAGGAAGGATTATTTTTACCTTGAGTCTATGTAGGTGAAGTAGACTCTGCTTTGTGTTGTAGCCAGAGAGAGAGACAGAGAGAGAGAGAGAGAGAGAGAGAGAGAGAGAGAGAGAGAGAGACGGCACAAAGACTACAGTAATCCTCTGGGAGAAGCCTCTGTGTTAGAGAAGCAGTTATTTACACACAGAATTTCATGTGACGAGCCTGAGTGGTGTGCTTTCCAGGTTATTGATGAGAAAATCCAGACTCAAAATGGGGCATTTAGAATCAAGCACATTTTTCATGGCCTAAGTCTTATCTTTTAAAGGCAGCATTGAGGATATTGATAAATTGGTGCAAGATTAAAAAGATACTTACTTCTCTGTTATGTTATACGGGTTACTGGTGTTCAGTGTTTTATTAGCAAGTATATTCTTTTTGCCTTAAATTCAATTTTAACTTACTAAAAGTAGGAATAAAAATGAGACCGGTTTTATCATTTTAAAGTAGATTATATTTATGTGTTTTGATACGTGTTTATGTATATATTGTGTTATACAAAAAGGCCAATGTACATATTTTCAGCAAGAAATGAGACTTTTTTCGCCTAGCTAATCATGCTTGCCACTTCCTTACTGAGAGTTTAAGAATGAAGTAACATCTTAAAGTTGGGATTAAATTTTGATTGTTTTGTTTTTTTAAATATATTTTATGTATTCTTTCCATTGCTAAGGTGGAAAAAAAATGAAATCTACTCATTGAAACTAAATCTAATCATAAAACAATCAACTGGCCTGTGAAACACTATGTTAAAAAAAAATTAAGCAAGATATGAATACATTTTTTTTTAAAGGAAAGGTCTTTTTTGGGGGGTGGGGGCGGAGCCGCCCCCCCACCAGCTTGCGCCTCCCCCCCCCCCCCAAAGGAACAGTCTTAAAGGATGAATTGGTGCATGTTAAAACTCATAATCTCTATGAAGTAGGGTTCTCAGGGTAGAGAGGGGAGTAAAAGGCAAAAGAAGTTTTAACTGTTTACTATTTTATACATTTCTAAACTGTTTCTTTTCCCAAATAAGCATAATTCAAAATTGCCTTAGAAATTTCATATTCTTAATTACTGTATTCGTGGAAATGACAAAGCTAATTATGATCAATTTTAAAAGTGACTGAATATTTTCCCAGTAATTTCTTGGTGATAGTGATGCCGTGAGACATTTCATGGGACTAGATAGTAATTGCGCGTCATGAGGTCTTCCCTGGTGGTTGGGATTCACTTTGAATTCTTTTGATTTCTAGTAAATGCCCACTGTGGATCTATATCTGCAAAATGAGTTTAAATCTTTCTTGAGACTGGTAAAATTTTCAGCTCATGCAACCCATGTAAGATAATAGATTTTCCCTGCCTCATTGTTACCTACTACATATGGAAATAGTCCATTTTAATTTCTCTTAAAACAGCTGTTTCATTTCTTCCTTAGTATTGTCCATTGTAGAAACGAGTTGGTGGTTTTTTATTCACTTCAGTTAGATCTGTTTCCTGGTGAAGGAATTCAAGTCCTTCTAACCTCGCCTGTTTAGTCTCCTTGAGGCACCACTTCATTCTCTGAGTCATAGGTACAGACAGACTGCCTGTCTCCACCAAGTACACTACCAGGATTTGAGGCGTTTGTTTTAATCCCTCTTATTAGCATAGAACTAGTACATGTATATATGCATCATGGAAATTAGAAAACATAGATGGCAAATCTTTAAAACAATTGGCACTACCCAGAGAAAACCACTGTAACATTGTATTCTAATAAAAATTTTCTTTTTTTTTTTTTTAACAAAAATTTTAATGTGGTCTTAGGGACATAATTTCTGCACATTTCTGGAACATTTTTCCTGAGGAGATCTTAGGTTAGCTTTCCCTTAACACCACCAATCTTCACTTCTTTGCCATTGCTCATATTTCTGGTCTCTCATTTATCAGAATAAGCTAAATTTCTCCTTTTCTTCATATGGTACTAGTTACTTTAAATAGGTCAGGTATCTCAAAGGCTATATTCTAGCAAAACATACACAGAACGTTCAAAACGTACACTCTGCTTTGAAAGCTAATCCCCACCTGTATCCAGGACCCGGGCACTTCCTGTGTGTGTTTATGCCTGCATTGTGTCTGTCCTTTCTCCAAAGATGCTCACGTCATCCCCATCGTAAGACTGCTCTGCCTTGATCTTGATTCTCTTATCCAGAAAAACCTTCAAACGTTTGCCTGCTACCACCACTTTGAGCCATCCACCCTCATAGCTTTGTAATCTTTTTTTCTCACTTCTGCCAAATTTGTTTTTTCCAAGAGTGCTGACAACCAAGAGAAAGCAGTGGGGCAGGGGAGCATTAAGGAATTGAAAGTATGTATTCCCGTGTAACTGCAGTATTTGGTACTTTGGGATCCAAATCGTGCTTGGAGCTCTACAGCTGTCTCTGACGTTTGTGTACAGTTTTACACTTTATAGAAAATGTTACATATTTCCGCGTTTGCCTTGCAAAGGCATAGGAGGCTGCTTGTAAAGTATTATCCCCATTGTTCAGATGGGGAAATTAATGTTCATTGAGGGAAACGATTTAGCCAGTTACGTAAATATTTTTGGCAAAGCTGGAGCTCACAACATGTGTTAGAGGTAGTATCTTTTTAGGTTTGTTTTAGGATTCTACTCTTTAGTCTTTGGGTTTTTGCTGTGGGTAACCGAGTTCATGTAATTTGGCTTCCTTTTTTATATTATTTTCAGTGTGCTAGTTTTTGAACCTACTCTCCTAATTATTAGGAATCTTGAACGATGAATTTGTCTCCTAAAGACATAATGTAATGGTTTCATTCTTCAAAAAAGATCAATGTACAGATTTATAAATCTGTATTCTTTACTGCTGTTTCAATTTTGTAATTTGCCTTTTCTGTAGAAAATAAGAAATTGTGACAAAATGCAAAGGTGATTTTCTAAATTAATGAATATGTAATACTGACCCTGAAGTTATTTTCATTTCTTTGAGCCTTATCCTGACTTCTGGAACCAGCATCAACAATGATGCCTCTTTACAGGGTTATAGTGAGAAATGACTGAAATTCAGTACAGAATCAGCCTAACAAAACATGAATGCCAGTAGTTCTTCCTGTGATAAGTTTAATAATAATCCTTTGTCCTGCTGCAGCGTCATAGTTAAGAGATATAATTGTATTTCATTTTTGTTTTTCATCTCGCTTAAATCGTAGCTTTATTAAAACCTGCAATTGTTAGTTCCGTATTTTTTTTTCACAAACTTTTGGGTAGATTCATAAATCAGAATTACAGTGTCTGTTCACATATTACTTTTTTACTTTTAAAAATTACATTAATGAGCCGACTGTTTAAGAATCATTCTCATGATTCATTCATCTGTTACGCCTCCTTTTTAAGGCTTCAGTACTGAAGGTCTTTTGACAAACCAATATTTATAACAGTTTGACAGCAGGATGAGGAACAGCGTTTGTCTTTGTAACAGCTTGAAGAAAGACCCTTTCCAGGACCCAGTCATGCAGTTACAATCTTGACCTCTTTCTTATGCTGGGAACATACATACAGCAGCACCTCCCATGTGTTTTCTTGTCCCATTGACTGTCCATTCACTTCCCATCTGTTTTGCAGCCTTAAAGGAACAGAAGGGGCCCTCTTCTTATAAATCTGTCTTCACAGGTGATAAATGATGTCCTGTCTCTTTAAAGGCTGCCTGGGTGGTTTTCCTTTTCTTAAAATGTTTCAACTTTCCTTCTAACAAAATTCAGAGTAAAATGTACTTTTAAGAAAAAGAGGGAAATAGAAAAGAAAAAGGACGATGAGTTATTTTAAAGCTTTCTTAATTGATTTGGACCGAATATTTTATTGGTCATTTGGCTAACGATTTTTTAGTCTTCTCAATTAATAACCTAAATCATATGTTAGAAATTGTTTTGATATTTAGATTTTTCTGTGGAGACAGAAGGAATATATTCATTTGGAAATAGTGTATTTAAGCCCTTTGGTGGGGGAATAAAACAGTGTATCATTAATGAGCTAAAATATAACTTTTAAAGATTTTTTTCACTATAATTTGAGTAGACAGATATAAATAATATGTAACATTTTATGTACTGGATACAGAATAAAACAATTCACAGTAGATGATTATTAATCTTATTTTTTTTACATTTATTTAGTTTTTTTTTAAAGATTTTTAAAATTTATTCATTTATGATGGAGAGAGAGAGAGAAAGGGGCAGAGACACAGGCAGAGGGAGAAGCAGGCTCCCTGCAGGGAGCCCGACGTGGGACTCGATCCTGGGACTCCAGGATTGCGCCCTGGGCCAAAGGCAGGCGTCAAACCGCGGAGCCACCCAGGGATCCCCCCCCCTTTTTTTTACATTTAAAAGACAATCCTGAATACCATAAAAACTTAACCATTTTTTTTTCTCCCATTGCTAAAAAGAAATGCTTTAATATACGTATTTGTATCATTGGATTTTCCAAACATTGAGCAGAAATAAAAATGTTTTCTCCCATGCAGAAATTACTTATAGAAGGTTAATGGAACTAAATTAATGGACGATTAATTGTCCCCTCAATATATTTTTAAGTTACTGATTTTAAAAACATTGCCAGCATAAAAAGACCACTCTTCAAGTATTATGGCATATTATATGAATCAGCTGCCTAGTGGTACACCTTCTATGAACTAGTTTGTTAGGTTGTTCATTAATTCCCTGCCCTATTCCAAAAGATACGAGGCAGCTTTTGCAAAGATCTATCCTTTACAAGATGTAAAAATGCTTGAGTGGAAAGTTGAGTGAAAGGAAAGAAAGTTAAGGCAAGTGGAATGATGTGAAACCTGGGATAAGATTGGTACCCCCTCAAAATACTTGCTCAGGGGTTCTCTCGTTTTGCAAGTAACCTGAAAATTTAGCTCTGAATTTCCTAGACAGCTGATGCAAAATGGAAAACAAAGTCGATGACGTGGTGTTGCTGGTGGCTGACAGACACGCTGTTGCTTAGTGGAAGCATAGGTGTTCCTAGTATATAGTGCCTCAGGGAAATTTCCTCCATCCTCACTGAATTATAGGATAAAGTAAATCAAGTGACTACATATAATCATGAGTTTCACAGGGCTCTTTACTGGGTTTTGGCTCAATGTAGGCTAATAACATAAGCAGTTCTAGGTGAAATCAAAATGATGCAGTCCAGATACGTAGCTGTGTGACTTATCTAAAGATAAACTTACGTAGTAGCTAATGTCTAGTGTCCTCCATACAATCTTCCATAAATATGAATTCTTCTTGCAGCTGAGCCTTTTAATAACAGGTAGCACAAAGTTCAAGGTTTTACACTCATTGACAGTGACAAAAACCTGGAATGGAGCTACTCTATTAATTAAGAGCAGTTCCGTAAGCATTAATAGTTAGCCGAGATGAAATTACGATTGCCATTTACTTATGAAAGTGAAAGACCCAAGTGTAAGGCTGCTCTGTGTTCATTCATACTGAAGTCTTATGGAGAATTAGCTTTACTGTATCATGAAAGTGTTTTAAGTGGTTTTGATTTTATTAGCTAAAAGAGCCTTAAGAAAAGAGAAAGTAGAAGAAAATAAAGTTGTAATTTGTCTCATAGACTTTCTTAAGGCAGCTTTCTAAATCATACTGTTTTGGGGGGGTCTAATTATAGCAAATTTTTAAAATAGTCATCTTTAATGTTTGAATTACGTATTGTTAAGTAGATTACTCAACAGTGAATGAGTATTCATAGGCATCTATTGCATAGCAAGTTCTGTGCTAGGCCAAGTGATATTAAATAACAGACTTTTTTGTACGTAGATAATTCATGCAAGCAATCCCACATTGATTGCTGTGCTGGGGGTGGGGATGGGGGTGGGGACAGTATAAAACTGGTATTTCTAAAATTACGTAGCCCTGTGAGGATAATATTGTCATATGCAGTTGAATTTTTACTAGAGCTTAATATCCAATAAATAAAAAATACTAAGCAAATAAGACAATTAAGTTTAAAAGGATGCAGTTAAAACATATAATCATAATAATATATTTCTATCCTAAGTTTTAAAGCAGTACAGGCTTTGAATGCTTCTGGACAGATTTCCTTACTTTATAGATAAACTAGAGCTGTGACATGACTGTGGTTGTGAAGTTAAAGGCAAAAGCTGGGGCTAGAAACCTGCTTCTCCTGACTGCTGCTGTCACATAGCTTTTAATCCACTATGTCCTCATCTTACCAAAAACCATATAAAATTACTGCTCCCTTGATTATTAAAGGTGTTAGACTAGGGGTTTGTAGCATTTGTTGTCATAAAACACACCTTTCATTATTGTATACTCCTGTGAAGTCTGTGTTTTGGAAGATCTGTCTACAGTGATCTTTTTCATTAGAAACAGAGTTACCGTTATATCTTCTATCAGCCTAAATAATCATTGTTCCTAAGAAAACTCTAAAGTAGATATAGTTCGGGCCAAAGATTTCCATTTGAACTTTTGAGACAATGAAAATGACCCAGACAACTCTATTACCACCTTCGGCAGACCCCTAGAAGTCAGGGACCCCGCCTAGCTTTGAAATTACCATCTCAGTCTCAAATAGCTTTCCAGGACACAGGAAATGATGCCTCCTTTTTCTGTAAGAAGCAGAAGTATTCTGTTTGTCTTCATTAATGAGTGTTTAAAATATTCATGTTCTATTTGTAGGGGGAAAAACTATAGTGCCAAGATTCAGGGAAGTGTCGGATTTAGCTATACGCCTTTGACTATCTCTCTGGTTTTTCCTCTCATCAATGTAAAAGGTGCACAATTTTGACTTGTGCTAAATCTAAATCTTTTTGACTATATCTTTGAGAATCTTAAACCTGGTCTCTTGTTCACCTTTTTTGTTTGTTTTCTTTCCTTGTTTCCCAGTACTCTAGATAATTCCTCTCAATACTGAACTTCTAATGAGCACTTACTGTATAATTGCCTAATAAAAGGCAGGCCTTTTTAGGAGCAACATATATCACATGTTAAAAATTGTTCTTTTAATTTTCAGTCCTTTAGTGATCAGCTTTTTTACAGCAAAATCTCACCTACAGGGTGTCTTCAAACTTGGTACAAAGTATGTATGCAGCATGTTAGAAAACAGTTCTGTTAAGGTACATTTTGATCTTTGGATGTGTGGTTTACTTAAAGTACACTGCCTTAGTAAGTTCGCAGTTCGTGTCTTTGTGCTTTCTCCGAAAACCTCAGAAGTCGTAAAAGATTTATTTCAGTGCATGTGGTAGTGTTTTGTGTGTGGTTCTTTGTTCCTGTTCTAAACTGTTATTAACCACTGAAGTGAACCTTCTCCCAGGTTTGGCCTTTTGGTATTCACAGTGTATTCAAAACCTAATTACAGATTAGTCCAAATTTGAGACTTTTAGAGCAAGTATCAGAAGATTCAAAAAGAAACTGAGAGTAGCAGTATCATTTCATGTGGAGATAAAGGGACCCAAAACATGAATGGGTGTCAAGTCATCTGAAGAAAAGAAAAAAGAGAAGGAACTTCATTCACTGAGATGAACGGTTTATGAGGTGGGGATTATGGGAATATTCATGACTCAATCAAGAAGTACAATGAATTGATGTTTGAAATAGTTCATCTTTTAAGTAAACATTGGATAAATGGAAAGTAGACTCCATATTCACTACATGTAGAATTGCCTATTTCAGAACCGAAATAGCAGTTCAAACAGAAATAGCGGTTTGTTAATCCCTTCCTGAGTTGGCTTAATTTATCAAGTTAATCTAAAATTTTATAACAACTCTCTAGCTATAAATATTAAATGCAAATATTTAATAGAAAAAGGAATTTGTTTTGTAATTAGCCATGCTAATCTGTGCACACATTTCCGTGGGAAATTTATAATAGCAAAATAGTTAAATACAGTAAGATCTTGGGACTTGAGAACACTAATACTGGGACATTAATTTGGAAGGATCAGAAAGTAGAAAGTTTTAGTTGCTCACACTTAACCCTATTTTTATGGATAACTCTATTTTCTATATGTAGTCAGGTGGCATAGTTAGTATATAGGAAGTGCTGAAAACTTAGAATTTAAAATGAGTGAATTCAGATACGAGAAATAATGCTGTTATTTGTAATGTAGCTTCTTTGCAAAGAATGAAATAGTCTACTTTCTAAAGCCCTGTGTGTGTATGTGCGTACACGCACAAGGTCAGCATATTTTAGTCTTAATAAGTGTAATAATTAAATTGAAGTTTCTCTTTCCCCTGGTATTGTATCGTGAGATCTGAGTATTCTCTGTTCAGTGTTGCTTGTGTGGTTCGGGTGACCCAGCAGCTGTCCCTGATCTTCATTGTCAGTGTGTACGCTGCCTCCTGTGCCCAGGCTGGCTCTGGTTCTTAGCTCCTGGCTTCTGCCCTCTTGGTCACTGGCATAACACCCAGGAAGCCTGTCAAGTGATGTTTTCTTTCTCGATAACCTATAGCCTTTATTTTCTGTGCTGTATTTCTGGGAACTTCGCTTACCATTTATCAAGTATCTGTTGAGTGTGTATATTGAGTCTGACGTTGTAGACATTGAAGATGCTGGACTTTCTTTGTTCAGCTTCATACTTTTGTATGGTTTTGCAAGGATCTCTTCAAATAAAATTTGGCAATTTTATTCTGTGGTTTCTTATATTACAAATGTGTATAGATGTAGTCTTCTCAAGAGGTAATATGTGTTGTATGTTTTTTAGTCCTTCCTAGGCTTAGAACTACTTAGGAGAGTACTTGGTAACTATTCCATTCCCAAACTTTTAGCACAACATATCTTATTTCACATTAAAGGTAAAACTTAAAACAAGTACACTTGGAATAATAGCATTTGTTTTGTTACCATTTAGAGTCTATATATGGGAGCAAATTTAATATGTTTCTGAATCAGAAGCATGTCCCAGAGCTAATAACTCTCCAGGCTTCGTGTCCTCGTCTTTGAGAGTGACACTTTCAGGGTCGTATGAGGACCAAACGAAACATGGGATTTTTTTTTTTTTTTTTTTGAAACACGGGATTTAAAATCATCCCAGAGTAGACACTTCATAGACTTAGAATGAAGTAGGTAGGAGGTGACTAAGGAGCTCTTCTCAAAGGTAAGAGGGCATCTGTGTGCCCATATTACTCCCTTGAGTGCACTGTATAAAATGAAGGGGCAAGAAATGAATTTTTAAATTTATAAAGGATACATTTATCAAAATTACCCTTTTTTCTTTTAACATTTACGTCTTCCCTCTCCTCTCCTCCTCTCCCTGCTCCCCCGCCATTACTTCCCAGTGACTTACTTAAGTAAATACCCTTTGTGTCATTCTTGAGGTTTCAGAATACGGTGGCATGGTGTCCTGATATTCTAATTGTAAAATATTTAGTAAAAACAGCTTTTTAAAAGCAAAATTTGGCAATTTTATTCTGTGGTTTTCTTATTAAAGTAATTAGATAAGTCTGTTTGCTTTCATTTGGGAAAAAAATTGCCCGTCTTTAATTTTAGAAGAATTTGAATTTGATTCGGACTCCACAGTTAGACACCTGCATTAGAGTAGCCCTTGGTCTCTTTCAATACAAACAGATCTTGCTCTGAACAGTGTCTCGTGAGTGATGCTACTGTACCGCCCGCTCACAGATTGTCCAGCTATGGATGGAGGTCAGGGACAGGGCAAAGGATGGATGGAGCTGGCCCTGCAGCTGCCTGATTGTACTCAGATCATGGAGCAAATAGAATCAGATTTCCTCTCTTCATACAGTACAGGTTTCCCAAGGAGAAATAGTTCTTAGTGAAATGTTTAAAGGGGTTTCCAAGGCTTTCAAACACCTGTTTAAAATTTCATGCGCTGTGCTATTTAAGCCAGATGATTTTTTTAAATACCCTGTTCATTTCCAAATTTCTGTGAGGCCATATAGAAAACTCCTTTTCTCCTATTCTCCCTCCCCTTTAAAAAAAAAAAAATTTCTCCAGCTGATGAACTGCACTATGTGGAACTCTCTAAAATGCACTGAAGAAAATAGGTGAAGCTATTTCTAAGCAACTAGATGAATTAATTTTAAAAATAAAAATGTGGCCTTATTTTGAGGAAGGATGTAGTTTACGGGTTTGACTGTTCTTTTACAGATAGTACAGAGTAAACTTCCAAGAGATGGGCTGGGATTACTTTTTACCATTTCTCCAGTTTACTTTCGCAATTAAGGAATTATTGCCACCTCTGCGATAACTATTCCCTATTTGCTCAGTAAATAGTTTGATTAAAAAACAGTAGGGTTTTTTTTTAAATATTTTTTTTATTTATTTATGAGAGAGAGAGAGAGAGAGAGAGAGAGGCAGAGACACAGGCAGAGGGAGAAGCAGGCTCCATGCACCGGGAGCCCGATGTGGGATTCGATCCCAGGTCTCCAGGATCGCGCCCTGGGCCAAAGGCAGGCGCTAAACCACTGCGCCACCCAGGGATCCCAGGGTTTGTTTGTTTTTTTTTTTTCTCTATTGATTTTGTGATAGTCTCAGACTAATACCAAGAGGTAGAAGTGTTAAATTACTGGCAAAAAAAAAAAAAAAAAAAAAAATGAAGACACTATGTTCTTGATATGCAGCTTTATAGGCTTTGTTGAGTTCCTGCACTGCTAATAAGAATTCATAAAGAGGATAGTTCTTCCTTTCATTGGCTGTTCATCACAACTGCTGTGTCACTTATAGAAATGTTTATGTCTTCAATTGCAGATTATTTTTAAATATAAAAGATAGAAGTGCTGAGGTGCCTGGGTGGCTCAGTCACTTGAGTGTCTGAAACCTGAAGTTTCAGCTCAGATCATGAGCTGAGGGTCAGGAGATGAGCCCACGTCGGGCTCCATGCTCAGCAGAGTCTGCTTGAGATTCTCTCCTCACTTTGCCTCTCCTCCCACTCAAACGCATGAACAAACAAACAAACAAACAAATAAATAAAATATTACAATGATTTTTCCAGATACAAAGCAGAATGCTTTACAGTTTTGCCTCTAGACCAATAGTTTTGAACCAGTCACTTCACTTTAATTGCTAATTCCCACTAATGTGTAGAATTATGTTAAACAGGCAAAAAATATTTGTTACTGGGCTTACCACAAGCTATATTTTAAAGGAGTTGCATGATTAAATTAGCGATGAAGTAGAATAAATCATGACTTACTTTTTTTTTTTTTTGACATTCAGAGGTTGACGTGTACTGTGACTAGTTTATTTTCCTGTGAAGGAAATCTTTCAGAGAGAAGGTATAGATTTTATTTGGAAGGCTGTAAACATGAAAATATAAAATTCAGATAAAATAATCTAAGTCTTTCCCCAGTACCTGTGGTGTTTTTAAACTTTATTAATTTATAGCTAGAAAAGTACATTTTTTTTGTATGTATTTTTAAAGTGTTTTTCCCTTTTCATGTTTGTTGCAGATATTTCCTACAATTTCTTTTATCTTTTAAATTTAGGACATTTTGACATATAAAGTATACGATTTAATGTGGTCATACTGGTAATCTTATCCTTTATAACTTTTCCCATTTATCCTAGAAAGTCTCTTTCCAGTCTAAGGCCTATTAAATGCTCACCTGTATTCTCTTTTAATTTTTAAAAATAGTTCCATTATTTTACTTTATATTTTCTTCTGTTCCAGATATTGCTGAGTCCTTGGTTGGACTCCAGAGAATCAGAGAACTCCTTAAAATTCTATTAGCAGTTACATATGTTTTTATACATACATTTCTCTACGTAGATTCCATAACTCTTAAAACATTCTCAGAAGAGTCTGTCACCAACCCCATAGTCCTTCCCTTTCCAAAAAATTGTTAAGAGCTACTACTACAATCCATTTGAACCTTTTTTGGATATCAGATGGTGTGTGGTGCTAAAGTAATTTTTTCCCCTTTTCCCAAATAGAGTATCCCAGACCATTTATTGAATAATTATCTTCTAAGATTTGTATTGTCTTTGAGAAAGAAATTCACTTTTAACTAATTTGTTATCTTTTTTACTCCACAGAGAAAGTTAGAGAAATTCAAGAAAAACTTGATGCTTTTATTGAAGCTCTTCATCAGGAAAAATAAATGGTAATAAGTCAAAGTCCTCTTCCTGCATTGGTACTGACTAGATGCAAAATTTATATTTTTTAACTTATTATTATAGTTTATCATTGTATTTGACTATATCCTGCTTATTCTTTAATAGCAATTTTAATGTAATTAAATCATTTTAATGGCAGGAATCTCTGAAACTAATTCTACATTTTATATGTGTAATGTTCCTTTTCAATACTTGATTGCCTCTGGCTGAACTAAAAATATTCTCTAGAACTCATTTTGGACAGAACAAAGGTAAACAAAGCTAAGCTGTTTCATAATACGCATGTGGCTCGTCAGTTTTCTGCATGTAAAGAATTGAACTGTAGCTCTCATTATTTTATTCCTCATTGTTCACGTTCAGTGGATAATTACGTGTGTGTTAAATTGCAAAGCATTTATTTGGCTTGATTAATAAACCTAACAGTTGTTCTTAATCTTATTCTCTTATATTTAAAAACATTTCTCCCATTTAAAATTACTCAGATAGCCTTAGAATGTGGTACTCTTCTGAATGCGTGGACTCTTAGTGTAGTTCTCTAGTCTGGCGTTGGAAGCATGTTCCAAGTTAAGTATTACATATTTAAAGACTTGCCTTAGTAGCATAGTAACCTCATAATTATTGCTAAAGAATTCTAATTAGTAAGTCTTTTGCTTTTTATTGAAGAAGTTGAGAAAGGGAAAATGCTATAATTAAGACATTATTGTGTATTTAAAATATTTAATTCATCACTTTATCTGTGAGCCTCACCCTGTAGGCAGCCTGCAGCCTGCTCCATAGGCAGAACTGGAAGGAGGAGAAGATTCCCCTCCCCAGCTGCATTCATGTCAAAGGAGGCTCTTTACCCAAATTATGGGTCTTCCTCCACTGGAGGACAGTATATTTGAGAAAGCAAGCTCGAAAAGGAAGCACAGCTCAGACCCTTAGCCCTCAGAACAGCTTACTAAGGATGAAGGAGAGAGGAAGGAGTTAGAAAGCTTTCCAGTACTGCTTTGTCGCTTTGTTTCCTCTCCGGAAGCGAAGTACACCTGCTACTGTGGACGGATGCAGAACGTATCTAGAGACTAAATATCGATCATCTCTAACACAGCCCCAAACTAATTCATTGCTGTTCAGTGCCTGTGTTCATAAATGCTTTACACAACTTCGTGTATGAAAATTTTCTGTTAAAGCCATAAGGTTGTTATGATATCTTCCTCGTTGTCATAATTATTATCAATAATTAATGTGAGAAATAAACATTTTGAGAGCCTTTTTGATTTGGAAATTCTCCTCTTCAGTACCAAAGTTCTCTTGATAATTTTGTTTATAAGTGTGGTTCGGGACAGGTGGGGGTAGGGGGACATTCATGTAAATCACAGAAACCCATTAAAGATGTAAGCTGCCTTTCTGTCTTTAATAAAATGAGGAAGCCTAAAGCGAGCCAGTGTTTTACACACAGTGGCCAGTGTCACTTCCCTAGCTGGTCATTGTGACATCTTAGTGTTATCGTCGCTCCTGGGAACATGCCTTTTCCTGCCAGACTGTGTGTCTCAGGTTGAGGCCAGGGCAGGCCCCAGAGCTGAGTTGTGATGATTAATCGTCTATGGGGAAACCATCCCAACTTTGTTCCTTACATGTCTTTAGATTCTACAGCCCTTCCCAACCCTTGGGATGTATAACCCTGGGAACTGTTAGAATTATCTGTGTGTTGTTGGACACATGATCTGTTTTATACCTTGCGGATCCATTGAAAAGAATAAATGTGGCAAACTAGTAGTCGCCTTGCTTCATGCTGACCATTTTATAAAAGGTACCAGGCACTTTAAGGGTAGTTTCTTAGAAATAGTTTTAACATGTGTGGAGTTCCTCAGCCTGAGAGTTACACGTAATTCATCCCGATAACTGCTGATGATTATATACCCAGCACAGCCATATACAGATTCCTTCTGCTGGTTGATTTTCATGTTTTTAAATTTTTTCCATAAAAAAATGAATTACGGTATTTTTTGGTTCATACATCATGTTAGTAATATCATTCTTTTGTTATAGTAGGTGATACTTTGAATTTAATAAGACTAGCAGGCAGTTAAGCTTCAGTATTTTTAGGATCATGCAGTAATAAAATTTAGAAAGCTTGCATATGTCTCCTCATGCCTTAATTTATCAAATGTGTTTATTTTTACAGAATCCTACTCATAATATATCACCTCAGCATACATGTGAAGAAAGAAAACTCCAAAGTCTCTTGTCCTGCCTTTTTTCCTTCTATTTCACCTTTCTAAACATAAAATAAAGTCATGGGATAAAAATAATTTATGCGTGTTCGAGGCACTTTAACCATCAGTTGCCTTTCGAATGCAAGAACAGTGGGAATGGCATTAAAATCCTATTTTACTGTGTTGAAGTGACAAATTGAGATAATACAAGTGGTGTGGCCGTTAGGGTCAGTCCTTGAAGATAAGAAGCTTGCTCTCCTGCTTGTCTCATTTGTGGTGGCACTCGTTCAACTAATTCATGAGGGGATGTTCCTCAGTGTCCGTTTTTTTCCGGGGAGAAAATGCCAGGTGTTGTGAAAAGCTATCAGTTGTATATAAGATGATGGTAACCCGCGGAGTTGTTGTCTGTATCTGTAACGTTCTATGTGCAGAAGCTGATGATGAAAATTCAGTGCACATTTATCATGTGAAAAGAGGACTAGCTAAGAGCAGAGCACCTCAAATAAGTTAATTTGGACCATCACAGCTCCATGTCCGGTGAAAGAGGTCCCGCCTCCAGTGACAGCTGAGAGCGCTCGCTGCCTTCCAGGTGAAGTCAGCAGCGCTTCCTGGTTCGCTTCCGTTGGCCCTGTTGTCCTTTCTGCACCCATTTCAGATTCACTCATTTTGAATGTTGTATAGGCAAGCCGGGTTTTCTGTAACTCGTGGGGTTTTTTGAGCCTGTTGACAGAGCTACTGGATTGTGACACAGGATAAGGAAGACAAAGAATCATCAGCTGACTGAGTTCATTTAGACGGTGGTCAAGCATTTCAGGTGGGCATCGGGAAAAGCGAGAACGAGACTACTTTCTGTTACAAGACTCTTTTAAATAGAACTTATTTCAGCAGAATAATGTTGACCACCTCCCTCTTGGCTGAAGGTGTAAAAAAGAAAAGCCTAAGATTTGGTTCATTGCTATTCAGTTACAGTCCCTTCACAGTGTTTTCTTGTGTTTCATACAAATAACTCTTTTTTTAATTGGCTAAGGGACTTTAAAGCACAGAAATATGCCATTTTTGACTTAGATGGTCTTTCTCGTCTCTGCTGTTTGTTGCCATTTCATTAAGCCTTTATTATTCTAATAAAAAGGCCCATTGTGTGACAGTTTTTATTTTATAGTTAATTTTACAGCTTTTTTAGAATTATGGTGGGTAACAGTTCCCTTGCCACCCCACTTTTTTTTTTTTTTAATTTAGCATCAATATATTCTTCACTGTGATTCCTTTCAAGGTCTGATGACAATATGCAAAGTTGGAGGGATATCACAAAGTTATTTCATGAATTCAGAATCTGGTGAATATTTGTTTTATACTGTCTGAGAAGAAAGGTAGATCGAGCTGCACACGGCTGTCAGCAGCCCACATCGTTCTGTGGCCAATAAGTAGCCAAAGACATTTCACGTCTTTCAGCCCTAGGGCTGGTGGGTGAACAGAAGGGGAGCAGAGCCGCCCAGCGTCCTGTGCCGAATTTGGAGATGACCTCACTGGTTAACTCCTCTAACCAGTGCTGCTTGGTGGCGACTACCCCTCACGGAAGCAGGCACCATGCAATTATTAATATTTTTATAGTTGTAAAACACAACGACTTACAACTATAAATCTATTTCTAAAGAAATAGGACCATGTTTATTTGTGCTGTGGATAGGAAAAATACCCTCAGCTGTATGTCTGTAGATGTTTCCCAAGCAAAAGGCTGATGTTAAGTGAGTACTTTTTTCACATCTCTTTGTACAAATCTAAGAAACGGGGATGGGAGGGTCTTCATTTCGAGGTCAGTGTTTGTAATTTAAACGTACAAATAGATGATAAAAGTTAATGTGATTAAAAATCCCACGTAAGAGTCCAGACACCACCTCCTCCCCTGCAGTAATAGGACTTCTATCATGGACTACATATTTTTTTCTCCTTTTTAGCTGATCTCATTCTAAGCATGCTTTTTTATTTTTTTCCTTGAATGTTAGGTTGATAACATGTTATTAAAAGAAAAAAATAAAATTCAGATTCTCAACGGTAAACCCGGTGTGTTGTGTCTATAGTTCAAGAATTACAAATGATTCAAATTTAAACAAATCACTTCAACATACAGGAGTCAGGTACTAACTCGAGCAGGAATCCTTTGTTTCTCGTGGCAGAATTTGCCAAGAACAGAGCGAGGAGAGCTCCGTGTGGAAGACGAACAGCCACACACAGAGTAGGAGCGTCCGAGCTCAGTACTGGCGGGCAATGCACAGTAGCAGCAGGCCGCCCTGCTGCTTCACGGGCCCGCAGAGCCCCAGCTGCAGGTGAGCCGTCCCGTCCGCCTTTCCTGGTGGCTTCGTCGTCTCCTCTTTGTGTTCCCTCCGTTTTTCAGACTTTACTCCAGTGGGCCCCTTCCCACCAGCGGCGTGGCCTCCAAATGCAGAGGAGGTGTGTAAAACCGAGTAGGGAACATTGCAGCGTGGTGCTTCCTCACCGTATAATTTGGGAAATTCACCCGTGATAAAGGTTCAGAGCATAGGCTTAAGAGGTGAATTCCTTAACTACTTAATAATTGTATATTTCGGATGTATTTATCTGCAGAAAGAAATACGGTATTTTAGTTTTCCTGTAAGAGGGATCAAAATAATGCTTCTCCACGCTGGTGTTTGCCGTAGTTTCAGGTACTTCAGGAGTACAGAGACGCGCTTACAAATACACTTACTTTTGAATGATCGTGGCTATGTGTTTAAAGACCTAAAATTCAACCTTGTGTTTACTTGTGCACTGTGAATGAACTTTGTATTATTTCTTGAAACCTTCACACTCCGCATAGACGTCACTGCAATTTATATTTTGCCTGTGCTTAATTAAGGCCATTTGTGTAGATGAGTAATTAAAGATATTTAAATCACGTCCCGATTCTACATTGGAGAGCATCTTTGAACTTCTCTTTGTATTAATGAGGGGGTGAGAGAGAGAGGAGAGACCTGTGCGCACAGGGATCTCACGGTGCGACCAAATCCGTGGTCTCAGGCCGCCTAATGTGGCTCTTCTGGGTCCTTACACTTCACATGCTTCACATCTCACACTTGTAATCCATGGTCAGACAATGCTGTCTTTTTTCGTGTCTTGATACTTGTCAAAACATTTTGCTATTTTCTTTGATAAAATATATTAAAAATGTCTTTTAATTGGATTTTGCTGCCACGGCCGTCATTTTCATTGATGATGCTAGCACGTTCATCCGTACGGGAGGCCTACTGCAAAGTCATACCTGAGTCTCAGAATGGGAAGGACCCTTGAGGATCCCTTACTTTCATCTACCACTTAATTGTGAACTCCCTTTTCTCATTGTTTTCCCCCAGAACTTTGCGTCTAAATGATACTTACTGTCTGTTCATCGTTCGATGTGTAAAATAAGGCAGCAGCGCATAGGTGTGCTGTGCCTTCTCCAGGACTGCTGTGGTTGGCTGAAGTCAAAACTAGGGAAAGGTTCAAAGTCGTGATTGCTTCACTAGGTGGCACCTCGTAGCTGGATGTACTTTATTTCGGGTGAGTAAATGTCAAGAGACAGTCTTTGAATTCCTTTGGAAGGTTTTTGGGGAAGAATGTTTCATTCTCATCAGCCTGAGACACACTTGACACAGTTAACAGGCCAGTCACAGTGTGAGGCTCAAATAGTAGTTTTACTTTAATTTTTTATCCTTTGTACACTTCAAGGTCAAAATCTTCCTGTAATGGGGCTCCTGGGTGGCTCAGCGGTTGAGCGTCCGCCTCCGGCTCAGGGCTGTGACCCCGGGGTCCCGGGATCAAGTCCCACATGAATAAATAAATAAAACATGAGTAAATAAATAAAATCCTTTAAAAAAAACTTCATGTATCCAAAAAGTTTGAAGAATGTACTTTCTATCGATTCAATAGTGATTTGTTTCCTTCTCACACTTCCAATTGAAGTATTAAAATCTTTTTAAAAATTACTCATTCTTTATTTTTTAATTTGAATATAGTTGACACGTAATATTAAATTAGCTTCAGACATATGAAAAATTCACAGATGTATTGTTTAATTGTCTTCCAATTTTTTTTTAAAAATTTTTTAAAAGATTTTATTTATTTATTTATTATTTATTATTTATTTATTTTATTTATTTATTTATTATTTATTCATGAGACACACAGAGAGAGGCAGAGACCAGGCAGAGGGAGAAGCAGGCCCCATGCAGGGAGCGCAATGCAGGACTCGATCTCGGGACTCCAGGACCATGCCCTGGGCCGAAGGCGGCGCTAAACCGCTGAGCCACCCGGGCTGCCCTATTCCAAAATGTTTTAAAATAAACACACCCAGTTTGTAAGAAGTAAAACGGTCACATTGTGCACGTACTAAGCTAAGCTGATGGATGTAGAAAATTTAAGAGCTAAGGTGAGCACCGCAGAAACTGTCAAAGATGAAACAGTCTCAGGACAGTTTAAACGTGAGTGACCTTTACGCTCAAAGGACAGTTCCCTAAAGTAAGGGCAAGAGAAAAGTACATCGTCAGGTCAGAGAAGTACCCTGAGATGCTAGAGTTGAGTCTGCAGCTTGAACACGCGCGTGTACGATCACTGCAGACGAGCCTGCTCGCGTCCAGCTCGTGTGTCCGGCCGCTGGGTAGGGAGTCCCTCCACCGTCTTCACAGCCGTGCGCTTCCGTTCTTCCTTCGTGGGCCAGAGTTCTTGGTCGCCTCGAACTGATGAATCCAGGTGTTGGCCTGGTTCCTATCCTGCTGTCTGAGAAAATGTAAAAAACTCATTTTTTAGAGACCCACAGGCCCCGAGCCCCAGTGAGGGCCCGGCCACCGCCTCCGGCCTCCGGCCTCCCGCCTCCCGTCACGGCGGCCTGAAGCGGAAGGCCCTTGCCGTCCCGGGTCAGCAGCGGCCCGCAGGGGAGGGCTTCACCCTGGCGGCCCGGGCCTGGCACCGACCGGAGGCTGGTGAGGCCCGAGCTGCCGCGCACGAACCCCGCGGCCGCGCCCCAGGTTTTCTGATCAGGCCAAGGCCTCGGGGGGCAGCAGTGCCCGGGCTGGCCTGACCCCCCGCCCCGGTTCCCTCCCTTGTCCTCGGCTTTCACGAGGACCGCGTGATGTGCCCACTGGAACAAAGTCCGCTTTTCTGCAAAAGGTACTTCGCAGGAGTAGAACCTCGACCGCGTCCTACCGTCGGAGGCCGCCCAGTAAGGATGGCCTGGAGGTCCGGGGCCAGCAGAGGCCTGCGCCGCGGCCCTACCCCCGCCGCCCTCCGTCTGTGCCGCCCCTGTCGGTCCCGCGGCCCTACACCTGCCGCCAGTCTGTGCTGCGGCCCTACACCTGCCACACACACACACCCCGTCTGTCCTGCAGCCCAGGCCGCAGCCCGCTCCCGCGCTCCAGCCCCCAGGGGGGCGCACATTCCTTCACTGCTCCCCAGAGGAGTCCCCAGCCTCTCGCCTCCAGATGCCCCGTGGGGGTGGCCACGCGCCCTTAGCACAGCGAGTGCTCCCCGTTTCCCTGCCAAGAACCGCCTTTGTCTGCAGGGCCCGGGTGGGCAGGACCCGCACCCGCCGCAGCCCGGCTGTGCCTCGGTGGCAGCTTGCACCCCGCTAGGCCGGGGGGACGAGGGGACGCTCTCCCCAGGGCCCGTCCAAGGGCTTCGCAGGCCGAGCTCATAGCGGTCGCCGGCCCCGGCGCCCTGGGACCCTCCAGAAGCCTCCGAAGCCCTTTTGGGATCCGTCTTGCCGAAGGTTGAGCTCCTGGAATTGGGGCGGTTAAGTCTTGAAGTTAGGAAAACCTGAATCCAGCACGGAGGCACCAGCATGACTGGTGGTTTGCGCTCCCTGCCACAGGCAGCGTTACTGCCATGTCGTCGGTGGGGCAATTGGCCCGGAAGTCACGGCACTTGCCCAAGGTCACCTGCCCAAGGTCCCCCTAGTGGGTAGCGGAGTCTAAGTCGGAAAGCAAGTCTGGTTACGAACCTGTGTGCGGTTTGCAGGACCCGCCGTCTGTCGCGAGTCCCGAGAGGACGGAGCTCGCTTGCGAGGCGACGAGCTGAGAGGCTGCGGTACCCCCGGGCACGGGCCTCCACGACGGTCCCTGCGGCCCAGGACGAGCTGCAGCCCCAAGGCCCCCAGCGGCTGGAGCAGACATGAGGACTCCGTGGGTTTCCTCAGCTCGTTACTCGTTAATTTTCCCACCCAACCCAGGGGAGTCTCGAAAAGGTTTGGGTTAGGCCAACCGCTCGGATCCACAAGTGTGTCTACCCCCGTTCTTAAGAGCTTCATCGAATATTTCCCCAAATTTTGACTCCCTTTTTGTTTCTAATAAACTTAGGCTCTTGGCAGAAGCGTCTGCAGTCCGGACTCGCTTTGCAGAACATCGTACAGTTTGTTTAACTTTCTTGCCTCCCTAGTTTCCCAGCACGTCGAGCGTGGAATCGTGTTCCCTTGGGCCCCCCTCCCGAGCCAGTCGACCGCCCGCCCCCCTGCCGCCTCGGAGGGTTTCGCACGCCCAGCCGCGGCCCCGGGAACTCCGGGCGCGCTCTCGGCCTTGCCGGTTGTACTCGTGTGGCCGAAGCGGGACCGTGAGGCGCCGGGCACCCCGCCGGGCACCCCGGGTGCAGCTGGCCGCCCGGGTGCCCTGCCACGGGCTGGGCCTTTGCTGTGCAGACACCGCCCGCCCGTTGGCCACAAACCTGCAAGCTGTGTACAATGGGCCGTTCTGGTTCGTGTGAAGATCGACATCCCTCTGCTCGGCGACAGGAGCCACAATGCCATTAGCATTTGCAAAGAGCGGTCCTGGCCGCTGGCTGCTCGGTTTGCTCCTCTATTGTGCGGGCGCCACCGAGACGCGGGCGCTGGCCAAGGCCGGTCAGATCTGCTCCTCGCCCGTCCGTCCGCGGGCTCCGAGGTAGGTAAATGAATTCCGGGCCCTGGTGGGCGGGGATCCCTCCCTGACCTCATCCCTGTACCATTTGTTTGCGGGCTTGTCGGGGAGAGGAGGACATTTGGGGATCCTTTGTGTTGGATGGTTCCGGGCAGGTTGGGGAGTTCATGGTGACTTTGTCCGACGCCGGCGGAGCGGAAAGCCCCGGCGGGCCGGGCGTGGCTCGCTGCCCCGGCCTCCTCGACGCGCTCGATGGGAGCGTGGCCGGGGGAAGTTTCCAGAGCAGATGCGAAGGTGGCACATGCACGTTTCCCGTCTGGCCGTGGAAGCGAGCTCTTCCCGCGTCTATCCGAGCAGTGGCTCTGTGGCGAGCGTGGCCCTTGTTCTTACCTGTACCATCGAATCATGAGCAGCACAGTCGTTCACGCCCGTCGCTGGGTCACCTGTGCAACCGGCGGCGACACTCAGGGGCCCGTCCAAGCCGGCGCCCGCGGAGGCTTCCACTAGAGTGCGGAGGGGTTTGCAGAGCATCTTTTTTGCCCTCAGCTTCACTTTTTTTTTTTTTGGTAGCTTTATGGTTTTATTAACACGACTCTGACCGCACATAAGCTGTCTACGCGTCGTCTTCGCTACGCTGCCTGGCATTGGGATTGGCGACTCTGACGGCCAGCGGGGCTGCTCTTCCCGCAGTGGCTTGCGGTCCTGGGAGGAGACACTGAGCAAAGTAAGATTTGTTGCACATCAGCGGCACCTCCGGTCCTTGACGTTGTGCACGAGGAACTTCGGGAGCCACCGGGCGGCACGTGCTTTGTTTTCCTGTTGCTCCGTAACCAACGTCGGGCACCAAGGCCCCCGTGCGCCCTCCTGTCAGTGCCTCTGGGTTTCCGCCAGTTGCGCTTAATTTTGACCCATCGGTCTGACTCATGCCGCTGAAGCTCTCGGTCCTCTTTTTAACGATCTTGGGCTCCCCCAGAGGTCTCAGGGTGGCCGTGACGCCCGGCGGTCGAGGCTCCCCCGGCCTCACTATCGGGCAGGGAGTTTGGTCTCAGAACGATGACGGCTCGTGTTCTGCCAAAGGAGGAAAGCGGGCGGAGGGCAGAACCGACCGGCTCGGTCAGCGGCCGACTTCCAGCCGCCGTCGCGGAGTCCGAGGCAGGGCTGGGCTCCGGGGCTCTGGGGCCCCGGGGACCCAAGGGCAGCCTCCGCTGGGAGCACACGGTCGCCCCGGGGTGCCATCAGGCCAGTGACCCCGACGCTGCGCCACAGCCCCTCTGCCGCTCCCGTGCTTCCCCGCGTCGCGGGAGGGTGAGCGCGGGGAGGGACAGGCCAGTGAGGGACAGGCCGCGCCCAGCAGCTCCCACTAGGGCACCGTGTGGGATGGTTCTAGTTCGTCACTGGTCGTTGCCGTTAACTCCATCATCGGTGTAGGTGTCGGGAAGTGGGACCTGGGGCGCGGGTACGGCCTGCAGGGGGCTCGGGCGTCCGCCTGCTGACCACGGGGCGGCCCTCGTGCTTCTGTTCCCAGACCGTCTAAGGCCACAAACCCAGGGCCTCCGAAGTCGCGGTCTGTAAAAGAAGCTGGGGATCCAGATATGCGTGTACGACTTCCCTACCTTTGAATGTCAGCAGCTAATTAAAAACAAATCTCGGGGCACCGGGGGCGGCTCAGTCGGCTGAGCTTCTGGCTCTCAGCTTGTGCCCAGGCCATGGCCTCAGGGTCCTGGGATGCAGCCCCCCCATCGGGCTCAGCGCGGCGTCTGCTTGAGCTTCTCTCCCCCTCTGCCCCTGTCCCTCTTCTCTTTTGAAAAGCGCAGGTTACACCGTGTGCGTCGCAGCCCCCCGCTAGCTGGCGGCCCGGCGGCTCCCGCGAGCCCTGGGTGTGACCCGCGGCGCCCCCCACCCCGCAGCCTGCACGCCCGAGGCGCGGCCCTGCCAAGGGCCTCTGGGCAGAGCGCGGCTGCAGGTCCCGAGGGTGGACAAGGCCGCTCTGCAGCCCGCGGCGGCGCTCACAGGGGTCCCCCCGAGTCTGCGTGGAGCCGGGGAAGCAGCAGGTGTCACCGCGTGGGCGCCCGCCTGCAGCCCCGCCGGCCGCACTCCCCTGTCCCGAGCGGCAGCCCCCTTCACGCCAAGCGTCTACACTCACAAGGACACGCTTCACCCGCTCGGAGAAGCCGGCCGGGAGGAAGGCCTGACCGGCAACATGCACGTACGTCTATGAAAGTCTTTTGTTCTAACCGTCTGACTTTCTCAAGCTCTGGAAGTCACGCTGGCGAACGTAGGCCGACCCGACGCGTTTTAACTGAACCCCGAGCCTGCGGAGCACTTTCCGCGTGGAGTCACCGAGGAAGGGCCAGCCCAGCGGTCCCGCCGCCGTTCTGCGTGGTCAGCTTCAGTGCCGTCGGGTCACCGAGTAAAGGGTCCCTAGCCTGAGGGGAAGCCGCGGGCCGGCGGGGACCCGGGTCTGTAGCCAGGTCCAGGTGCGGCCCGGAGCAGGAGGAGCTGGGCGGTGTGCAGGAGGTCTGTGTGGACACGGGCACGGCCCGCACCTGCACACGTCGTGCCCGGGGCTGGTGCCCCTGAGGACAGAAGCCCCGCAGCCTGGGCCTTGGTGGACCCTGCCCCGGCCCAGGCGCGACCCCGGGGTCCAGGCTCGAGTCCCCATTGGGTCCCCGCGGGGCTTCTCCCTCTGCTGCGTCTCCACCTCTCCCTGGGTCTCCCGGGAGTAAATACATAAAATCTTTAAAAGAAGAAGAGAGCGGCGGCCCTTGGGAGCTGCAGGTGAGCAGGGCTGCAGCCAGGCGCGGGCAGGTGGGGCAGGTGGGGCAGGCGTGCAAGCCCCCGGCTCGCAGGGCGCACGCAGGCCCGGACCGTCGGGGAGGCCACCGGGTGCCCAGGACACAGGTGCGTGGGTGCACTCCCCACCAGCTGGCCTCCCGGGAGGGCACCGGGCGGGTGGCGGGGACATGCGGCTTGCGGCGTGGCCACCCCGTGGCTCAGGGCGGCGCTGGGCGCTTGCTGACCCGCAGTCTGCACGTGTCCCTGGAGCAAACCCCAGCTCGGAGCTCGGGTGAGCGCCCGCCCCCTGCCCCCGGGGACCCCCCCCCCGCCCCTCCTCCCCGGGGCAGCGCCTGTGGGTCCTTCCTCAGGCCCCAGCTGCACCCGCATGAGCCCGAAGCCCCTGCTGCGGCCCCTGGGAGGTCCCCGAGGGCAGGACCCTTGGCTCCCTACCTCCCGACAACGCCCAGTGCCTCACGAATCCCGAAAGACCGTTTAAATGAGCAAATTGTTCATGTCTGCACGGTGGGTCTGCGAGTGTGTGTGTGTCACTGCCACCTGGTGCAAGCAGCGGGCTTGCACTTCAACTGGCAGAACCTGGGCCCGTAATCAGGATTTGCTCTGACCTGGAAAGTCCCTTTCATCTTTGGTCTCGACTTCCTCATCGAAGGGCCCCGGTGGGGCGGCGCAGCACCCGGAGAATGACCCGTGTCCAGGCCGATGTCCCGCGGGTGTCGGTGCGGACAAGCGTTGGAAGGCGGTGGCACCCGCGCCCGGGCCCTGGGGGCGACACTCGGCCTGTGCAGGCAGCGCACGGCAGGTTTTGTTAGTTGGGGACCCACTGCTGGTGGAGGGTGTCACCCCGGTGGTGCGTCCCCTGAGCACGGGCAGCCTGGCCAACCCGGGACCCCGTCGCCCCCTGTCGCCCCCCTCCCGCGGCTGCTGGGAGCCCAGCGTTAGGCTCAGCTCAGCCCCGCTCCACGTGGCCACTACCTGTCCCTGTCACCGGCCGCTCACGTCTGCTGGGGTCGGTTACCCCCCCTGCTTCCACCTCGCGCTCAGCACCTTGGCCTCCGTGAACCTGGCCAGGGCCCAAGCTACCTGCACCCCTTGGGCCCAGTGAGGGGGAAGCACGGTGAGCGCCCCGCCCCCGCCGCGCTGGGGGGGGCCTCCCTCCGCACCAGCTCCTCCTAAGCAGCACTGTGCCCACGGGGTGTTGTGTGTCCTGTGATTTGTCCCTAGAGAGGGACGAGGGCAGGGAGGGAGCGGCGGGCAGTGCCTTATGAAGAAGACCCGGGCCTCCGACCTGTGCTGGGCGTCCAGGAGCCGGAAGGCGGCCAGGAGGCAGGGGAGGGGGGAGGGGAGGGGAGGGGGGAGGAGGGTTGGGGAGAGGGGAGGAGGGGTGGGGAGAAGGGATGAGAGGGGAGGAGGAGAGGGGAGCCAGGAGGAGGGGAGGGGAGAGGAGGCAAAGGAGGGAGGGAGGGGAGCGGGGAGGAGGGGAGGGGAGCGTGTGGCCGGCCCCGGCCCCCAGCCCCCAGCCCCCAGGCCCCAGGCCCCAGGCCGCAGGCAGGCGGGCAGGAGGGTGGCTCCCGGGCTGAAAGGAGCCTCTTTCCAGGGGATTATAAGAATATTCATGACCCTGGGGATCAGCAGGTGAGGCTGGGCCCTCCCCACTCATCCTTTGGGCAAATAGTCCAGAAAGCCGGGTCGCGGCCTGAGAAAGGAACAGTGGGAGCGGGGGGCTCTTCCTGCTTCCCGGCCGACCCCCTTTATTTCCGAGCGGGCGGGGTGGGGGCACCGGCCCTGAGGTGCAGCCGGGCCGCGTCTTTCATTTGCAAAGAGCCCGCAGCGAGGCCGAGGCAGAAGTCCCGTGACATGACTCGGGACACAAAATGGTATCTTAGCATCGGAGACCCCCTTTGACAAGAAGAAGAAAAGCCCTTTTCTTCCCAGCCCGGATTAGGCCGGGCGGAATTCTCCGGAACATGTGTGCATTGTTCCGCAGGGCGCGGGCGGCGGGAGCTTGTCCCAGCCATGAAAGGGGAAGGCGGGCGCGGGGTCTCGGCGGCCCACCCTGGGCCGCGAGGTGGGAGGCGACCCTGGGCCGCCCGACGCGCTGTCCCCTGCCCCCGCTGACGGTGTCTCACTCAGAAGTTGCCGGGGGGCAGGAAACCCAGCGGGGCGGCGCGGTTGGCATCTGCGGACCTTAACTCCGCGGCGAGAAAGAAAACTTCGGGGGAACAAGCCCCTTCCTAGTTGCCATTTCCCGAAAACTTCAAGGCTGTGAACTTGGAGCCTCAGGCCCCCGCAGCCCCCCGCCCCCAGGCCTACTGGCCACGTCTACGCGGGCCACCGAGCAGGTTTCTCCCCTGGCCTGGAGGCCCCGCAGCCGAGCGGCCCGGGGACCCCGGGGACCTCAGGGACCCCGCGCGGCCCGTGGAGAATCTAAGTCAACACGGCAGAGTAGACGCGGCTCCTCCGGCTCCGCAAATATTGGACCAAAGACTGGAGGGCGGCGGGGCTGTTGACAGTTACGAGATGGTGGCATTGTCGCCTTTGTCACCGTGAAGTGCGGCCGGAGGCCTAAGTCCCTGTGTACACAGGCGGCCGGGCTCGGAGCGTGTTTGCTCTGCCCACACCCGCGGGCGCCGGCCCTGCAGCACCGCCTGGGGACAGCGGGGACGCGGGGGGACGGGGTGCGCCCCACGAGGGCCCCGCGCGGCTTCGGACTCCGCGCCTCCCTCCCTGTCTTTTCAGTTCGATTTTTTTTTTTTAAGGTTTTATTTATTTATTCATGAGAGACCCAGAGAGAGGCAGAGACCCAGGCAGAGGGAGACGCAGGTTCTGTGCAGGGAGCCTGACGCAGGACTCGATCCCGGGACCCCGGCGTCACGGCCTGGGCCAAGAGCAGATGCTCAACCACTGGGCCACCGGGCGTCCCTCAGTCCGATTTTCTTAAAGATGACCCAGTAGGTGTGTAGGGACCTGTGCCCCCCACCCCGCACGTCCGCACAGACCCCACACCCCGCAGGCCGCAGCTCAGGCACCTGCCCGGGCCCAGTGCCCCTGCGACCCTAACACACATGCAGGAGGGCGCAGCGGGAGCCTAAAGTGGACGACAGGTCACCTGCTGGGCGTCGCAGTCAGCGGCAGGACACAGGCCCGGAGCAGAGGGGACTCACCTGGCAGGGGTGGAGGCCGTGTGGCTGGGCTCTCTGCGGGCTGCCCTGGCCAGTCCTGGGGTGCTAGGATGCTGCGGAGGACCCGGGGTGTCACGTCAAGGGACAGACGGATGGACACACACAACAAAAATGACGGCTCCTCTTAGGAGAGCTCTCTGGGCCTTTGCTTGGACCCGCACCTGCACCTGCACCTGTACCCCCACCCAGAGCCACACTCCCACCTGCACCCACCCTCGCACCCACCCCCATCCACACGCACCCCCACACATCCGCACCCACACCTGCACCCACCCCCACCCCCACGCACCTGGACCCCCACCTGCACCCCACACACCTGCACCCCCAGCACGGCCCCCGCCCCCTCGAGCGCAGCCCCCCCCAGCACGACCCTGCTGGCCTTGAGCCCGCTGACAGCTGCCCCAGGCCTACCGCACGGTGGGGAGAGACAGCTCATGGGGTTTGTCAAACAATATTTACTGTGTTTCTTATTTTTTAATTTATTTTATTTTATTTATTTATTTTTAAAAAGATTATTTATTTATGAGAGAGAGAGAGAGGCAGAGACACAGGCAGAGGGAGAAGCAGGCTCCATGCAGGGAGCCCGACGTGGGACTCGATCCCGGGTCTCCAGGATCAGGCCCTGGGCCGAAGGTGGCACTAACCTGCTGAGCCACCTGGGATGCCCTTTATTGGTTTCTTTTTTTTTAATTACAAATATTATATTCTCTCTTATTTTTTTTTTAGATTTTATTTCTTTGACAGAGATTGGAAGCGCACATGTGCAGATGAGAGACAGGGAGTGAGGAACTCGAGCAAGGGGGGAGCAGACCCCCGGGGAGCAGGGAGCCCAAGGAAGCGCTGGGTCCCCGGACCCTGGGATCACGGCCTGAGCCCACGGCAGACGCTCCACCCACGGCCCCGCAGGTGCCCCACAAGGATCATATTCTTAAATTGTATTTAAATAATAATTTTTAAATGACTTCAAAGTCACAGAACAATTAGAGGAACAGTGACAGGTACTCGGTGTCCGTGTCACCCGGACGCCTCTGGGGCTGGAAGGCTGACCTGGCTGTTCAGGCAGCGCCTCTGAGTTCAGGCCTTCAGCGCGTGTTCCCCGAGTGTGAGTCTCGGCGGGTCGGGCTCACACCTGTCCTCTCGTCCTTTATGTCCGTCCTCAGATACTTTCTACTTGTGTGATTGACGTTTTGTTCCCCTTTTTCTCCTTCTTTTGAAGTAACTCAATGTATTTTGTGACTCCATTTTATCTCCTTTATCAGCATATTAGCTGTACCTCTTCGTTTTGATTTTTTTTTTAAGATTTTATTTATTTATTCATGAGAGATGCAGAGAGAGGCAGAGACACAGGCAGAGGGAGACGCAGGCTCCATGCAGGGAGCCCGACGCGGGACTCGATCCCGGGACCCCGGGGTCATGCTCTGAGCTGAGCCACCCAGGGGCCCTTAAAATTTTTTGAAAATCTGCTGGGATATTGATGAAGTGCCTATTTTTAATTACACGCTAATTATACTTAAATTTTACGAAAAATCTTTGTGTTTGGCATTATTCTTAGTGTCTCATAGATGAAGAAACCGAGACTCCTTAGGTCACAGCGTCGTCTGGGACGGAGTAAGAGCCAGCACCCACGACCGCCGCAGCTCTTGCTAGAGCTATAGAGCTTGGAGGGCTTGGGTGGGTCACGAGGCCCGGCCGTCAGCCTCGGTTTCCCTGCAACGCCCTGGGGCCTAGTCAGCCCCTGAAGCGTGACGACAAAACAGACCTGCTGCTTGCAGCGCTCGAGCCACCGCGTCTCCATCGCCGCGCCCTGCGGGAGTGCGGAAAGCAGTCTCACCTGTGCGATGGCACCTTCCCTCGAAGTCCCCCTGAGCATGAGGATCATGGGAACCTCCTCCCCAGGCCTGTCCACGCTGCTCCAGGAATCCTCTCCTTGACAGCACGTCCCTCTCCTGTGCAAACACGGTGCACGGCTCCCGTCGCCACTAACGTCACGTGGACCCACGGACTCGTGCACGTGCAGAGGAGAAAGAGACCTTAGAGGTGAAGCAGACGGGACTGTGAGGACGGGCTCACCCCTCCTGGTTCCGAGGCGGGAGCTGACTACTCCGGGAGCAACGACTGACCCAAGGCTTCTGTGACTCCACCCGTTGGGGGTGCTGCTGTCCTTACTTGGCTGTGATACGGCAGGACTTTTATTGCAATCCCAGCCTAATGCTTTTTCCTCTAAAAATGGAACAGAGTTGTCCTGCGGCTCAATGCTCTCCTCACTCCGCGCCCGCCATGGCCCGTCCCGCTGCCCTACTCCAGGCCGCTGCTATGCCCGCCGGCGGGAGCCTCCCTGGCCTCTGCGCTCTGCTGGCTGCTGGCCCGTCTGCCGGTGATGAACGCTCCTTTTTCTCTTTGTGCCCATTTCTTCCTGAAATACTCTTACTCCCCATCGCTTGAGGCTGATCTCAAATGCCACCTCTTCCCTGACACCTCCGCTGCTTCCTCCAGACGCAGGCGCCAGGCTCTTCATCCGCTGCCCCCAGTTCCCCTCATCCTGGGGCTGATGTGAACAATACTCTGGATGCGATGAAGGGCAGGCTGGTGACTACAGACGAGATTAGGGAATTCGATGACATTGCATCAGAACACCAAGTGAGGGCCAAAACGAGATAAAAAGAGAACAAGAAAAAAATAATCAATCAACGAGTTGCAGGATGGCTCCAAGTGACCGGATACAGGTAATTGGTCATAGAAGGAGAGGAGAGGGTGCTCAGGGAAACACCGAGGGAGCAATAGCTGAAGTTCTTGTACATTTACTTAAAAAAAATACACCCCCAGATCCAAGAAGTTCAACAAACCCCCAGCACAAAAATGTGAAGAAAAGTACAAGGCATTATCCTAATTGAATAGCTTGAAAACAATGGTGAAAAGGGAGGGGGGAAGGCAACCGGAAAGAAAAGGCACAGGATATAAAAAAGGAACAAGAAGGACAGCACGCGGCCCGTGGAAAACAACGCAAGTCAGGAGATGCTGCAGAAACATCATTAAAGTCCTGGAAAACAAAACCAACTTGGAATTCTATACCCAGCAAAGATATCTCCAGAAAGGAAGGAGAAGTAAAGACTTCTTGAGACATATAACGCCGAAAGGGCTCATCAGCAGCAGGTCTACACTGCAGGAAATGTCACCGGCCAGCCACTGAGAATGATACCAGGTGGATATACGGGTCTACAGAATGGAATGTGGAACAGGGGCGCCTGGGGGGGCGGGGGCAGCGGTGGAGCATCCACCTCTGGCCCAGGCTGTGACCCCGGGGTCCTGGGATCGAGTCCCAGGTCAGGCTACCTGCAGGGAGCCTGCTTCTCCCTCTGCCTGGGTCTCTGCCTCTCTTTCTGGGTCTCTCATGAATAAATAAATAAAATCCTAAAAACCCCAAAGTGTACTCTCCTCTCAGGCAGGCGCTGTGCTGTGCGTCAGGCCCACTCCTCCCACCTCAGGTTTACCAGCACCTTCCAGGGGCCACGTGTCGGGGATGACGTTGCTGTGATGCCCTTCCTACGATTGCTGGGTGGGTGTGGGGGATGGACAGGCCCCGGCAGCCACCTGCCTGGAAGGGGTGCCCCGGGGTGACACCTGGCCCCTGTGGGCGGTGCAGATACTGCTGCTCGTCCCCCCCAGGTCACCTGCGGAGGCCCCGCCCCTTGGGAGTGGGCAGGTGGGCTCGGGGTGTGCTCTCCTCTCTCCCCTCACTGTTCCACGGCCTGGCGTGTGGCCTGGGGCTCTGCTCACCTGCTCGTGGTGCCCCCCCCCCCAGGGTCACCTTACCCCGTCGCGGCCTGTCACCTGTCGGGGGCTTGGCTCGCCGCAGGTCACCTCAGGGCCTTCCCTGGTCCCTGGGAGGGGGCTCCTCTTCCCACACTCCCCCACGGGCCCTCCTCTCCCCATGCTCCCCCCCCATAGGCCCTCCTCTCCCCACGCTCCCCACCATGGGGCCTCCTCTCCCCCCCATGCCCTCCTCTCCCCACGCCCCCCCATGCCCTCCTCTCCCCACGCCCCCCCCACGGCCCTCCTCTCCCCACACTCCCTGCCACAGGCCCTCCTCTCCCCACACTCCCTGCCACAGGCCCTCCTCTCCCCACTCCCCCCCATGGGCCCTCCTCTCCCCACTCTCCCCCACGGGCCCTCCTCTCCCCACTCCCCCCCATGGGCCCTCCTCTCCCCACACTCCCCCGCCGGCCCTCTGGGCTCCAGGAGAACTGGTGACCACTCTCCCCTCCCCGCAGTGCGGCCCCTTCCCCAACGCTGCCCTCCCACCCTCAGCACCGGGGAGACTGTGATTTTACATATGGACCCTTCAAGCTCTTAAATTTTCTATCATATAAATCGAAAGTTTAGGTCTTAAAAATAGAAAATAGTAAAGGATCTTGAAAGCACATGATCCTGAGGGAGCCCCAGATGGATCCTCAATAGGACAAACCCCGACTTGAGCAAACTGCGTCCTGTCCAGCTGTTCGGGGCCTAACACTCGGCGGCCCCTACAGCCTCACAAGCACCCGGGACGCCAGTGGCTTCTGGAAGCTTCTCCAGGTGGGAGCGGGGCCACCTGGGCCGCTTGGGCTCCGTCGCTGGGAACAGGCCTGTCCCTGGGAGCAGCCAGGGCGGGAGACCTGTGCAGAGAGGAGGGTCCCCGGGGGAGGGCGGGCCCCACGAGCGGCGACCCCACGGGTCAGGGGGGACGGAGAGCGGCTCTAGGGCCTGCCTTTTCCTTTCGTCCCTTTCTTTCCTCTCTCTTACTTTTTTCTCCCCTGACTGACGGGATAAAAGGAGCCGGGGCGGCCGTGGGTCGCAGGCGGAGACTCTCTTTGGGTTCTCTGTATGGAGGTTTTTGAAAAAAGACAAAACTCCCGAACAAAACCCAGTTGTAGTAACACAAAAGTCCAGCTCCATGGCTGAAGTCTCCCACTCCTTCCCCGGGGACGGGCTCCCAGAGGAACCAGGCCCGCCGGGGGGGACAGTGGGGTCCCCAGGGAGCCGCACGGGCTGGGAGCTGGGGTGCACCAGTGGGGTCCGCGGACACTGTGGGCTGCCCCCACCCCGTGCCCCCCGCCCTGTCCCCGTGTGCAGGGCAGCGCGAGGCTCCTGTGTCCAGCTCCTGTGTCCACAGGGGACCCGAATGCCCGAGGAGCAAGGCTCAGGGCATGTCCCTGTTAACTTCCGGCAGCATTTTCTATTCCTTATCTTTTTTTTTTTTTTTTTTTTTTGAGGTTTTATGTATTTGACAGAGAGAGCGAGAGAGAGCGAGAGCACAAGCAGGGGGAGCAGAAGAGGGAGAAGCAGGCTCCGCGCGGGGACTCGATCCCGGGACCCGGGGTCACGGCCTGAGCCCAAGGCCGACGCTGCACCGCGGGCACCTGTGCTCGCCCAGGAGTCGCTCCTGGGTCGCGGGCACCCTCTGCCGAAGGAAGTGGCACCAGGACCTGCCAGGCCCTTCCAGAGCCGCGGGGACCACGGCCCCCCAGAGCTCGGCTGCCCAGCACGCACGACCCCCACCACCATCCTCAGCCCCAGCCTCGCACTCGGCCCCTGGGCTGCGCGGGGTGTGCACCCCTCGGCTGTGCTTGCCGGCTCCCCGGCCCTCCCAGCCCTTTGTGTCCTGCGGAGCGCCCCCCCCCCCCCCCCCCACGGCGTGAGGGCGCAGCACAAGGGGCCCAGCGCAAAGGCAGGAGGCAGTGAGGACGCTCCCGGGCCAGACGGGCAGCGAGGACATTCGCCGAGGAGCCCGGAGGCAGAGACCCACCAGCCCCCACCCCCCGCCCCCCGCGTGGGCTCCGTCCCTCACCTGCAAGATGGGGGTAAGCCCACGGCTTGGCCTGTTTCCTGATGAACTAAGAGGTACTGGGTGGCCTGCAGGCGCCGCAGCCTGTGGACACGTCCCGGGAGGGAGCCGCGGCGCCCACCTAACAGCACCCGCCAGATCCGACTCCCCTGCGCATGCGGGCGGCAGGTGCACAGGGGAGGGGAGCGGGGGGCTCAGGGGGGCTCGGGTGGCCTGACAGGGTGACCGGGGGCCCTGGTTCGTGGGCTTCCCGTTGTCCATCGGAGGGACCAGAGCAGGGCACCGGGGGCTCGAGCGTCTGCCTTCGGTCCTGGTCACAGGCCCAGGGTCCTGGGGTCGAGCCCCGCATGGGCTCCCCGCCGGCGGGGCCTCCGGCTCTGCCCCCCCACACACACACAACGGGATCCGGGCGCTAGTTCCAGATCCCCGGCTGCATTCGCACCAACCTAAACGGCTCCGGAAGCCAGCGAGTCTCGTTGGCCAAGGTCTGGGACCGGCCGGCCCCGCGGCTGGATGGTGGGCAGCTGCCAGGTGACGAGCAGGGACCTCGCCCTGGGACCCAGTCACCCAGGCGGGGGGCCGGTGTCTCCTCCGGTCCCGGAGCGCCTGCGGGGTGGGCCGGGCAAGCCGAGCTGGGATACATCTGCTGGCTGGACGTATGTGGGACGTCGGCCCGTCCTCGGACACGTCCACGTGCCCCGGGCCCTTTGCACTTGCTGCACAGCGACGGTTGGCCCAGTGCCCAGCAGCCCTGAAGGTGCTGAGCTCCCCATCGCCAGAGGGGTCAAGTGGACACGGGCTTGAGCCGCGGTCACGGCAGTGAGAATCAGCCATCTGCCCCTGGGGGGCTGCCACGCGTGACGCCCACAGAGCTGCATGGAGGCGGCGCTGCGAGGGGCCCGCGGGCACACAGGAGGACGTGCGGCCATGGGGCTCGCGCTGCCTGGGCCCAACCTGGCGAAGACGCTGCCGGGGTCCGGCTCAGCCTTCGCACTGTCCCTTCCACCTCCGAGGACGTGTCCGAGCTGCGACCCTGCTGTGTCGGGGCTCAGGGACGCCTGACTTTGCTGAGGGCTGCGCCGTGCCCAGTGTGGGGGGGGTGCGTGACGGAGGAGAGGCCCGGGAGCTCCCTGATCAGCCGCCCCCCACCCGCCAGCGTGGGGCACGGCCACGCACAGGAGCCCGCCAGGGCTGGACACGCGCCCTGAGCCGCCCGGGGTCGGGGTCCTCGCCTTCCGAGGGCTCGGGGAGCCACAGCCCAGAGTGGCCACAGCGTGGGGGCGCCCGAGGGCGCAGGGTTGGGGCACCGCCGGGGAGGCCCCTCAGCCAGGTTAGGGGGGCGGCTGTCCCTGGACCTGAGACCAGGGGAGCAGGTGCTCGCGGGCGGGGGACGTTGTGGGGGGCACGTCAGTGCAGGGGAGGCGGTTGGCCTCAGGGTGAGCCCCGGGCAGCACGCCGCTCTCATCTTCGTATTTTTTAAAAGGTTTTATCTATTTATTCATGAGAGACAGAGAGAGAGAGAGGGGTGGGGGCAGAGGCCCTGGCAGAGGGAGACGCAGGCTCCATGCGGGGAGCCCGACAGGGGACTCGATCCTGGGACCCGGGTCACGGCCTGGGCCGGAGGCGGGCGCTCCACTGCAGAGCCACCAGGTGCCCCTGACTTTATCTTTAAAGGATTCAGAGCATCCCAAGAATTTTAGATGTTTAGGAAGATCACCGGCTGCGGCCGCGTGGGAGACCAGGGGCCGGGCGAGGGCGGCCTTGCGCAGCGGCCACTGCAGCCCGGGCGCCCGCGTGGAGGGGCCCGGATGTGGGAGCAGGCCCGGGGGCCGCGAGGGGGGTGGGAGGGGGACACGGGCAGGTGGGGGTTGGGGGGGGCGGGCAGCACAGGGCGTCCAGCTCCCACGTGGGCCCAGCCAGCTCCGCATCCCCCGGGCCCCGGGTCCACCTGTCTGCAGCTGGGGCCGTCCCAGGGCATCAGGGTGCCGAGCCTGGAACCCGGGGCCGTGTCCCAAACCCTAAGCCTGCCCTGACCTGGGTGCACCTCTGCAAAGGCGCCGCCTCCTGGCAGCACAGCCGCGGCCCCGGCACAGCCGCGGCCCCTGGAGACCTCGGGCTTGGCGGGGGTGGGGGGGTAGGGGGGGTGCGGGGAGGCGGGAGGCTGCAGGGGTGGGCGGCAAGCCGTGGGCTGCTGGCAGGAGGGCTTCCTCGGCGGGGCCCTCGGCCCACGCTCGTTTTTCACCGGCTGCCAAGGGGGCCCAGAGAATCTGCCGCCCCTTCCCGGCCCCCGGGCCCTCACCTCCTCACCCCTTCCCCTGCCCCTGCCCGACCCCCCTCACCCCCTGCCCCTCACCGCCTGCCCCTCATCCCCAGTCCCTCACCCCCCCACCCCATGCCCGTCACCCCTTCACCCCCTGCCACCCACCCCCTGCCCCTCAACCCGGCCCCTCACCCTCCTACCCCCTGCCAGTCACCCCCTCACCCCCTGCCCCCACCTCCTGCCCCTCACCCCCGGCCCCTCACTCCCCCACCCCCAGCCCCTCCTCACCTCTGACCCCCCCTCACCCCCAGACCCCCCTCCCCCGCTCCCGCCTGCCCTGCTGGGGCTCTCGGCTCCCGCCCCAGGCCATGGATCATGTTTTTTCACATAACCCGTTAATTACTAAATAAAACAACCGAGCTTTCAACCTGATTAGCCCAGATTAATGGCCAGCAGCGGGTTTCACGCGCCTGCACAATTTATCACCGAAAAGATCCGCGTCTCTAATGATTTAGCTCCCGGCCCCGCAGGGCCTGCGGCCGCCCGGAAGAGTTAATTGCTGTTTTTCGTTTCTGACCTGGAAAGGCCCAGGTGACAGGTCCCATTAGCCAGGCTTGGCGGCCCGATGACAAAGGGCGGCAGAAAGCCCTTCCCTCCCGCTTTGTTGGGCAGATACGCGGGGGTCAAGTGTCCCCACACCCCCCCCCCCCCAGCTGGAACAGGTCGAGCAAACCTGTAAGCTCGGGGCTGTCTCCCCCACCCGGCCCCGCCCCGCACTCCCTCCCTCAGCGGGTGGGACCAGGGAGTTGCTCGTCTGCGATCGTTAAGTTTCACCAAGAATTCTAGGTCGTTTCGTAAAAATGTGAAAAGAAGAAAGTCCTCTTCTGCGGTCCTTTTCTCCACATCTCGGCAGGGTTTGGTCCTGCGGGGCGAGCGGGAGCGTTTCTTTAACCACTTGTCACCACGGGAGCCTTTGATCCGTGGGCTCTTCAAATGTCGTCACGACCCCCTGCGACTCTCGTTTCCCAGACCCAGACGGTGCGGCCCAAGGCGGGGGATGCGCGACCAGGGGACACGCGGGGTGGGGTGGCCCGAGGGGGCCGGGCGGGGCTCGCTCCAGCCGCCAGCGCGGCAGCTGCTCGTCCCCCCACCAGGACAGTAGCTGCGCTCACCGCCAATGCGTCCCGACATTTGGCCGAGTGGTCACACCAATGCGAGACGGCGACACGGCCTCCATTTCCCAGGCGCTGAGTGGGGCACGGGGCGCGGGCCTGGGCAGCAGGGTGCACCTGGGGGGGCTGGGGCAGCGGGGTGCACCTGGGGGGCAGGCCTGGGACAGCAGGGTGCATGGGGGGGCCTGGGGCAGCAGGGTGCACGGGGGGCCTGGGGCAGCGGGGTGCACCTGGTGGGGCAGGGCAGCGGGGTGCACCTAGGGAGGCAGGCCTGGGACAGCGGGGTGCACCTGGGGGGCAGGCCTGGGACAGCAGGGTGCACGGGGGGGCCTGGGGCAGCAGGGTGCACGGGGGGGGCCTGGGGCAGCGGGGTGCACCTGGTGGGGCAGGGCAGCGGGGTGCACCTGGGGGGGCGGGCCTGGGGCAGCGGGGTGCACCTGGGGGGGCGGGCCTGGGACAGCAGGGTGCACCTGGGGGGGCGGGCCTGGGACAGCAGGGTGCACGGGGGGGGCCTGGGGCAGCAGGGTGCACGGGGGGGGCCTGGGGCAGCGGGGTGTACCTGGTGGGGCAGGGCAGCGGGGTGCACCTGGGGGGGCGGGCCTGGGGCAGCGGGGTGCACCTGGGGGGGCGGGCCTGGGACAGCAGGGTGCACCTGGGGGGGCGGGCCTGGGACAGCAGGGTGCACGGGGGGGGCCTGGGGCAGCGGGGTGCACCTTGGGGGGGCCAGGGCAGTGGGGTGCACCTGAGCGGGGGTGGGGGGGTGCGGGGCCGGGGCCGGGGCAGCCGCAGCCTCCCGGCGGGCTGTGCACTGCAGGGGGACCGGTGCGGCTGCTTTCTGAATATTGGCCTCGTGTGCCATAAACTTGCTGAATTCAGTCGTTCTAGTAGCTTTTAATTTTTTATAAACATTTTATTTGTTTCTCCGTGAGACACACAGGAAGGGCCCGAGCCCCAGCAGAGGGAGCAGCAGGCTGCCTGCAGGGACCCGATGCGGGACTTGATCCTGGGACCCCGGGGTCACGGCCTGGGCCGGAAGCAGACCCCCCACCACGGAGCCCCCCGGGTGCCCCTCTATTAGGTTTTTACACATAATTTACTTTTTAGGGCAGTTTGAAGTTTACGGCACAGCTGGGTGGAAGGTACAGAGAGATCATCCCAGGGACCCTCCTGTGAACTCCCGCCTTGCACAACCGCCTCCCCTGCCTTAGGCCCAGGTTGTCACGCCGGTGACTTCCTTCTCGTGAGCTGAAGCCCTTAGCTTCGTGGTCACTTTTTGTGCCATCAGGACTATGGATGTGGAAAAACCCAGAGCGTCACGCGTGCACCATCCCAGGGTCCTACAGATGTCGTCCCCCGCCCTAGGCCGTCTCAGTGCCCGACCTGTGCGCCGCTGCCCCCCTCCCGCAAGGCCCCCTCGTCTGCTTCCTGTCGTCACAGTCTTGCCTTTCCCGGAATGGCACAGTCGGAATCAGACAGACGGGCCTCCGTCACTTAGCGATTTGCCCCGAAGCTTCCATCAGGTCTTCCTGTACCTCGAAGGCTCACTTCTCCTCCGTGGGCAGCAACCGTGGGCTCGCGGTTGGCCGCAGGACAGTTGATGGGTTCGCCTGCGGCAAGGTCTCGTGGTCGCTTCCGATTCTCGCAGTCACTAATAGGGCCGCTGTGAGCATCACGTGTGGGTGTGTGTGAACGTGACTTTTTAACTTATTCGGCAAAACACCCAGGAGGGTGATCGGTGGGCTGCAAGGTAGGGCGCCGCGCTGCCTTCCCACCAGCAGAGGGAGCGTCCCCGTTGCTCCACCTCCTCGCCAGCATTTGCCCTTGTCAGCGGTTTTTTATCTCCACCGGCTCAGGGGTCGGACATGGCATGTGGCATCCCGTTGTTCTCATTCGCATTTCCCCTTCCCGATGCCTCCGGCCTTGGCTCTCTTTTCGTTTCCTTATTTGCCATCTGTATTTCCTCTTCGGTGACATGTCGGTTCAGACCTTTCGCCCATTTTTAAATCGAGTTGCTCATTTTCTTATTGCTGAGTTTTCAGAATTCTTCGTGGATTTGGGACGCCAGTTCTTTATCAGAGGTGTCCTTTGTAAATGTTTTTCTGCTAGTCTGTGGCTTGTTTATTTTTTATTTTTTTTTTAGTCTGCGGCTTATGTTCTCCGTCTTTTGCAGAGCAGAAGCCTTTAATCTTAATGAAGTCCAGCTCACCGATCCTGTTTCATGGATCACGTCTCCGTTGCTGCATCCTGGAGACCACCAAACCCAAGGTCGTTTAGAGTTTCTCCTGTTATCTCCTAGGACTTTGGCCTTTTACTTTTAGGTTTCTGGTCCACTTTGGGTTAATATTTAAGTCTGGGTCTAGATCCTTTTTTTTTTTTTTTTTTTTTTTTTTTTTTGCATGTGGATGCCCAGCGGCTCTAACATCATTTGTGGAAAACATGATCTTTTCTTCCTCATATTGTCTTTGCTCCTCTGTCCCGGATCACCTGACTGTGTTTATGGGGCCTGGTTTCTGGGCTATTTGTTCCATTGATCTCTTTGTCCGTTTTTTCATCAATTCTACTCTGTCCTGATTACGATAGCTTTACAGTAGGTCTTGCAGCCAGGCAACACCAATCCTCTGAATTTGCTCTCCTCCTTCAATGTCGTGCAGCCATAATTTGCCCCTTCATGTAAACTTTAGAATCGGCGTGTTCGTAGCCACAAAATAATTTTCTGGGACTTCGATTGAGGTCGCATTGAATCACATTGGGAAGAAACTGGCATGTTGATGATTTTGAGTCTCCTTATTCACAGACGTAAAATTTCTCTCCGTTTATTTAGTTTCTCTTTGATTTCTCTTTTTTTTTTAATGATTTTATTCTTTTTTTTTCTTTTAAACATTTTTATTTATTCATGAGAGACACACAGAGAGAGAGAGAGGCAGAGACACAGGCAGAGGGAGAAGCAGGCTCCATGCAAGGAGCCCCACGTGGGACTCGATCCCAGGACCCCGGGGTCACACCCTGGGCCCAAGGCAGGCGCTAAACCACTGAGCCACCTGGGCTGCCCTCTTTTTTATTTCTTTTGTCAGGTTTTGCACTTTTCTTCAATTATATCTTGTACGTTTTGCGTTAGATTTATACCCAAGTATTTCATTTTTATGGTATACAGACAAGCTCTTGGCTGTGTGTCACCCTCGTTTACTGCAATTGCTACCATGGCTTATTAGTTCCACTCATTGTTTTTGGTTTGGTAGTTGTTTTTGTTTGCTTGTTTGTTTGTTTTTGTCAGTTCTTTTGGATTTTCTACAAGGACAATCGTATCATTTGTGAACGAAGACAGTTTTATTTCTCCCTTCCTTCCCAATCTGTATGTTTGTACTTCCAAGCAAACATTTATTTTTAAATAAACTTAACATGCTATTACTTCTTTTTTCCTTGTTTTCCTCCTTTTTAAAAAAAGTCTAAAAAATAAAAAAATAAGTCTAACCTTTTAATGTGGATAAGTGATAAAAAAAAAAGTCTTTAACGTCTAACATTTATTTTTCAAATCGTAGCACTGCATTTAAGTTCCAAAGAAACATAAATTTGTATGTAAATTGTTAGCAATTAGGAACTACTAACGGAATCTTCATTCTACATGGAAAATCATTCCTTCTTGAAGCTCGGAAACTTCCCAGCAGGAATATTTTCGTCCTTCTAAATAATTTTTCTTTCTTTCTTTCTTTCTTTCTTTCTTTCTTTCTTTCTTTCTTTCTTTTTTTTTTTTTTAGAAAATCTTTTAGTAACTTTAGTAATTCTGTTTATGGCAAAATTTCTCAAGTTTTATTCACCTGAAAATTTATTTTTTCCTTTTTTTTGAATCATGTTTTTCGTTGAGTTTACAATCCTGGGTTGACAATTGTTTCCTTTTAGCCCTCCGTCTTTCTGTTGACTCCAAAAATACGTATTCTGCGTATTTCTTTGGATCAACTTCCCAGTTCACAGATTCTTTCTTTGGCTGTGCCTAATTTAATGTTTAATGGCCATCTAGGTTTTTTTTTTTTCTCATCCACTTAATTTTTGACTACAATAATTCTATTTTCTCATGTTTAGAATTCTACTGGGTTGTTTGCCACAAATGCCTGGGCCTTTTTGAGAGTATTTTGTTCTTTGCTCATGTTTTTTGATCCCCTCATTTATTCCCTAAAGCATTTCCTTTAATTTCCTTAAAACGTACCGATTTTTTTATTCTGTGTCACTTAATCCATATATATGAAGTCCTCGGGCGTTAATGAGGCTGTTTGTTGTTTCTTTTGGTTTTTGTTTAGTGCGGCTGTTTCCCTTTGTTTTAGGTTTTGGGGCTGTGGGCTCCCCCAATCCCATGTCCAGCTGGGTTTTCTGTGGGGACACATGACGTGTGGCTTATGAGTGCATCCCCACAGAAGGATACGCATTGGCTTTGGCCGGGTGGCCCTGGGCTGCGGTAACCCCTGGGCCATTTTATTTATTTATTTATTTATTTATTTAAATTTTTTATTTATTTATGATAGTCACAGAGAGAGAGAGAGAGGCAGAGACACAGGCGGAGGGAGAAGCAGGCTCCATGCACCGGGAGCCCGATGTGGGATTCGATCCCGGGTCTCCAGGATCGCGCCCTGGGCCAAAGGCAGGCGCCAAACCGCTGCGCCACCCAGGGATCCCCTGGGCCATTTTATTTTTATTTTTATTTTTATTTTTATTTATTTATTTATTTTTTCCCTGGGCCATTTTAAAGTGAATTCTTCTGCTTGGGGCTTCCAGTCAACACAGAGGGCGCGGATTTAGCCCCCTCCTACAGATAAGCTTCCTCTTCATCTTCCTTTGACCAATGGGTGGTTATTTCCAGTCCAGCTTTCTACGGAGCCCATACCCGCAGGCTTCCCACTTGACGTGGGGCCGCTAGCAATTCCCCAGCGCTCTCAGGCTGCGTGGTCTCACCGGTGCAGGAGCACGGGACCCCGGATTCCGTCCAGGGATCGACCAGGGATCGACCAGCGCTCGGGAGCTGCTGACTCCGCACTCCCTGCCCTCCTGTCCGGGCTCCTGGCCGTTTCCATTCCTGTCAAGTCAGCTCATTTCTGAACCTAACAGTGTGCGTGGACTGGTTTACCCGCAGCATCTGGACGCTCTCTTGCGGGAGGAACTTCCAAGCTTTCTAGCCACTTGCCAGAAATGCCAGAGCACGACCTCCTTTCTGCAAGTAGTCGTGTTTCGCTTCGTTGTTAAATATCACCTGTTATTGTTTCTTTTTTGAAGGGATGGGTTGTGTGTATTTTGGAAATATCTAGTGGGGGGGGGGGTGTATTGCTTCCATTCTCCCTCCTACAGAAAAAGGAAAAATTTAGAATAATTAAAATAATTTAAAAAAAAACCATGTGCCTCATTTTTAAGGCCTTGCCATGAGATAACGCGTGGGGTCTTTATGGCTGTTTACCATCTACTATGTAAAATAATTACTGAATCCCCCTGACTGGGCCCATGTGAACTACACCTCCTGGTAGCGGGAAGGGATGGAACAAACGAGTTTTCCGTGGACTTGCCAGGTTACGGCTGTCTCACGACAGCGCACGGCGATGGCATCGTTCATGTTAATCACACTTAAATGCTCTATTTCATCATCAAACAAAAATATGTAGATGTTGGACTCTTTTCTTTCTGTCCTCCCAGTGGCAAGTGTCACGCGGCCTCTGGGCCCCGGGTGCCAGCCCCCCACTGCGCACGTGCGCCTTGTCGCGGGTGGAAGGGGTCCCGGCCAAGTGCTGGGGGCCGCCCCTGGGTGGCAGCGGCAGGGCTGCTGGGCTCGCCTCACCCCACGTCGCCTCTGTCCTGTTCCCGCTCCCCTGGCGGGTGTGGGCGCCCCGGGGGCAGGTGTGTGGCTCATTGCCCCTGGTGGGCCTCTGCCTCGGGGAGGTGGTTCACCGTGTCCAGGAGGAAAGCTCTTCCTGACGTTCCCGCAAGGTCACCATGCTGCCGCGAGGGGACGTGGGCACTTCGCGCCGGTGACAGCCATCCCGGGGGGCGCTCACAGCCTCGTGGCATCGCAACTGTGGCTTTGGGTGCAGGCGGGGCTGGACGGGGGGTGGCCAGGCCAAGAGTGGGATGAGCACCGAAAGCGGGGTGCAGGCAGGGGCCCCCAATGACACACCGGGAGGGGGGCTGGCGTGGACGCACTGGGCAGCGAGGCCCGGGCAGGCAAGAAGGGACACAGCCACGGAGGCTTCAAGAAACGTTTGCTGGAGATGAGCAGGGGCTTGGCAGCGCTTTCTCGCCCCAGGGCCCAGGGAGCCCGGTCGGCGGGGAGGCCCGTTGCCCAGGATGAGCCTGGACCCTGCACCCGCCGACGGGCGCCTGGACCTCGGCCGCACCGGGAGGCCCGGGCGTCTCCTCTTTGCTGCGGGCCTTCAGGGTGAGCAAGCGCGGGAGCAGAGGCCCGGCCCCGGGACCCCGGTTGCGGAGGGCAGGCCTGAGCTGGAGGCTCTGCCCGGGGCAGGGGCTCGGGGCTTCTAGGCCAATCGATGTCTTTTCCCACAACGAGGGAGAAAATAAGATCCCTGCGAGCCTCCTCCCAGCTAATGAAGAGGAGGCCGGCAGCAGGGGGGCCACGGGGCGCGGGCTCCAACCATCGAGCTTTTCCCGCCGACACAATAGATCTTCATTATCTGTGCGGCCCTGTGGCTCCCAGGTCCCCGGGGACGCGCTCGCTGACATCAAGTGCTTAATAAGCAGCTCGGGCCCCCCCCCCACCCCCGAGCACCTCCGCCCCCGCCAGCCTTGCCTTCTCACAGCGGACGGGAGGAGAGAGAGAGAGAGAAAGAGAGAGAGAGGCAGAGATGCAGGCGGAGGGAGCAGCAGGCTCCATGCAGGGACCTGATGGGGACTCGATCCCAGGACCCTGGAGTCACGCCCTGGGCTGGAGGCAGACGCTCAACCACTGAGCCCCCCCGGGGTCTTCACAGCTAATTGTGGGGCCACAGGCCAGGGTCGGGGGCAGGGCAGCCGGATCCCCGCGGGCCTCTGGACGAGCTGGGGGAAGCCGGCTGCAGGGCAATGCTGCCCGTCCAGGATCCCGGCCCGGTGAAGGGGATCAGGGTCCCCGTGTGCAGGATCCCGGGCCAGTGAAGGGGATCAGGGGCTCCTCAGCATGGACCCCCCACCCCGTGGGCCCCCAGGACGCACACCGACTCCCGTGTGTGGAACACGTGGGCAGGGTAACGTCCAGGGCACCTGACGCACGGACCCGCTTCGCCTCCGAGCCAGTGTCCCGGCCTCAGCACTGTGTGTAGGCTCCGTCTGGAGAAGGGGACGCGAGGAACAAGGAGGGCGGCCACGGAGCCCCCAGCCCCCAGCCCCCCGACTCCTGCCCAGGCTGCTCCCCCGCCTCGGCTCCGGCCTCCCGGCCTTCCTCCGTCCCGTGGGGGGGCCTGTGCCTCTTCCACACACTCTCACTTACACATTTTCTGCTATTTCACGATCCCAAAACTTCCTCACTCCTAAAAAGCCAGGAAGCGGCGTGTCTGTCCCGAGGAGACCACCTGGACGGACGTCGAGGACTGCCGCACAGACGCGGCCTCCCAGGGCTCCCGGGGGGATCCGACGCTGGGAACCGTCTGGGGATGGGGATCAGAGGGGGTGTCACGCAGCCTTAAATCCCTCCTTGAGGGGCAGCCCGGTGGCTCAGCTGGGAGCCCGACGCGGGACTCGATCCCGGGACCCGGGGTCACGCCCTGGGCCGGAGGTGGCGCTAAACCCCTGAGCCACCCGGGATCCCCTGTCTTGATTTTTGATCCCACATAAATGAGGTCGTAGGTATTTATTTGTCTTTCTCTGACATTCCCCTCGGCCTAACGCCCGCGTGTGTGCATCCGCCCGTCCGTCGGTGGACGCTTGGGTGTGGTTTCTGTGTCTCCGTCATTGTACGCGCTGGTGCAAGGAACACGCGTGTGCACATACCTTTTCAGGTGAGTATTTTTATTCCTTTGGATTAATACCCAGAAGCGGAATTGCTGGATCAGCGGGTCGTCCTATTTTTGATTTTCTGAGGAACCTTCATACCGTTTTCCACGGTGAGGGCACCAGCTGGCGTCCCCATGCACAGAGCACCGGGCTCCCCTGACCCCCTTAGTGGGACCTTTTATTATACGTATTTTCTCTCCAGCTGCGGCTTGTTTCTCACTTTTTAAAAAAATTTCTTTTAATGCACAGAGAAGCGTAACTGTGACGACTCCAGTTCATTGATCTTTAAATTTCGTGGCTGGGACTCTGGCGCCGTCTCAAAGAGAACTCGGTGAATCTCCAATCCCCAAGATGACCTCGTCCGCTTTCCCCAGAAATGTCCTAGTGATCGGTTTAAGGTTTAGATCTAGGGCTGATCCTGGGTTAATTTTTGGAACCGGGGCGCGTTTCCTCCGCCCGGACGTCCGGGCATCCCAGAGCACTTCAGGTCGTCACCGACCTGCCTCCGTGTCTTTGTCAAGAGCTGGTTCCATCCGTGAGATGCTTCGGTTTGCCCACGTGCCACCATCTGCGGGTCAGTGTCGACTGCTGGATCTTCCTCCTCCTCACGGCTTGTATCTTCAAGCACCTTGTCGGGAAATGCCCAGCGGCCCACTGCGTGAGCTCGGTCTTCTCGGGTGCTGGATGCTGTTGGGTTCCTACAGCTCCCGCTTCCGGGCAAGATGACTAGTGGGGCCACACTCGCCCTTTCAATGACCGTCCCTTGTCCTCCAACCTATAGGCTCACAGCTATGGGGCCGTCCATTCCAGCTCTTGGTAGCAGATACTGTTCCCAGCCCTGCGTGAACTCTGGGTGCTGCTCCCCTGATCCTTTGGGGAGGTTCTTCCCCAACGTTGGTGGCTTTCTCATGCACCTGCGCCCATCAGGGGCTCGTGGGGGCCTCTGAGAACCTCGAGTTCCCTGTGTAACCCCTACTCTGCTACCTCTGGCCCCACAACCCCTGTCCAAGGACACCCGCCTCCATCCACTCAAGTGGGAGAGGCCCCTGGGCCCCTGGGTCCTCCCCACCCTGCCTCCTCGGCTCAGGCGAGAAGCCACAGGGCCACGACGGGCTCAGCCGCGTGCTTCCTGCCTCTCGAGGGTCCTTCGCGGCCTGATGTCCGCTGTCTCGAGGGCTGTTGCTCCCTGGGCCTCCGCTGGGTTTCTCCTTGTTGCCAGTCATTTCGGCCGCAAGAGCAAGTCTGGTCCCGAGTGATCATCTCGACCAGCGTAGCAGCTTCCAGGGCACCAGGAGGCTCACAAACTCCGAGATGATGTGCTTGGTTTTAATCGCGGCTCAGGTCAGCGTGTTGTGTCCCGCTCTCAAGAGCGTCTTTGAATTTACAGCGTCGTCTGCCCAGGGGCCGTTTCTATAAATTGAGTCTTTTCTCTTGATTCCATGGGGTCACCCTTTCCTACTTCACAGGTTGGTAACTCTTTTTTTTTCTTTTATAAGATTTTATTTATTATTTGAGAAACAGAAAGCCAGAGACAGAGCATGAGGGGAGGGGAAGGGACAGAGGGAGGGGGAAGCAGACCCTCCGCTGAGCAGGGAGCCCGACTCGGGCTTGACCCCAGGACCCCGGGTCGATGACCTGAGCTGAAGGCGGGCATTTAACCCACTGAGCTCCCCCGGGTGCCCCCTATTTGCTCATTTTTAAAAAAGATTCTTATTTATTTATTCATGATAGACACAGAGAGAGAGAGAGAGAGAGAGAGGGAGAGAGAGGCAGAGACACAGGCAGAGGGAGAAGCAGGCTCCATGCAGGGAGCCCGACGTGGGACTTGATCCCAGGACCCCCAGGTCACGCCCCGGGCCAAAGGCAGGCGTTAAACGGCTGGGCCGCCCAGGGATCCCTGTTTGCTCATTTTTTTAAAAAAAATCTTTATATTTATTTATTTATTTATTTATTTATTATTATTATTTTTTTTTTTTCCGTTTGCTCATTTTTGACGGCCGCTCCCCAGGACAGTAGAGTGACGTAAGGAGCCTGGACCACGGCGTCGTCCTCTGAAGGGCGTCGGACTGTGTTCTCGAAGGCAGTTACCCCACGGAAATATCTTTCGGGTCCGGCCAGGCTTGTCTCTTTCTCCGCCCCAGTGAGTCCGTGTCTGCTTCACGCTTAGCTTCAGATCTGGCCCTAATTCTAGGTCGCGGGGGGCTTTCCCGGGTGAGTCCTCAGGGCGCCCCCACTCGGCGCCGCGGGGCCCGTGGCCTCCCCGTTCCACTCCCGCCCTGCCGCCGCGACCCTCGACCCTCACTGCGGGCCTTCAGGCTGGTCCGGCTGGTTGCCCACGGGGCGTCACCGCCAACAGCCAAGGTGCTCGGTGACCCGAGAGGCGGCTCTACCTTCTCGGCCTGCGAGCTCAGCCCCGCGGCTCCTCCACCTGGGGGATGAGCGTGGGGCCGGAGCGGGGAAGCCGTGGCCCCGTCGCCCTCACCTCTTCCTCCCAAGGTCCCCGTCTCCAGGTTGGCGGAAAGAGGACACCTGCCTGGAGCCGGTGGGCACCACCCGTCCTCGCAATGTCGCAGCTTAGACGGCACGTGCTCGGGGTGAGTCAGTGCACCTGCCACTCGTGCTGTCACCCCCGCCCCGTACCTCAGTGCCCCCAGGCCGCCTGTGACCACAGGACGCCGGGGCTATCTCCAGCGCCCCCCGCCCCCCCGCTGTCTGCACCGGGAGCTCCTCGAGGCCGGGAGCCCCAGGAAGTGGCTGGCTTACGGGAGCCAGGGAGTGAGCGCTCCTCGAGCGAGTGGCCGGGTGAGTCCCCGAGTGAACCGAGTCCTCTGGGATTCAGCCAGAAAGGATGCAGACGGGGAACTTAAGGAATTGAGCCAGAGAAAGGATTAGTTCCTGAAGGCTGCGGCGTCTGACCGACAGGCCACAGGGACGCGGCCAGAGGTGACTGTCAAGGGCTACTTTTCCCCTGAAAACGGAGCTGTCCCTGCGAACCGACTGCGGGACCCTGCCCACGGGGACCGGGGGTGCATGTGCCCTAAGGCTGCGTCGGGGCTTCGCGGCTTCGGGCTCTCGTCCAGAGACCCACGCCCTGTCGGCCTGCTCCGGGGAGGGCTTCTTCGGTTTTGTTCGGTTTTGTTTTAAAGGTTTTATATATTTATTCCTGAGACACCCAGAGAGGGCGGAGACCCAGGCAGAGGGAGCGGCAAGCTCCCTGAAGGGGGCCCGATGCGGACTCGATCCCAGGACCCCGGGATCGTGACCTGAGCTGCAGGCAGCCGCTTAACCCTGAGCTCCCTGGTGCCCCCCAAACAGCTAACGTTGATCCGAAGCCGACTCAGAGGAGCCACAGGAAGAGCTCAAAGCTCGGCGGCAGGGCCCAGAGGGGTCAGGGACCGTCCGGCGTCCTGCTGGCTCTGGGCGACTGGAAGTGACTTCGTGCTGGGTGCGGCGTCTTGAGGCTGCAGGGCTGCGGGCGGCGTCAGGTTCCCCAAAGCACAGCCTGGGGCCGCTGGGACCACTGACCTCGACGCCCGGGGGCCCCGGAGTGGAAGGCGCGGCCCGCGGCCCCCTTGGGGCTCAGCCGGGTGCACCCCAGAGGCCTCTGCGGGGTGAGAACAGTCCCAGCTGCCGAGCAGGGGGCAACACCTTCAGTGAGGTCACAGCCGGCCGGGCCTTGCTGACATCACCCGGGGTGTGCAGAGAACCGGGTGGGCGCGGCCCTGCGGGGGAGCCGGGGCTCCAGGGGTCAGGCCGGGCCCTGGGCTGGGTGGGGGCGGACGGCCACGCGGTGTCACTCACCCTGCAGGCCCTGCAGCCCTGAGGTCCCCTGCGTCCCCGGGAGGACCCACGTTCTGTGCACAGACGGCGGGCCGCCCGGCCATCTCCAGTGCGACCTTCTGTCCCCGGTTCAGGCTTCCCAGCGGGGTCACCTGGGGTCCCCGTGTTTCATTTCTTCTTCGTTCTCTCACCTTCAGGGCAAAGGCGGCGAAGCGCGTGGCGAGGCGGGTCTCACGGCCACCGGGCCTAGGCGCCCTCCCCTGTCGCCGGCTCCCCGGCCCGCGGGCGCCCGGACGGCGCAGGAGGAGCTGCCGCGGGCCGCGCCCTCAGCTGGGGCCACGGTGAGCACGAGCACGGCCGGGCCACTCGGCTCTGCGCGGGCGGCGCCCTAGAGGCCCCGTGAGGACCAGGCTCGCAGGCGGTGGCAAGGAGCCCGGCGGGGAAGGAGGCAGGTGGGCGTCCCCCGCGCTGCGGCAGGGACACAAGAAGCAGCTTTGGGGCCGGAGTCTCTGCACACCCTCAGCCCTGAGAGCTCTTTAGCCAATGTTTCAATAAAAACTAATAAAAACCACCAAAATGACAAAATCTCTTTGCCTTGGGCTGGAGGCCGACGCCCCACCGCGGAGCCCGCGGCGGCCTCCTCGTGGGGCGTCCTGTGTCGCCGCCGTGGTTCTTCCCACGCCCGACACGTGGCTTTTTGCGCAGCTGATTGGGAACCGGGCTGCCCGGGCCGGAAGCCCCTGGTCGGCCTTGGCCGCTCCCCGGGTGACGGGCAGGGGTCTCGACTCCTCCGTGCCTCAGTTTACTCATGTGTAGGATGGAGGTAATAACAGGACCTACGTTTTGGGGATCAGACTAGTCGGAAAAGCGAGTTGTAGGGACTGAAATGGAACCGGGACTCTGGGGACGCAGCCAGCCTGCACCCCGGCCCCGGCCCGGGCCCCCACGCTGGGCAGCTTCCCTCTGCCCGTGAGCCTCAGCCTGGGGCTCCGAGAGAGAAGACCCGGCCTCCGCCCCAAGGACTCCTCCTCTGCAGGGACGGGACCCAGGAGCGCGGGGCGCCCCACCTACACCCGTCAGGGGCCCAAGGTCGCCCACCTACCGGCCCCTTGCGCTGCTGGAGCAGGGCGGGACGGGGCGCAGTGTCCTGGCTCTGAGCTGCACCCAGGGGACGGGGCCGGGGGCCCCCGGGTCTCCCCGGACACTTTCCTGCGAGCTGTGGCGGCTGCGCTGCCCTCCTGCCCGCCTCGACCTGGCCCTGACCCTGGGCAGCCCCCGCCGGCGCCGAGCCCCACGCTGGGGAGGGGTCACGGGGCAGGTGTTACTCGGTCGTGAAGGAGGAACCGCACGGAAGGCCGCCGGGTGCCTTTTTCCCTTTTGGCGGCTGCCGAGCGCTCGTGGCTTCCGAAGGGCCCCGTGGATGTAGCCTGGGGGGCGGGGGGGCCTGCGCTGAGCCCGTGGCCAGGGCCCTGGCTACTCCCCACCCCCGGGGGCCGTGCATCCCTTACTCACCTGACCCCGGAGCTCTCTGCCTGGCCGGCGGGCTGCTCCGAGGCCAAGGTGGGCAGCGCGGCCCAGTAAGCCCCGTGGGCCGTGCCCCCCATCGCGGTCCCCGCGTGGAGACCACAGCACAGGGACCCAGCGCTGCCCGCGATGCAGCTGACCCAGTCGTTCCCAAGGCCAAGGCCACCTTGCCGTGGAGCCAGTGCACCTGGCTCCTGTCTCACTCGCCACATGGACATGGGCAGGTACAGCCCCTGCGGCCTCAGTTTCCCTGTCTGTAAAGAGACTTGTGATCCGCCAAGACCTTGCCCGGCTATTGGAGGAAGAGACGCCAAGAGGTAGCATTCAGGGCTTCTCAGCCCGAGGTTGGGCCCCGCCCCAGCACCCGCCCCCACGCTCTGAGGCGAGGCTGCTGGGACCCACGAATTCGTGACCTCGACCCCAGTCCTGAGCAAGTCAGCGGACAACCCCTTTCCTAAGCATTTGGCCCCAACTTCACCGTGTGATTTTTTTTTCTTTTAGGCTGATGCGTCCTGTGCTCGGGAGGGTCTCCTAGAACTTCGGGCCAAGGACTCGTGGGGCCTGCCTTTTGGCGGGACCTCAGGCGGTGACCTTCCTGCTGGTCCCTCGGTGGCAGCAGAGGGAGAGGGGCCGGGCAGCGGGACGCGGAGACCTCACAAGCCCCCCCCGGAACGAAAAATAAACGGAAGCTCACTCAATCGTTTGGCCAAGCTCAAAAGCAGGCGGCTGATGATGTGAGGTGCCGACGCCTGGAGATGACAATTGTCATCAGTTCAATGAACACAGGGTTGAAAACCAGCACTTTCAAAAAAAAAAAAAAGAAAAGAAAAGAAAACCGGCACTTTCCACGTGTGTTAATCATCAAGGGGTATGAACCACACAGTCACACATCGATCTCCCTTCGGGGCTGAAACCAACTCTCGGCAGGGTGAAAATGAAGAAAAGTTTGATTTAAGTATAAAAAGTATCATTAAAAGAGTAAGAACGGGTAGTGATTTTTATAAGGTTTAATATCAGTCATTTAAACCAATGTAGTTTATTGAAACATTCATACCATCGTGGTGTCACAGAGGACATTTTTAAAAAAATTTTATTGTTATTTTTTAAAAGATTTTATTTATTCATGAGAGACACAGAGAGAGGCAGAGACCCAGGCAGAGGGAGGAGCAGGCTCCCTGCAGGGAGCCCGATGCGGGACTCGATCCCGGGACCCCGGGGTCCCGCCCTGAGCCACCCACCTGCCCCAGAGAGACATTTATTTAAAAATCAAATGAAAAGTCATTGAGTGAGCTAACTGGTTGCTTTTGAACTTAAAAGTGCTGTTCTTTTAAATTTTATTAAATGGAAGAAAAAAATAAATTTAATCACGTATTGTAAGTCCTTATCACAGTCTTGCAGCCCCTGTAGAAATTCCCACAAATGTATAGGAGTCAAACAGTGTAACACGACGTAGGGAAGTCAGTGCATATCAGTGAAATTGATATTTGCTACGTCTCAAATGGATACAAAGTGTGTACTTTAACCGTGTAAATGGAGTTTTTTAATTCCATAAGAGATCATTGCTTCGAAGCGTGGATCCCGGGCAAGGGAATGATTTAATCGGTCTAATTTGTATGTTTAGCTTCAAGAACTTCTCGATATGAAGGAAAACGAGAGGCTTTCGTTCTGGCTCCTGAAAATTAGAAAACAAGAGATCGTCGAGGTTCCTGCCGCTGCATCAAGGGAGGATCTACCCTGACAGAACGAGCAGAACGGGAAGAAAAGGGAAAAGCAGAGCCAGGCCGGGCGGCCGAGGGCGCGGGGGTGGTGCCGTGGGCCCCGGGCCCTCCCCGTTCGCAGGGTTCCTGGGAACACGCCCGCTGCGCGCCCGGAGTCCAGCCGCCGCCCGGACGCTGCCCTCGCCCCGGAGCCCGGCGCCCGGCGAAGCTCCGGAGGCAGAGCCGGGCTGAGGACTTGCCTAAGGTCGGGGAAGTCGGTGGAGGCCCGGAGGCGGGAGGCCGTGAGCCCATCGAAGCCCCGCCCGGGTCTCCGCTTCTCCTGCAGCCCTGCCCTGGGACACGCGGGGCGACCCACGGGGACACGGGGTGGCGGGTGGGTGCCTGGGCCCAGCTGTCGGCGGTTGGGGAGCCTGGGTTCCTGACACGGGGCCCCATCTCCTTCTCGAGCCTCAGTATGTGCGGACGTGGACAGCCCCGAGCCCCTGCCTCCTGGGTTTCCCTGTCCTTGACTGCTGTGGTGGTGGCGGTGCTGGGGGTGGTGACGGTGGTGACCGTGGTGCTGGGGGCTGGCGGTGGCCCTGGCTCTCGGTACTGGCTCTCGGGCTCCCCCCCTCCCAGCACAGCCTTCGGATGCCCGTGGGCGCAGGCCCGTGGAGGGGTGACTGCTCGGGGTCAGAGGGGCCCCCATTTAGCCCCGTGTGGCGTGGAGCTGGCTGTTGGTTTGCACCGTCTCTCCCCCCCACCCCCCCACCCCTGTCCCCAGCCGGACACTTGAAATCGGGTCCTCTGGGCTCCTTCAGCTCGAGGGTCTCCAGGAAAGAGCATGTCGGTTGTGTTGACAAATTCCAGCCCCGCGGCCCGGCCTTAATTCTTTGTGCAAACGCTGTGCACGTCCCCCTGGTGCCCTAATTAGTGCCGTCACAGCCCCGGGCCATTGTCCCAAACACAAGCTGAGGCTGAGGCCGTGGGGCCGCCAGTGCAGCACTGGGTTTGCCTCTGTGTCCAGGAAGCCGCCCCCTGGGTGCCCGTGGCAGGGGCGTTGCCGTGGAAACGTGGTGGCGTGGGAGGTGACTGGGCGCCACGGAGCAGGGTGCCGCGGACCCCGAGCGACAGTCTATTCGCAGGGCCCACACGTCCTGCCCACGCTTGTGGGCGCCGGGACACCAGGGGGCTGCCGGGCGCCTTGGGGGCTGTGCGGGGGGTGGGGGTCCCCGGGCTCCGGAGGGGGGGCGGGAGGAGCTCACACCCCACGGCAGGACACCCCGGACCCTGTGGCCCACACACCCTGCACCCCGCAGCCCACACACACCACACCCCACGGCCCTGCACACCCCACATCCCGCAGCCCAAACACCTTGCACCCCGCAGCCCACACACCCTGCACCCCGCACCCTGCGTCCTGCGGCCTGGGCTCCTCCAACTGCAGCAGGACCTGGGTGGGCCCTTCCGCAGCCCCGCAGGGCCCTGCTCCCTGCACAGTGTGGTGCGGCGGCTTCGGGGCTACTGTGTGCGGGGCTCCCCCTCCGCTCGCTCCCCCGCCGGGCGCTGGGAGACCAGGTCTCTCGGTTGTGTCTCATCGGCAGAACCGATGGCCCCTTTGGTTCTGCCTTTACGCTTAAACGCAGCCCCAGGCCCCCTCCCACTGGGAGCAAAAGCAGGAAGAGAGGAAGGAGGGAGGGAGGACTTCCTGAGGGTCTTGTGTCCTGGAGCAGTGTCCGGGACCTGGAAAGTCACCATGAACCAATTTTGTTGAAGAACTAACGAATGGATGTTTACAGCCAGGCCTCGGGGCCCCAGGGTGGCTCAGGGCGTGACCCCGGGTCCCGGGATCGAGTCCCGCGTCGGGCTCCCTGCATGGAGCTGCTTCTCCCTCTGCCTGGGTCTCCGCCTCTCTCTGTGTTTCTCTTGAATAAATAAATAACATCTTATAAATAAATAAAGTAAAAAAAAAAAAGTAAAAAATAAATAAATAAATAAAGTAAATACATAAAGCCAGGTATCCTGCTAGGAGTTTCCAGAAAGATCTCTTTGCCACTCTTGTCACAGCCCTGTGACCCAGGCGTTAGTAGCTCCTTTTGACCAAAGCGGATTCGAGCCATGGCCCCTGGACTGGAGATGGGTCTTTGGGTTCCAAGCCCAGGACGAAGGGGACCCCGGCCCGGGCCGCGGGGGCTGGTCTCCGGCTGCGGCCACCTTGATCGAGGGCCTGGAGTGGCTGGGGAGGCCCCACCCCGTCGTGCTCCGTTGCCCCGACCCCCGTCCGTGTCGTCGGGGACGCCGCGGTGCAGAGGGAAGGGCGGGAGGACGGCGCGGGAACCGCAAGGCTCCGCACATGTCCAGGGAGGTTTGTCACGGTGCTTCTGGCGCCTCGCTAAGTCGCTCCACGCGTGGGGCCTGTCAGCCGCAGGCGGGAGGCCAGGGAGGGGCCAGGCTCTGTCTCTGCCCCGCAGAGCTTTGGTGCGGGGACGCGGCGGCCCAGGAGGCCAGTGCCCGTCCCCCGTTCCGTCGCTTGCCCACTCATTTGCGAGCTTTTACCCTTCCCCTCAGTCCGTTCAGGTGCCCGGGGCCACCCGGGGCAGGGCCTGAGCCCCACACGGCGTCTCGCGTCAGGGCGCAGGACGAGTGAGCCGGGCCGAGTCCCCGAAGTGCACCCTGCAGCGCCGAAAGGAACAAGCGCCCTCATCCCCTCATGGTCGTGGGGGCCCCGTAGTGGACGGCGAGGCCGGAGTCGCGGCTAAACCCATGTTAGGGGTGACGAAAGCGCCACCAGGGAGGCGGCCCACGGGCGGGCGTGGGGGGGGTCGTGAGCTTCCATCCCAGTCTGTTCCCGCGGTGGCGAAGGAGCTTTCCTTCATGTCCCCGCGACCTTCCTGTGACCGCGGAGCCGCAGTTTGCGTAGTGAGAAGCCACCGGCCCTGGCTCGGCTCGGTCCTCCCCGGCAGGGCAGGGCAGGGCAGGCGCCTTCACAGACCCGCCCACGGCCGCGGCTGTGCTCTGGAGGGCCCGCGTGGATTGCAAGGGCTTTGCTGTCCGGACTGAAGCCGCGGCCTCCAGTCTTGGCTGCACGCGGGCAGCTCAGAGCCTCTCAGGCCTGGGCCTCATCCCAGAGCCTGCGGTGACTGGCCTGAGGTGGGCCCCGGGATGGCCTCCTGCCCACAGGCGGGCTAGGCCGGGGTGTTCCCTGGCCGGACTCGGGGACCCCGTCCAGGCCTGTGCTGGGGGGCAGGGGGGAGGTTCCGGCTGGCCTGGGCGGGCCCCGCGCTGCAGTGGGGACCCTCAGGGACAGTTGGGAGGACGCGGAAAGTTGACATCGAAGCCCATCGATGTGAGAGGAGGCCACTTGGTTAGTTTTTGAGGGGCGACTGGGTTGTTTCCAGACCAAACCGCGGAAGCTGCTTCGCTCGTAGAAAGCAGGGCGAGGAGGGCGGGTGCCGCGTTGGGAGAACAAGGAGCAGCGGCGGGATGCCGGGCGCGGGCCCCGGGGCAGGATGAGCCCAGAGCCAGGGGATCGTAGCCTCGGCCCGGACTCTGGGCGCACGGATGACCCAGGAGCAGGTTCTGAGCCGGGACCGAGGGGGAAGGTGGCTCAAGCCGCGGTGAGGTTGCGCGGGGGCCGCTGGCGATCCCAGTGGGCGGTGGAGGCTGGAGGGAGAGACCGCACCTGGCGCACCTGGCAGTGGCTGCTGGTTGGACGGACGGGAGGCTCCGGGTCCCCCCCCGGCACCCGCCCAGACCCACGTCAGGGGGGTCCCCGCCACAGCTCCCCCTTCCACCCCTCGGCTCCCTGCAGTCCCCTCACGGGGAGCCTTCGACAGTCTCTTGTTGACCAGATGCCCGGGCTCCCCGGGGCTGAGAGCTGTTCGGGGAACAAGGGAGACCCCTTTGAATTGGGCTCCCTGCGTGTCCCCGGGGGCCGGGGGCCCGGTTGTTCTGCTGATTAGATACAAGGGAAAAGTGGAGAACATCTGGGTGTATTTGTACCCCCAGAGCCGTGACCGCAGCACACGGGCTTCAGCGAGCTGAGCCTCCCTCCGGGCTTTTGTTTAATGGGTTTGCGGCCTCCGGGGAGATCCAGTGAGAGGGAGAGCCTCAGGCCGCGGCCGGGCCCTCTGGCTCCGGGGACTCGCACCTGCCCCTCTCGGGGCGCCAGGGCCTGGGGAGACTTGGCATCTGCCAGGTGGCCTTTGTGGTGTCGCTGACGGGCACTTCCCTTTCTTAACCTTCCCCCTGTGCACCCCGAGGGCCCGCGAGGGCACCGGCTGGGAGAGCAGCCACGGCAGAGAGTTCCAGAAGGCTCAGGATCCGCGGCTGGGAAGCGGCCGGATCCGCTCTCGGCTCTGTCAGGCATAAATGCACGTTCAGAAAAGGAAGGGAAGGAAGAGGCCAGGGGATGGTAGAGCCCCGTCCTCGGGGTCACCGCGGGGCAGCTCCCGCGGAAGCTTCCACGGCTTCCCTTCCTACGGGACAACCTGCTCTGCCGCACCCGGTGGATTCCGGGCGCCACCCGGCCCGTCGGAGGGACGGACAGTGCGAAGGCAGAGAGGGACGTGCGTCCTGGGGGCTGCCCCGCGGGGCCTCTGGCTGACGCCGAGGCTGAGGGGAAGGAAGGGAGGAGAGAAGGCCAAGGCCCGTCCCCCTTGACAAGGTGCCCGGCGACCCGGGACCCGCCGCCGCTCTGAGGGCCGCCGAGGAGGGGGCCGCTCTGCAGGCTGATTCCGCCCCTCTGCCCCCCGGCTGGGAGCTCTGCTGTGCAAAAAGCATTTTTGAACAAATTGCGCCATTTGAGAGCAGGGAGGGAAAGAACAGCAGCCGTCAGGCTTCAATTTCTCTGCTAATTAATGGTCGATCATCAATCCTTTTATGATTCTTGACCCCAGAAGGAAAATTTATTAGTACTTTTAGATTTTGCCCAGTTGTGCTAAATGAGGCGTGTAATGCACTAATTTAGTGCCTCGTTCGCATGCGCAGGGCCTCCCCCGCGGCGCCCTTCCCCAGCGCAGGCTTTCTCGGGGCTGCGGGGAATCCACCTGCGACGGGCGACGGGCGACGGGCGACGGGGGACGGGCGACAGGCGTGGCTACGGGGGCTCAGGTGCCAGGCCAAGAGGTGGCTTGCGGCTCCCGCCCTGGGCTTCATTCATTCCCTCACCCATCGATTCATTTATTCAAAGATTTTATTTTTAAGTAATTTCCACGCCAAACACAGGGCTCGAACCCACAACCCTGAGATCAAGAGTCGCCGGCCCCAGCCACCGGGGCAGCCAGGCGCCCCTGTCCTTCACTTTAATGAGGGTTTCCAAATGCCCAAGTCTTGAAGCCACTTGGTAACAGTTCCCTGAAAAAAATCCAGTTTATAGGAGGCTCAGCCTGTGCAGCTGTTTTCAACATCTCAATCTTACCCCTAAAAAAAAAAAAAAAAAAAAAGACATTTTTTCCGTGGGAGAGGATTTCTGCTTGTGGTGATAAAGGACGGTTGGCATCCCCGCCGATGACGTTCACATTTAACGTGGACATTCAGCCCCGACCTTTCTCAGGTGTAAATGCCAACTCGGCAGACGCCCGGGGGTGCGGCAAACGCGTGTAAACCCCCGAGACGTGCGCCCCCGGTTGCTGTACTTTGGGGTCCAGGTTCCGGATCAGGGAGGCAGGGGGACGCGGAGCAGCTCGCCGGGCAGGGAGTGGGCCCCTGCTCCCGCTCTGCTGCCAGCCCCCAGTGGGAACTGGGGAGAGGCACTTGCCCTTTCCGGACCCCCGTGTCCCATCTGTTGAGCGACCTGCAAGTCTTCATGCCTCGGGTCCTCCGGGTTCTGACATCCCATCACTCAGCAAGCCGGGAATGCCCGAGGCAGGCTGGGCCACCGGGCCCCAGCGAGGGTGTCAGCGAAGGACAGCAGGCCTGAAATACCGGAAATGTTCAGAAAGTCCATCATCACTAGGAATTTCTTCTCAGTAATTCTCTCTTGAAGCATATAACCTAAGGAGGCAACTCACACAAATGCATGTAAAGGTATTTATGAGGCCATAAAGGGTTGGTTCAGTAAAATACAGTACATCCGTACATCCCCCCCCCCCCCGCCCCGTGGGGTACTATGACACCGTTGCTAATAGCACCCTGGGGGCGCCTGGCTGGCCCACTCGGTGCCACCCTTGATCTCAGGTGGTGACTTCTGGTCCCACGTTGTTCCACGTAGGGCAGGAACCTACTAAAAAAAAGAACATCATAGAGCATTGTAGGCATGGAAATATTGTCGGCTCACGGTGCTTTGTTAGGCAAAAATCTAGGATTTCTTTTTTTTTTTTTTTAAGATTTTATTTATTTATTCATGAGAGACACAGAGAGAGGCAGAAACACAGGCAGAGGGAGAAGCAGGATCCACGCAGGGAGCCTGACGTGGGACTCGATCCCGGGACCCCGGGGTCACAGCCTGAGCTGAAGGCAGATGCCTGACCACTGAGCCCCCCAGGTGACCCAAATCCAGGATTTCTCAATAGCATCTCTCACATGACACTCGTTTTGCAAAAGAATATTCATAAATGTGTCTAGACAAAGGTCTAGAAGGAACTATACCAAAGGGTTCATAGAGCTCCTGGAGCGGGAGTAGGACTCTAGGGGATTTTGGTTTTCTTCTGTATTTGCAACATCTACTTTTAATGAATATGTATCACCCTTTGAATCAGAATAAAAAAAATAACAGGAATTATTTTAGGGAAATGAAATCTTGGCTCTGAGTACGTGTGTTGTTTTCACATCTCACTTTTCACACGTACGAAACGGCAACTATTAATAATCTCGAGGGTCAGGAGATAAATGATGTAGGGCCTGGAGGTTCTTAGCGAACACTCTGCATAACCGAGCTGGCATCTGCACACCCTGGATGACTTGATTTTGAGACAAAATGCGTGAAGGCGCACGAATGAAGGGCCGCCTGGGGGACGTGCATCCTTGCGACTGCAGGGTGCTGGTCCTGCAGAGACCACAGGGCCCCGGGCCGGCCCCACTGCAGACGGGGCAGGGCCTGGCCCGAGGCCGAGCGCTCCCGCTGCGAAGCCAGGCCTGGACGCTCCGATTCCCATCTCTGGACCAGGGCTGGGGGGACACCTGCCCTCTGCATCGCCATGGAGGGTGCAGGCCGTGGGACGTCCCTCTGGAGCTTTCCAGGTAGGGATGTGGAGGGTTCAGGTCCCCTTCTCCGCGCCGGTCGTCTGCTCTGGGATGAGGCCTCCCTGCTGACCCCGAGTCTGGAGCGGGCGAGGCCACAACGCGGCGGCGTCCTGCCCACCAGAGCCCCGGGCCATGCTGGCTCCTGCGAAGGGGGACCGTGGCGACAGGTTTGTCCTCTCTGAAGAACGTTGCTCTTGCAGGTTAGTTTGTCCTGAGGAAGGTACAGAGGCTGGAAGGGCCGAAATACTGGGTCGTCTGACAAATTCCTCCAAGAGCATCCTTGCTGCGGCGACAGCACCGGGTCACTGCAGCCGGGGAAGGAGGGAGTGAGGAAGAGCGGAGAGGAGCCGCCATCCCCACCGCAAGGTCCTTGGGCGCAGTCTCCGCGACCCAGTGAGGACCAGGCACACCCTGGGAGGTCAAGGGCGAGTCTGTTGCCTTTGTTGAAGGGAGATCCCTGAGGGCTTCCCGAAGAAGGTGACCTTGGACATAGGCCTTTGGAAAACAAAATATTCCGATGTTTGGAAGTGGAAGAAAGAGCGTATGAGGTGGAAGGAAGCAGGGCCTGCGGGTGGGGACAGGTGCTGGCCGCAGGACCAGGCCAGGAGGGCGGGGGGGGGGGGGGGCGGGGGACGCCGCAGGGAGCACAGTGTTCCAGAAGGGACGGGTCCTGCCCTGAGGGGCCTGGGAGCCCTGTAGGGCCTTGGGACTTACTCCCCAGGCAGAAAGGAGGCGCTGCCTGCGGGATGTCAGGCTAAGCTGTTTGGGGGGATTTTCCTTGCTGTGGGGGCAAGGACTGGAGCCGAGCCCTGAGCCCCCCCAGATTCTGGAGGACAGGCTGGGAGAGGTGGTGGCGCCAGGAGACGAATAAGGCCTCGGGTGGCTCTTCCCATTGCAGGAGCTTCCTGACCCGGTTCCTCCAGCACCTCTGGGGGGTGGGGGGAGCGGTGTCCCGGCCGGGCCTAGGGGGCTGGGGTCCTGCGACCGCCGCCTGGGGGGGCCTCCTGCCGCTGGAGCTCGTGGTCCCGGTGTGGTTCCAGGTCTGGAACAGGGCAGCCACATTTTCCCACTAAGGGAGCCGCAGGAAATAATAAATCTCTCACGGTGGACGGGTTAGGAAATTCCTTCAGGAGGGTAAACAGCAGGGGTGGGTTAGCGCCGGGCGGGGCAGGGAGCTGCAGCCGCAGGGACCCTCGGGATCTTCCCCGCAGCTCCTCCTGCAGCTCCTCCCGGCAGCTCCTCCCCGCGGCTCCTCCCCGCAGCTCCTCCCCGCAGCTCCTCCCCGCGGCTCCTCCCCACGGCTCCTCCCCGCAGCTCCTCCCCCCGGCTCCTCCCCGCGGCTCCTCCCCGCGGCTCCTCTCCGCGGCTCCTCCCCGCAGCTCCTCCCCGCAGCTCCTCCCCGCAGCTCCTCCCCCTGGCTCCTCCCCGCGGCTCCTCCCCGCAGCTCCTCCCCTCAGCTCCTCCCGGCAGCTCCTCCCGGCAGCTCCTCCCCGCAGCTCCTCCCCGCAGCTCCTCCTCGCAGCTCCTCCCCGCAGCTCCTCCCCGCAGCTCCTCCCGGCAGCTCAGCTCCTCCCCCCGGCTCCTCCCGCAGCTCCTCCCCACAGCTCCTCCCGCAGCTCCTCCCCTCAGCTCCTCCCGGCAGCTCCTCCCCGCAGCTCCTCCCCACAGCTCCTCCCCGCAGCTCCTCCCCACAGCTCCTCCCCGCAGCTCCTCCCGGCAGCTCCTCCCGGCAGCTCCTCCCTCAGCTCCTCCCCGCAGCTCCTCCTCGCAGCTCCTCCCCTCAGCTCCTCCCGGCAGCTCCTCCCCTCAGCTCCTCCCCTCAGGTCCTCCCGGCAGCTCCTCCCCGCGGCTCCTCCCCGTGGCTCCTCCCCTCAGGGCGGGGCAGGCCTCAAGTGATCTAATCTGGTCGCTCTTGTGCTCTTCCTCCCTGGAGTCGTGGATTCTGTTCTGCAAATGGTGAGGAGGAGCCGAGGCACCTGCAGGGTCTTTGTGCCCCGCCCCTGCCGCCCGAGCTCCTGCGGGCCCTCACCGCCGCCCCCCCCCCCCCCCCCCGTCACCCCGTCACCCCGTCACCCCCTGGGCTGCGGCCGCGGGCAGGACTCTGGAGCCTCCTCCGGGGGATTCGACGCACGGGGGCCTGATGCTCGTATTTCCTCTCCTCCGGGGACCGCGTGGTGGGGCAGGGGCAGAAGCAAGCACGCGAGCCCCCCCCCCGCCCCCATCCCCCCCATCCCCCCTGCATCCCCCCTCCATCCCCCATCCCCCCTCCATCCCCCCTCCATCCCCCCTCCATCCCCCTCCATCCCCCATCCCTCTCCATCCCCCCTCCATCCCCCCTCCATCCCTCCATCCTCCCTCCATCCCCCATCCCCCCCCACACCACCCCTCGCCCTGCGGGTGGTCGGAGGATGGACCACGCAGGTGCAGACTCAGCGCGCCCCTTGCGCCCAGTCTTGCATCCACGGATCCCTGAACCCCGGGTCGTGCCCTCCCCTCGCCGCCCCCCCCCCTCGGTCCCGCCAGCAGGTGGCGCCCGCGGCCCTCGGACGGCCTCCCCTCCCCCTCCCCCTTCCTTCCCCTGGGGACCGCGGGGGCGTCATCCGCGGGAGGGCGGCCAAGGCCTTAAATTTACTGCCTGGAACTTGGATGAGTTTCCCCAGCCGCGGCCCTGGAGGGGAAGCGGGGCGAGGAGGGGGGCCGGGCCGTGGGGGGTCTGGGCGCGCTGCCCTCCAGGCTCAGCCCCGGGCCACGCGGCCCCTGCAGCTCGGCCCCCCGCAGCGGCGTCTGGGTGCGGGGTGGGGGGTGGGGGGTGGGGGTGGGGGTGTGGGGATGGGGGTGGGAGGGCAGTGCTTGATGGGGGGGTAGGGGTGGGGGTGGGAGGGCAGTGCTTGGTGAGGGGGTAGGGGTGGGGGTGGGAGGGCAGTGCTTGGTGGGGGGTGGGGGGGTGGGGGTGGGAGGGCAGTGCTTGGTGGGGGGTGGGGGTTGGGGGAGGGCAGTGCTTGGTGGGGGGTGGGGGTTGGGGGGAAAGTGCTTCCACTGCGGGAGCCCCGACAGCAGCAGGACGCACAGGCCCGAAGCCATGTCCACCCGCTCCCAGCCCCAACTCGGCCCGAACCCCCTGCGGCCTCGCCCAGCGGGTGCCCTATGCCCTGTCGGAGGAGCCACCTGCTGCCCGGGCCCCAACTCTGCGCCTGTGGCACCCACTGCAGCACCCGGTGGGATGAGGACCTGCCTGAGTCTGCGTCACCCCCCGGGGCCCCGGGCCAGGGCCAGGCCCCGTCCTGACATCCCCGAGCCCACAACAGCCTCTGCCCGGGAGCCCCGGGCACCCAGCGCACAATTGAGAGCCCTGCTTAGGGGCCGCTGTGTCCCCTGCCGTCCGCCCCAGGGCCTGGGGCAGATCCTGGGAGCTGGGAGCTGCAGGTATGAAGTGGAAGGGGAGGAGCCGGGTTGGTCTGGGTCCCAGGACGCAGCCGGGCCGAGGCAGGTAGGACACAGGCACCCGCCGCCTAACTCGGGGAATGCGAACAATGCGGCGGTGCCAGGCGCAGAGCCCGCCGATGCCTTCCTAATTGGGCCTCTCGGGGCAGCAGCCAGCTGGGGGGCTGGGGGGCTGGGGGGCTGGGGAGGGCCGGGGAAGTGCCCTGCTCTGCCCACGCCTCCCCCCAGCAGCCTCAGTGTCTTCCCCTACAGCCCTCCTGCCCCTGGTGCCCGTCCTCAAGCAGCCGGAGGGCAGCGTCTCCCCTAAGGGAGCCCAAGTGCCTTTCCCCGCTGCTTTCCCCACTGGGGCCACTCAGGACACCTTGATTGGCTTGGGTCGGAGATATACGTGGGGCGGTGGGGCCCGGAAGGCCCTGCGGGCCACCTAGTAAATGGGAGACGCTTGGCCTGTGGTGTTTCATGAGCAGGAACCCCGGGGGTACAGTTGGAAGTGCCGTCGGCTCACACTCGGCTCACACTCGTGTGCTTGGCTCGCTCCTCCCTTCAGACGGCTGGAGGCCGGTGCTGGCTCTGCAAGCCCTGTGGCCCCCGCTGCGTGCTGGGGTCTTCAACTGCCCCTTCCAGCACGCGCATCCCGGTCCCCGTCCACCCGGCCGGCTTCTGGAACACCCTCTGGTAGATCTGCGTCCCCGCAAGGAGGCTTTCCAGAGGGGATACGGGCGTCCTTGTGGCTTCGCTGGGGAAGCCAGCCGGTGGCTGCGCGGCTCCTTTTCTTGCTTGAAGAAATGACGAGAGCCTTGAGGTCCGGGCCTGGGTCCCTTGGGGTGCTCAGGGTGGGAGGAGGAACCCACCATGGGGTTGGTGGACACCGCCACCAGCAGCCGGCGTGGCTGAGACAGTCCTCTCCTCTCCTGCTGCCCCAACCCTGGGCCTCTGAACCACTCGGGGGATGTTGCAGTGGGCTTTCGGGGAGATGGTGCTTATTTTTTTAGGAATAGGTAAAACATTCTCATGGTTTAAAACTCAAAAGCTAAAAAAATAAATAAAATAAAATAAATAAAATAAATAAATAAAATAAATAAATAAATAAATAAATAAATAAAATAAGTAAAATAAAATGAAATAAAATAAAATAAATAAAGCAATTCAAAAGCTACAAAAGACATAGTGAAACTTCTCCCTCCTACCGCTCACCCCACCGCCTAGTATCCCTTTCCTCCTTTCCTAGGAACCTGCGTCACCAGATATCCCCATCACACGTTTGAGGCAGGTAAATGTGTATGTGTGTATTCATACACCTTTCTCCTTTTTTTTTTTTTTTTAATTTACTTATTTATTTGAGAGAGAGAGAGCGCAAGAGAGCCACGGCAGAGGCAGTGGGAAAAATGAGACTGGCCGCAGAGCGGGGAGCCCGATGCAGGGGTTCCCAGGACCTGCGCTGAAGGCAGGTGCTTAACCAACTGAGCCACGCAAGCAACCCTATTTTTTTCCCTTTTAAAAAATACAACTGTCACACACCACACGCACTGCCCCACGCCTCTTCTTTCTTGTTCCTGAGCGTTCACATCTTCCGGTTTATGAGCTGGGGGGTTACCCCCCCCCCCCCCCCGCTCTGTCACACCAGCGGGCAAACCCGGTCCCTACCTGGCACACCCAAGACCTGATGCCGATGGCACCGGCGGTCAAGGCCCGTTAAAGACACGGCGCGTAGATCGGGGACGTGACTGTGCCAACCTTCTTGCTCGCGTTTCCCATGAAGCTCTTCCAGGAATTCAGGAGACTTGGCAGGATCTCTGGGAGACGTGACCCTACTTCATAGGGAAAATAGTCATCCAGGAAATGAAATTATGTGCTCCAGCAAGCGGCCGCTCCACCTCGGCTGCTCTGCGTCTGTTCTCGGGGGCGTTCGAGCTCAGCTCCTGAGAACACTCTGGGCTGAGTTTCCTCCGTGACGGGTCCAACGCACAGAGACGCGCCGGGCTCGGGCGGCCGGGGTGGTGCCGTCGTGCCACGCGCTCCGGCTTCCACCTTGAGCTGAGGGCAGGACTTGCACCTGCCGGTCTCTCCAAGCCCGCATCTAGCCTCCCTGACTGCAAAGCCGCGACGCTTCAACCTGCTATTAGGGTTTTAGGTGCCCCGAGGCACCGGGTGCCGAGCATCAGCCCCACAACAAAATACATTAAAAAAAGAAAATCCTAAGGAGCCAAGTGCTGAGAACGACGCTCTGTCCTCGCCCGAGTATGTCATGAGAGATGGAAGTCTCTGGCCTCTGGGGCCGGGGGCCATCTGCAGAGCCCGGGCGTCTAGAAACCTCCCGTGATAAATGGGCAATAACCGAGTTATACGGGGGAGCGGATCCGAGACAGACGCAGCTTCAGAGCATTCGCGACAAATGGTTCTTAACCAGCTGAAGCTGATGGCTGTCTCCCTCGCATTCCCAGGAGGTGGTCCCTGCCCTGGGCACCCTCCTGGAAACCCCGCTAAAGGGAAATCCTGCCCTCATTGGTGGGCGGTGGTGATGGAGACCCAGAGAGGAGGCAGCTGGGGGGGCTGGAAGGAGCAAGGCAAGCACCCCCGGAGCCCGGCCAGGCCCTGCTCGCTGCACACCCGCCCCCTGCACACCCGCCCCCTGCACACCTGTCCCGACTACACAACCGCCTTTCTGGGCCCCACGGCCTCCAGGGGCCTCCCGGCTGGGGGTAAGACAGCCCGAAGGCCCGGCCCAAGGCTCCTGATGGGGGAGCCGGCGTTCAGCAGACCAGACGCACAGCCCCGGGGCGCCCCAGGACGAGCCCCTCTCCAGGCCCGAGGGCCCGGGCTCGTGGGAGGCCAGGAGAGCCGAGGGGCAGGGCCGCCACTCCTCGCCCAGCCCACCGGGGTCGCCGCCGGGGCCCGGCCTGGCGCAGGGGAACAGGGCTGCGGGGAGGGCCACCAGCCAGGGGCCTGGGCAGAGAGCCGGGGGCCGGCGAGGCCGAGAGGCCTGGGCTTCCACCTGCCGGCCTCGTCCTCGGAGACCGTCCCCTGCCTCTCTCCCAGCGGCCTGTGTGCGGGGGTGAGCAGCTCCCTTGGCTGGGGGGTGGGGAGGGGGCACCCGGGTGAGCCGCGACGGAGGCAGGGGCCCAGGGCCCAGCGCATGGGGCCGGTGCCTGCTGGCCTGGGATCGCTCCTCCCCTTCCTCCTCGGGGACCCCCCCACTCTTACTTGGGGCAGCGCAGGGACGGCAGCACAGGGATTGTGTAGGGCTTCCAGGGGCTGACTCAGCGAGGAGGGGGCGCAGGGCCTTCCCCTCCTGCTCTCGGGGTGCAGAGCTGCTGGCCACCACCTGGGTGCTTGTGTTGGGTTGGGAGGCCCCTGAGGAAGTCCTGCTCTAGCAAGGACGGAGGAAAACCCTAGAAGGAGGCCTGGCTCCCGGCCCGTTGCGGAAGCCCCCAGGGGGATGGACCCTGTTACTACCCAACAAAGCGCCCAATTCCCGCTGACTCCCCGAGGAGTGAGCGCCCAGTCCCTGGAGATGTGCAGGCCGGGTGCCCCCTGGGGGGGGGGGGTTAGAGGGCCGGGAGCAGAAGCCTGCAGTTCTCGCCATTGTGACCCGCCCGCCGGCGCCCTCCAGGTGCTCGCCCCAGACGCTCGTGGCCCTGATGTAGGTGCTTTGAGTCCGAGTTTTAGGACAGCGGGCTGAGGACACACGGGTCCCCGCAAACCAGTGGCCAGTTTGAACCGCGAGCTGCTGAAGCCCGGGGCCCTGCCCCTGCGGGGGGAGCCGAGTGGGTGCGGGTGCAGGTGGCTCTGGGATGCGACAGCCCCGAGGCCTATAGGGGGCAGTAAGGGACCGCGGGACGGATGCGTCCTCCCGGCTGGTGGCCACCTGCCGCCCTCCCCTCCCGCCGGGACCGGAGGATGGGGCTGCGCAGCGCACGGGTGGGGAGGCAACCCCCGCCGCGTCCCTATTCTGCTTAGACACCCAGAACGCAGGGCGCCGGTCGGACAGTGCCCGAGAAACCCCCGCTGACTCCTCGGTGGGCGCCGGGCGCTGGTGGCCCTGGGAGGACCCCGCCGTCCTCACCCTCATTTAGCAGATGGGGGGCTGGGGGGGTCAGGGAGGCGGCGCTGGACCAGCCAGGGCTGCAGGGGGTCCAGTGGGCCTCCCCGCCCCCCGCAGGCTGCTGTGCACCACCCCTGCCGGCCACGCCTGTCTCTGGCCCCGGGCCCCGCGGGCTGGGGTCTGCTGTGCTCTGGAATCCGGCCGTGTCACCGCTCTCCGCTGCTGCCAGCCCCCGCTCCGCTGCCGGGACGAGGAGAAGCAGACAGATATGGGGGCGGGGGGCATCCCAGGCCGACCTCTGGGGCCCAGGCGGCGGGGCCTGGCCTTTTCCTGCAGGGATCCTCGGTGTGGACCTGCCCTCCCGCACGGCAGGGGCCACGGGGGTGCACACCCACCGTCTCAATACACACTCGCCCTGGGACCCCCTTCCTTCCTGCCCCCGAGGGCCGAGGCCCCCTACATCTCGCCTCCTGCTCCTGAGGGAGGGGCTGTGTGCTGGGCGGTGGGGGCGGGAGGGCCGTCCTGTCTGTCTCCCACCCCTGCTGACCGGGCTGGCCTCCGGGCCCCGGGGGGCCGCCAATACACAACCCCAGGGCCCTGCTTCAAAGGCGGTACCTCAGTTTCTCTGTGAGCCAGGTGAGGAGCTGCAGCTTTGGGTCCCCTGCGTGTGACACGGGGGGGGGGGGCACCCCGCGTGCAGGCCAACCGGCTCGTGAGCTGCTGGCAGCCCTCCCTGTTGCTCGGGCTCCTCTTCCACAAGTGTCATCAGGGAACCTCGTCTTGGCCAAAGACGTGTCACTGTCAAATTGACTAATGTTCAGGGAAACCCCGAGGCCTTTTGTTAGAAACCCGTGGGAAATGGCCGAGGCCCTGGGGAGGAGGTGGGAAAACCGCGCATCCTCCTGGGCCCACGCATCATCCTGCTTCCCGGGAGGACGGGCCTCCGGGACCTTCTCCGACTGGCCGCGTGCCCGGCGGCCCGGGGCTGGGCCGAGGAGCGTCCCTCCAGCCCGGCGCCCGCAGCCCCCGGCCCGGCCGCTCCCCACCGTCCCCAGGAGGGGACGTGCCTGCCTGTCCTGGAGGAGCAGGCCCAAGACTACCGCGACCCTCTGGGACATACCCTGTGGCTCCGTCTTTTAAGGTACGTCCTGGACGTCGTGGCCCGTTGGTCGTCAAGTGCCAGCCCACGCGTCGTGGCGCCCCACGTGCCAGGTGACCCCCGTTCGGCGGCCTTGGCTCACGGACGTCGCTCAGGCGCTCTGCGTTCTGGATCCAGCCGAAGCCCGGAGGGAAGAGGGTGAGCTGCCGGGGCCGCCTCGATGGCGATTTTTGTATTTGGAGGCAGGAGCGTGTCCGTTCCCCCCGGCCGGCTGCGAGCCGTGCGGGCTCTGGGGTGAGGGCGGGGCTGGGCACCGCATGGCCGGGGCTCGGTCTCGGGCAACTCCCGCTGGGGTAAGGGGACACGGAACGTGTCACTAACGCGCTTTCATGCACAGAACAGCCCCACTAAGGGGACTGGTGAAGTGGATGCCGAGGAGAGGACACCCCTCCTGTTGGGAGACGGCAGGAGAGCGATCGGCAGAGTCCCCGGAGGCTGTGGCGTCAGGGTCATGCCTGGGAGGACGGGGGCTTCTGTTGTGCAGGGACCGCGGGGGTGGCGAGTGGGCATTCTCGGGGGGACAGCAATGGTCTGTCAGTTTGTTGAGCATCATGGCTGGGGGCCTGGCCCGTCCTTGGAAGGTCACAGATGAGTGTGGAGGACTTGGGCAGCGGGCGTGGGGGCGCTGCCGTGACCGAGGGGACGGGGGTGTGGGCTCAGCTGCCTGACCTGGCTCAGCTACACGAGCTTCCCGAAGACCCCCGGGGAACAAGCTGTGCTCCCGACGCCCGTTGGAGCCGCGCTTCGCGGCTTGCAGGAGCCCCCGAGCCTCCACCCTCCCAGCGCCCACGGCACGGCGTGAACACGGCCGCGGCATTTCCATTCACTGTCCCGGGAGACGGAGCCGCGCCCCGGGCTGAGCAGTGCGTCAGAGTCACAGCCAGGGGCCTGCCCCCGTGTCCCTGACCCCAGACCCCGGACCTCGCTCAGCGCGACCCCACAAAGCAGGTAAGAAGGGAAGGGTCTGTCCCAGGACAGCAGCCTCGGGATATTTTTTCCCTTCATTAAGAATGTGTCGCGGGCACCAATAATCAGGGGCGCAGGACAGCATGTGTGCGTGTCGCGTGCATGTGCAGCCGTGTGCCCGGGGGTGCTTTATATCAACGGAGATACTTGGCTAACAGGTTTTCCTGTCGCTCTTCCAGAAATGCAGCCGTGGCCCTTATCTCTGGAAGCCAGTGCTGTGGCGGCGGCGCCACGGGGCTCTCGCCGATGCCAGGTTTGTGAGCGACCGAGCTATTGTGCAAACAGGAGAGGAATGCACAGGCCTTGTCGTTGATAATAAGATTAATAAGGAGAAGCCATTGTCCCAGTGGGTCCCTTGCCAGGCTCTCCTCTGAGGGAGAAAGGAAGGCTTTGCACCAAGGCACCCAAAGCATCTGTCATTTATTGTCCTCCGTGTTCTTCTTCTTCTTTTTATCGTATTTTTTAAAGATTTATTTATTTATTTATTTATTTATTTATTTATTTATTTATTTTTGGGGGGTGGGCGCAGAGGGAGAGGGATATAGTCAAGCAGACTCCGCACCGAGCGCTGAGCCTACGCAGGACTCTGTCTCACGACCCTCAGATCAGGACCCGAGCACTGACTGTCCTGCACGCCCTTGGTCACAACCTTTCATCCGGGCGTTGGGGGGGCCTAGACGTCTGCATCTGACAAGTGGCCGCAGGCGGTAGGGGTAACAGTGGACCCCTTGTTGTGACGGAGCCCTCCCCGTTCTAAGAGAGGCAGAGATGCAACGTCTCTCGCGGTTCCATACCTGAGCAGCGGGGCTCAGGCGTCCTGTGAAAGGATGGTTCCGCCTTGTCCGGTTTCTCAGGCCAGAGAACCACAGGCGGGCCCGGGGCAGCGGGTGCTCGTTAACCCTGGTGCCATATGCTTTTCCACAAGTTTGTGGTTCCAGTGTGCAGAGATGCTGAGGCTCTGGGCCAGCGTCAGGAGGCTAAGGATAGCCCTTGGGCCTCTGGACTCAGGAAGATGCAGGAGCTGTGACTCCAGGGGTATTTGGGAAAGAGAAGAGCTGTGGCCCCCGTGCTGACAGACCAGCCTTGAGAATGGGAAGAGAGGAGAGGGGCCTCAGTGGGATGCGTGCCTACGCTGCCAGGGCCACCGAGTGAAACCTTCCCCCCTGACTGATGGGAAGCCCAGCTGGGGATGTGACTTGCCGATACCACCCAGCCCATTGGCGATAATGCTGACTTTTGGGGGGCAGGGCGGGCCTCCGCAGGATAGAGGAGGAGTTCGGGTGGAGGTGAAGAGACGGCCAGAGGGAGCTGCGTAGGGTCCCGAAGGGGAAGTGGTCAAGCCTGACGTCCACTTGGGTGATGGCGAGCAGGAGCGTCCTCTTTTCGAGCCCAAGGGCTTGTCTATGCAGCGAGGAGGTGGACTGGGAGGTTGCACGTCTCTCCAAGTTGGGATGCCCGGTGGTCCCACCAGAACGTGGCTGTGGATCTGGGTAAAAACTGGGAAAGGACAGGCATTCTCTCCCTTCCAGGGTTGCTGAGAGGATTAATGACAGACGGAGACGGTACGTGGACATGTTTCTGAGGGCTCGGTCATCGCAAGCTGGTTAACCTGCCCCAGCGCTCAGCAGCGTGTGCTGGGTGCCCACCGCGGGCCGGAAAGAGTTAGGTGCTCGGGCAGCGTATCAGAAAAACAAAGCGGAGATAGAAAGTAAATTCAGGCTGTCTGGTTTGAAGTTTAGGGTAACCCCAAGTATTGGGGACGGTGGCGTGTGGATCCATCAAAGATGTAAGTGGGCTGCCCGACCGTCACCGTTTCGGATGCAGCGGGCAGAGAGGTCAGGTCTGTTCAGTGAGTCATGCCCCGCAAGACCGGATGGAGGGGAAGCACCGGGGATGTCATCGCGGACAGGGGTGGTCTCCCTCAATGGAAAAGAGACACAGGGCTCAAGGATTTCACAGCCTGAGCCTGGTATTTGAACCAGCTCTGAAATACCTCTCTCTCTCTCGTTCTCTATTTTATTATTTTTTTCCGACCGTAGGAACAGCAGGGTCCTGCAGGGTTCTATCTTCTCAGGCCTAAGCTTAAGAACCCCGGACCTAGATGGCTTCTCTAGAGATGTTTCATTCTGGTTCTTTCCTCCATTTGAGACCCTTAGAGGTTTTAGGGGTCTATGAGAATTGCAGTAGGGATTTGCAACCTATTTTCAAAATTTCAAACATCCTATAAAAAACCACATGTCCTTACAGTGAGGTTTTATTTGGCCAGAATAATATCAACCAGCCCTGTTGATCAGAGCCTCTGGTGTGTGCTTTGATGAATAGAAAGGAGAAATAAAATAAAGCCTGCTTAATAAGTTCAGTGTGTTTAGAAGTCAAAAATCTCTCAAACACGGGGGCCTAGAGCAATAAGGATCTAATAAAAAAGATTGAAAATACAGTTGGGAAGGTTGGTAACTATGACTTTGATTCGGCTCTTCCACTTTCCAGTTATGACCTCAAAAGCCAGAGAAACAAAGAACTTTGTCCAAGGTCAGGGCTTCTCGGTGGCAAAGCCAGACCCTGAACCCCGATGCCGGGCGACTGGGCTTTATTGTGCCCCGGTATTCTCGAGCGTGATCTTGAAATCTACTTACGTGGCGGGTGGGTATCAGTAAAAGCAAGTCACCCTCCCGCAGTCTTTGCCTGGGCATCAAAGGGGAAGGGATTCTACAAAGGGCTTTTCCTTGGGCAACACCTCATCCGAGTCCAGTCACCTGTGGGTCATTAGTCTGGCTCGTGTGTGTCCGACGAATTCCCCGGGGCTGGGGGACGGCTGGAGGGCAGGGACGCCCTGGGAGCTTCTTGGGGGAGATGCACATCCTCTCTTTATCTTCAAAGCGAATGTTCAGGAAGGGAAATGGCAACACTTCCCAGAATTCAGACCGGAGCCAAACACAGATGACATATCACCCTGACGTCTCCTCTGTGAGAGGCAGAGACAAGATCGCCAGGGCTTGCTGAGGAAATTGGTTGCTCATTAGGGGAGTGCAGGGTATCTAGAAGCCTCTCCTCTCTGGAAAAGGGGCATCTGGGTAAATCTGGGCTTTTCAAATGGGGAACTCTGCAGAGGGACCCAAAGTGCAAGCTATTGGAGAGAGGCGTTTAGTCGAAATGTGTTCCCCGAGCTCATCACGTAACAGCAGAACACGTTTCAACTTTTTCTTAAAAAAGGATATTTTATTTATGTATTTGTCAGAAAGAGCGAGAGAGCACAAGCAGGGGGAGCGGGAGAAGCAGGCTTGTCGCTGAGCAGGGAGCCCGACGTGGGGCTGGGGCCCAGGACCCGGGATCAGGACCTGAGCTGAAGGCAGACGCTTAACCCACTGAGCCCCCCAGGCGCCCACATTCCAATTTCTTATTAGGACACAAGAATTCTGGGAAAATGAGATAAGATGAATTTGGATTCATAATGGCCGAGTGGCCGTATGTGCCTCGTTTGGAAACACCTGATGGCTACACTTGGAACTTGCAATTGACTTTTCTGCCTGGGGGGGGGGGGGGTCATAATTTACTACAGCTCCTGGGTGGATCACTCCAAGCTGTCACCTGTGCAGTTTCCACAGACTTGAGATTCCGTCCTGGCCCTGCTTTCTTCCACTGCGGTTGCCATACTCTGGCTCCAGCTGGATATACTGTGTAGTCACAGAACCTGCATTTACCTTTGCCTTCTTCACACGAAAACAACCTGGATCTTTCAAGAGAGCAAATCTGGTTATGCCGTCGCCCCTGCCCAAAACCCCACGGTGGATTCCTATTGTTATTAAAAGTCAAAACCTCTTAGTGGGCTCTATTGGGTTTTGTGCGGCTGGCATCGCCGACCTCTCTGGCCTCACTTCCCCTTGCTGTAGCCGCATTACCTTTTGTTTTTTTTTAATTGCCTGTAATCACCAGGATCCCTCCTACAACAGGCCCTTTATACATGCTGCTCCCTTCACCAAATACCTTGTCTTCCCCTTTTACCTGATTCCCCTTTGGGTATAAACCTCCTTGTTACTTACCCAGGAAAATCTCCTTTACACTCTCGTCCACATCAAATTCCCCATTTACATGAGCTCAAGAGCACCATGAGCTCCTCCTCTACAGCCCTGGAGACAGTTCAGCTTTATTTATTTATTTGTTTGTTTATTTATTAAGATTTATTTATTTATTTATTTATTTATTTATTTATTTATTTATGATAGACATAGAGAGAGAGAGAGAGGCAGAGACACAGGAGGAGGGAGAAGCAGGCTCCATGCAGGGAGCCCGACGTGGGACTCGATCCCGGGTCTCCAGGATCACGCCCTGGGCCAAAGGTAGGTGCTAAGCCGCTGAGCCACCCAGGGATCCCCTGACAGTTCAGCTTTAATTTGCGTGTAGTTATTTGACTAATGTCCACTTCCTCCGCTAGACTGGGAACTTCCACTCATGAGGACTATTGCTGTCACTGCTGTGGTTGGGACGAGACTGCTACGCAGAAGACATGCTCACGGGCTCGCGAGAACGAAGGGACAATCTCATGTTTGGTCCACGGCAGGTGCTCATTAGAGTAGCTGGATGGAAGTGGGAAGAAGAGAAGCTTTGGGAGTCAGGAGACCTAGGTCCTTGGGCTTGACCCTCCACGGACTCACTCTGGGCCTCTTCACCGGGCCAGGCCTGTCTCTCTGTAGGCATCAGGGCCTCCTAGCAGGGCAGGGAATTGAGCCACTGTACTGTGCTGTATGGGATCTGAGGGACCTGAGGTTGGATCCTGGCTCTACAGCTTCTAGCTGTGGGACTTTGAGCTCCTTACTTTACTTCCCTGAGAGATTATTAATTTGATTAAAATCTGTCCACGTAAAATAAATAAATAAATACATACATAAATAAACAAACAAATGAATACATAAATAAGTAAAATCTGTCCACATTCTCAAAATTTAGAAATCTGTGAGGGCCCAAGCAAAGGCAGTGCCAGGGGGAATGGAGAGGAGATGGAGAGAAGAGGTGGGGGAGGGAAGCAGGGGGTCTCAGAGCGCGGTCCTAGGACCAACAGCAGCAGCAGTACCTGGGAACGTGAGAGGACTGTAGAGTCTCCAGCCCCACCCCACAGCCAACGAGTCAGAAGCGATGGAGGCGGGTCCCAGGAAGCTGTGCTTGGCGGAGCCCTCCAGGAGATTCTGTGCAGGCCCACGTTTGACAACCACTAGATCAGAGGGTGAGGGTGAGGGAGAGAAAATATTGAAGGCATGGAAGACGCTAAAAGGCAAATGTGGCCAGTTGGGAGTATTCGAGGGCTTGGCTTGCCTGGCTCTAAGGAGAGTGACTCCCTGACTTGTTAAGCCATCCGTGAGGCATACGGGGTGATGGGGTGGAGCAGACGAATCAAATGTAGGTCGTCTACGGATAGAAAACCCACGCTTATGAGGAACATTAAAGAAGTTATGATCACGGAGAAACATCTCGATTTCATGAGATGTCCCAACATAGCCTGAACTAGGACGAGGCCCCGGGAAATGGGACCGTCCCATGCACCTGTGCCCTGGAGCATCTGGCAATCCCAGATACAGGGGGAGTCCAACCACACCGAGGAGACTTAGCTATTTCCTTTCCCCGGAAGTATCTTGGGGCCTGGGTGATGCCTTTGTGCCTGAGTGAGGTCTCTTTTAGTGAGGGGTCCACACGGGTGCTGTACAGCTCCCAGGAATGCTTCCCATTCTTGCCAAATAATCAGAACATTTAATAGCTAGGATCTTGAGGGGATGATGGCCAAACACAGCCCCGCCCGCATCACTGCAGTTCTGGACAATAAACCCAACATCTGGTTTCTTGTCTGTGACATTACCGTTGGGATGTCGCTGAGACCAGGGAGCCGTTGTTGCTGTAAACGCACAGGACTCGGAATCCAACGAGCACTTTCTTCACTGATGTGTTTTGCACATGCTTTGGCGCTGTTCTTCCTGCGTGTGCTTGTTTTATTTTTATTTATTTTTAAAAGATTTATTTATTTATGATAGACACAGAGAGAGGGAGAGGCAGAGACACAGGCAGAGGGAGAAGCAGGCTCCTTGCACCGGGAGCCTGACGTGGGATTCGATCCCGGGTCTCCAGGATTGCGCCCTGGGCCAAAGGCAGGCGCCAAGCCGCTGCGCCACCCCGGGATCCCCCGTGTGCTTGTTTTAATCGATACGTCTTGTACATACGTGTGTTGACAATCAATAGCTATCTCTGTTGTGTATCAGAGTTTTTCCAAGAAATGCTTATTATCATCACCATCACCACCACCATCAGCAGCATTATTTTTTTATTTTTTTATTTTTTTTATTTTTTTTCATCATCAGTATTATTAAAAGCTCGCGTTCAGTGTGAGCCGGGAGTCTCTGGAAGATGAGGCTCCAGAAGCATATTCCTTCATTCCCACGTTTGATAAATATTTATTGAGAACCTCGTATGTGGCCGGCACTGGGGATCCAGCAATGAGTAAAATAAACAAAGTTCCGCCTTCACGGAGCTTATATTCCACCTGAGAATGCAGACTCTGCATAATCAGCGGGTGGATAAGCAGGTCCCACGTCCGAGTTTATACGCGCTCTGTCAAAGAAAAGCAAGGAAAGCCGGAAAAGGTCAGAGAAGTCAGAGAAAGGGGTGCTGAGGGAAGGCCCCAGGGGTTAGGAGCCTGAAGAAACGGGCGGCGGGCCGTGCAGGTGTCGGGGAGCAGGTCCCAGGCGTGAGGAGTGTCAGGCAAGCGGTTCTGGGGACCAGCCTGCCTGGAGCGCAGATGGGAGCACCGGAGGAGGAGGACTACGCACGGTGTTGGGCGATCCTACCAGGCGCCAGAGAGAGTAGGATTTTCCAGAACGTTGTGGTAGATTTTGCTCCCACTCTGAGCAAAGTGGGGCCGGCGGCGTTTGCCTGCAGGAGTTTGCCACTGGCTTCGGGGTCTGAGCAGCGCTGCTCCGACTGCTGTTTGGAAATAACTGCGGGTGAGCGAGAAGGCGGGGGGCCCAGGAAGGAAGGCTGTGCGGTAATCCCGGGGGCCTCAGGGGATCTGGTTCGGGTGGTGAAAGAGAGGAGGCGCGCGGTGAGGCTTCCGGACTCCTGGTGCCGAGGAAGAGCGGGCTTGCTGGCGGGGTTGGGTGCCCAGGCCCAGGAGAGCCGGCCGTGACCGCAGGGTTCTGGCCTGTGCAGCTGGATGCATGGGACCGTCCTTAGCTGGGACGGGAAGACTGTGGGGCTCGAGCGAGGGCAGGACCGGGAGTTGGGGTGGGAGAGTTCGAATCTGAGAAGTTAACTACGCCCGCCGGGGCTGGAGTTGAGGGAGACCCCTGATGAGGTTCCGGCTCAACCCAAAGCCACCAACGATACGACTCGTAGTGGTCCCGTGAAAGCCTGGCGGCGGGGAAACGCCAGGAGGCCGTGCAGCTGACGGGGAGTCCCGGACCAGGGCAGGTGGGAACGAGGACAGGGATGGGAATCGAGGGATCCGCAGGAGGTCGGCTCAGCCAGACACGGTGGCAATATCAGGAGTCGAGGCTGAGAGGGGAAGCCCTTCCAAGGCCTGCCCTCCGGCGTGAAAAGCCACCACCATCGCGACAGACACCGAGACAGCTCCCACGTTGCACCCGGCGCCCGGGCCACCCAAGCTGCGGGGTCCCGGGGGAGCCGAGGCAGCTCGCCCAAGGTCTGCCAGTAGGCGAAATATAAGGCGTGTCACGGATGTGAGTATCAATCCACAGCCCCCCACTTCCTGAATCCTCGGGCCTCCCGGTGCGTGGGAAGTGAGCGGCTCCGGCCGGCGCTCGGCCACCACTCCCCGGGCAGCGGCGCGCGCTCCTGCTGAAACTCGCAGCGTTGCCTCCACGTCGTATCTGTTCCCCAAAGCAATACATAATGCACTAGACAGGATTATTGGCCCAAATGACAAAACCAGATGGGATGTGGAAGAGGTTTTCTGTTTCTGGCTTTTGGCTTTTCTCTAACCACACGTATATCTTGGGCCTCGTGCAGCTGTTCATTATAAATAGGAAGATTCATAGCAAAGACTCTGAAACAGGCCCCGTGGGTACAGCACCACCAGGAAGCCCTTCAGGGGAGGAGGGACCTCAGGTCTCAGCTTCTGGCCCTGGGATCCTTAAACTATTGCCTAAACCGTGTGAGTTTTGGACACCAAAGGGGCTGCTTTCTAGGAGACAGTGTGGCGGAGAAGTAGTCTGGGTTGGAAATGTGGGCCCGGCCCCCTCCAAATCCCGAGATTCAGGGCGAGCCGTGTCACCCCTCTAGGAGCCTCCGTGTTTTCACGTGGGGTACAGGGATGATATAGTCCTTTTCGTCAATGTCTTTGTTGGGTTTTTCTAGGAAGATTATGTTAGCCCCATAAAATGAATTAAGAAATGGAGCTTTCACGTCAATTTTTGTAAAAGAGTTTGCATATAATTGGTACTGTTAATTCCGTGAATACTTGATAGAGCTCACCAGTGAAACCATCGGGGCCTGGAATTATCTTTTTTCTTTTTTTAAATTTTTATTTATTTATGATAGTCACAGAGAGAGAGAGAGAGAGAGAGGCAGAGACATAGGCAGAGGGAGAAGCAGGCTCCATGCAGGGAGCCTGATGCGGGACTCGATCCCGGGACCCCAGGATCACGCCCTGGACCAAGGGCAGGCACCAAACCGCTGCGCCACCCAGGGATCCCTGGAATTTTCTTTGTGGAAATGTTTTGACTAAGATTATGAATCCAATATTTTTAATAAACGTTGGGCTATTCAGATTTTCTGTTTCATCATGTGTCAGCTTTAGGAAGTTATGTTTTCAGAGAATTTGTTCGCTTCTTCTAAATTACTGACTTATTAACATAAGGTTTATAATATTCCTTATTATATTTTAAATATATATATATCATATTTCCTCTTCCATCCTTGAAATTGGTCATTAGTGTTTACTCTCTTTTTCTCTTGATTAATTTCAATAAATATTTATAAATTTTATTAGTCTTTTCAAAGAACCAACTTCTCACTTTGTCAATTGTCTCCATTTGGGGTACATGTTTCCTTTCATTGTTTTCTACTTTTACGTATATGATCTCTTTTCTTCTAGGTCAGATTTAATGTGTTCTTTTTCTAGCTTTTCAAGGTAGAATCTTTTGTCATTGATTTTATTTATTTATTTATTTATTTATTTATTTATTTATTTTTTTGTCATTGATTTTTAAATGTTTCTTCCTTTTTAATATAGGTGACTAAACTATGAATTATCCTCTAAGCATTGCTTTAGTTGTGTACCATAAATTTTTATATAGTTTCATTATCAGTGAGTTCAAGATTATCCAGTGTTCCTTGTAATTTCCCTGTTGACTAGTGTTACTTAGAAGTGTGCCATTTAATTTCTAAATATTTGGTGGAATTTTCTAGATCATCTTATTTTTTTTTTTTTTTTTTTTTTTAGATTTTTTTTTTAGATCATCTTATTTTGATTGACTTCCAGTTTGGTTCCATTGGTTCAGAGAACACAGTCTACAGGGTTTCAGGTGCTTGAATGTATTGAGATTTATTTAATAGCTCAACAAATGTTTGACCTTAGTCAGTATTCTATTTGCAACTGAAAAGGATGTGTATTCTACACTTATTGGGTAGAGAGTGTTCTATAAATATCAATTATGTGTTCTTTGGATCTATATCTTTACTGTTTGCTTTTTTGTATACTTACTGTATTAATCACTGAGAAACCGGTTCAGGACAAGCTTTTCAAAGCATAAGTCACAATATGTCCCTCCCAATGTAAAGTTCTCAAAGGTATTTTGATGTACTTAAATAAAACCCAAACTTCTTAGGATCTCTGAGAGGGCCCATGACATGGGCGATGCTGCTGCTCTCCAATCTCGTCCGCCTGTGCTCCACAGCCCCCTGCCCCCCAGCTACTCTGCAGTCCCACTGCTCTGTCATCTGAACTCAGTAAACTGATTCCTACCTCAGGACTTTTGCATTTGCGATTCCCTTTACCTGAGATTATTCACCCAAATAATCACGTGGCCTCAGTTCGGGTGTCCCTGCCTCAGGAAGGCCTTCCATGACCTCGTTATCTGGGGCACTTTTTATTCGCAACTTATTCCTTTTGTAGAACTTTTCACTATTAGAATTAACTCTGTTTATTAATATTCTTTTTTTGTGGTTCGCATGCTGGTTTTGTGGAGTGCACAGCATCCCCAGAGCTTAGGATAGAGCTGGCTTATAACGGATGGATTTATAAATATTTGTTGGATGGATGGATGGATGAGTGGGTGGGCCCTCCGCCTTTACATCTTTCAGCATTATCTGTCTTGTGTCATAGACACCACGATGTAGGTGTCAGGACTGGACTATGAGTGTGTCCAAACGGGACTTCATTCTACTTTACCTCGGTGTCTCTCACACAGCATAGCGATTGCTCATGAAGACATTAGTGGACCAAAGCAGAGGTAACCCAGGCACTTCCCAGATACTCTATGCGCACCTCCGTCAGCAGTCACTCTGTTGCATCTCTCTTCTGAGTCAGCTAACCCAGAGCTCGGCACAGGGCCTTGTACTACGATATGCTCAATATATATTAACAGAAAGGCAAGATGGAAAGGAGGAAGGAAGGTAGAAAGGGATTTGTCACAGCTCTGGTGAATGCGTTGGCAGCAAGTTCCCAATCTGGAGCCCCCAAACCCAAAATGTCAGAAAAGGTCTCCTTTCCCTTTGTTATCCAGCGAAGTGAGCACAACTTCAGCTGTTCAGTGGGTGGCCCGTTTCACCTCCAGTCACAGGATAGGAAGCAGGGATGTGGAAATGAGTTTAGAAAGTCATGATTCTTTCCCTAGAGCCCAGCGGTAGAGAACAAGTGTCGTAGCCACAGCCTGGAAAAAATGGTGACCAAACAATTTCATGCACATCTGCTGAGCCCTGAAGGCTTGTTTCTTAAATATTTGTTGGAAATGAATACTCACTGGTGAAGAAGGGGGTGAGGAATGTGCTGCACAGACCATGAACTCATTCCCCACCGCCCGGCCAACTGCTGAACATCCAGTGTTCTTTTCCTTTGAAGGATTCAAATTAACCTGAGAATTCATAAAATTTTTATCATTGTTTTGTGTGATACCGAGTTCTTTAGAACACCCAGAACATTCTTCCCACAGGACTGCAAGCTCCTTGCCTGTAACAGCTTATGCATTCGCCTCCCGCCATGCCTGGCCACGTGCCTGACCCCAGCTTGCACTCTGCCAGCGGGCCTTGAGTTGAAAACATGCAGACTTCCAAGCGACGTCGCCTCCCTTCAAGATGCAGGAATACTGAGGCGGTCACGGCCTTTGCGGCCTCGCTGCTCTTCCAATCTGCACGCACGGGCTGTGGCTCTGCAACCTCATGGCGAGGGCTGCCCACGTTGCTCCTGAACCTCACTTCATTCTCTTTGTCTACAATGGGAGGGAGAGCAGGGGTTAGGTGGGGTTCTGACATATGGTATTTCTGTTTCCATCCAGTAACCAGCCAAACCATTACGGAATATTAGGTATTTTAAAGAGTGGAAAAATCTACTGCAATTTGGCTTCCTTAGACAGAGATATATAATTTTGGGGAGGCGTGAACATTAGGACTAACCTATTTTGGACTGAAAACCTGTACTATATTCCAATAATAAAAGTCAGTAAATGGTATATGTAGAAGTAGAGGCTAGCCAGTGCCCAAAAGGCCAGGCTGCAGACTGACTACGATTGCAAGAGCTAAATCAAGATCCAAGCGCATGTAATCTACCGGTCAGATGCTAATGCAGCCCTGCTGCAGGACCCCTCAAATCAAGATCTCCGATGTTAAAAAAAAAAAAAAAAAAAAGATCTCCAATGTTAGCATTGTAAAAGGGGGGTTTAGAATAAAAATGTTGAAGATTAAGACAATGGAGACATTTCCTATCATAGATGACTTTATAAAAGACATATTTAAAATAAATAAATAAAGGACATATTTTAGGTGTATAACACAGATATCCATGATGTATATCCTACCATTCAGATTCGCCAGCTTACTTTGAAATTTAAGGAAAAGAATTATCTATCAGAGAAGTCAAAGCTCGAAGGGGCCTTCGTGACCAGCTTGTCCGATACCGTCTATCAAACAAGCCGACCGGCCTCCCGCAGCAGGGGCTCCTCAATGCCAGTTCTTGGACTGGAACCAGGTTCCCGTGGTGTAATGCGTCCCCTATCAGGCTTATCACACAGGCAGGTCTCCAGGCCCCGGCCCCAGAGCTCCCGAGTCAGCCAACGGGCTCTGGGAACCACTGTGTTCAGATATTCTCCTGGACGGGACATTCAAGGAGCCGCTGAAACCAAGCTTGGCCCGGCCCTCCATCAACAGGTGGTCAGAGTGAGAGTGGAAGTGACACGGGTCCATCGGCGAGGAACAGGCCTCTGCATCATCAAAGACTTTGGGTCCCCAGTAGTTGTTCAAGCCCTTCAATTTCTGGGTGACGCCATTCTGGTTGCCAAGTGCAGTCCTGTAGCTCCGGTGGCGGTGGTCTATCCTCCGTCACCCAAATCACAAATAATTTCTGAGTGTCTGCCAGAAACGCAGCAGGCAACCAGCACCGCTTCCTCGGGGGTCTTGCGAGGGTGGCAGTCACCACCCGGCGACTCCAGAGAAAGAGCAAGGTATGGGGTGAGACCTGGGAGGACCGGCTCACCTAGATTCAGGGCAGTCAGATGATAGATACGCGGGGCATATAGATGCTGCTGATAGATGGGTGGGACTTCGTCAGAATGAGGGAAGATCTGTTTTACTCCATCTTCTGAGGATAGACACATTTCCACGTCTGGCTAAATAATAAAAAAAAAAAATGGTGATAAAAAAGATTCTGGGGAGGCAAGCTAGGAACCAGGTGTGTCTGTCACAGAGGCCATGACCATCGTTTGTACACACTGTTGACTTCTTAGTTTTGATGACCGTGGATACGCACGATGCTCCCCTGAGGGGGTTGGGGGATGTACACGAACTCTCTGTAGGGTCCTTGCAACTCTTCTGTAACCTTAAAATTAGCTGAAAATAGGGCCGCCTGGGTGGCTCAGTCAGCTAAGCACCTGCCTTCGGCTGGGGTCATGACCTCAGGGTCCTGGGATCAGCCCCACATGGGGCTCCTTGCTCAGCCCGGAGCCGCTTCTCCCTCTGCCAGCTGCCCCCCTGCTTGGGCTCTCTCTCTCTCTCTCTCTATCTCAAATAAATAGATAAGATCTCTTAAAGAACTGGTTGAAAATAAAAACAACCAAATCCTTTGAGATGGAGCGGACACGGGACAGACCGAAGGTGCTGGCTGAGGATGGCTGATGTCGGCATGTTTGAGAGACATTTAGGAGGTCTAGCGAGGAGAATCTAACTAAATCTGACCACAGCGGGGAGGGTGAAGAGGAGGGGTGCTGCGGCCAACGAGGGGGTTTAGGGCACCACTCCCTGGGGTGGAGAACAAAGACAGGAGATCAGATGTGCACATACATGGTAACTCTGAGGCCTTCGTGGGATCCTCGGGGGGGACGGTCCCCGGAACACTTGGTTCCTAGGTCTGGGGCTCAGAAAGGGGGTCGATACTAAACACAGAGATTTGAGAATCAGCAAGAAACACACGAGCGCAACCTGACCAGGAAGGTAATCGAGATAACTGAAGGCAGGTGACGTTTTCCTAAAGACGGTTTATAGGGCGGAGAGTGAGACGCTACAGGAGCTCCACAGAGAAGGCAAACAGCAGAGAGCATCCAAAGGGGCGGAAGAACCACCAGCCCGGCATGACGTGGACGGCGAGGGGGGAAGAATCTTCAAGAACAAGGTCAACCCTCGGAAAGCTCAAGCAAGGTAGGACGAGCAGGGCCCGGGCCGTCGACGGCCTTGGTGACCTCAGGCTTCGGCTCCCCACGAACAGCTATGGGTGCCGAAGGGGCCCCGCCTCCAGGGGACACGGCCCGAGCACGAAGTGGCCTCACACCGCAGATAGAGACGCATGGTCCTGGGGCTGCCACCTGCCGAGTGACCTGGAGCAAGTGCCCTGAGGCCGTCACGTGCCTCCCTGCCCGTGGAACGTGGCCGCAGCGGGGCCTCAGCCGGGGCCACATGGTGGGCCGCGTGCTCCGACCCTGTCCGGGTCTCTCACCACGACGTACTAAACCGACTTGGTCTTCCTGATGCTCCCAAGTCCAGCCTCTCCCTGGCCGCGGCCTCCCGGGCGTCCTGTTCCACGCCGATTCCCCGTCAGCCCCACGGACACGCGGGGGGCTGTCCTGCTGCAGGTTCACGGGAAGCGGAGAGGCGCATGGGCCCTAGACGGGCTGGAGAGGGTGGCTCGGCGGTGCAGGGCTCGGAGCCGTCTCCCGCTCGCCCGGGTCTACAGGGACCAGTCATCATTTTTCAAATGGTGCGAGCATCGTAATTCTAGAAATCTCCAGGAAAGCAGGGTGACTTAGGAGAGCTGGGCTCCCTGGGGGGATCAGTGGTGGAACGTCCGCCTCCAGCCCAGGGCGTGACCCCGGGGTCCCGGGATCGAGTCCCGCATCGGGTCCCCACGGGGAGCCTACCTTTCCCTCTGCCTGGGTCTCTGCCTCTCTCTGTGTGTCTCTCATGAAAAAATAAATAAAAATTTTTTTTAGAAAAAAAAAGGAGAGCGGATGAGGGCCCTTGGCACTAGCAAACCGGTACAATATGATTCTATGATTATTGAGAGAATCTTTCTGAATTAAAAAAAAGAAAAACAAAAACAAGGGGGGGAAGACATGAAAACCAGGGAGCATAGTGTGTTACGGGGTGCGGGCAGGTACCGAGGGGATCTGCAGGAGCCGTGGCCTGGCCAGGGCGCAGGAGCGTCTTCAGCTCACCCCGCTAGGCCCCCGAGAACCGTCTGGAAGCCGGGGGCTTTCCAGGCTGCCCACACGCAGGGCTCAGGGTGGCCCCGGTGCCCCGGGCATCGATCTCCGACGGCTTCCAGAACGAGTTCCCGCAAGCTGCGGGGCTGAAAACCCCAGAAACGCGTCGTGTCCCAGTCCGGAGGCCGGACGTCGGAGGTTCTGGTGTCTGCAGGCTCGGTTCCCTTGGGCGCTCGAAGGAGAGCGGTGGAGGCCTCCCTCCTCCTCTCCCGCAGCGACGGCCACCCCCGGCGTCACCCGGGTCTCTACGTGTGTCTCCGTCGGCGTATCTCCCTGCGTGTCTCTACGGCCGGATTTTCTTCTTATAAGGACACCACCCGCCGTAATGACGTCCTCTTGGCCTGATCCCAGCTGCAAGGACCCTTGTCCCAAGTAAGGTCACGCCACCAGCATCAGTCTGCCTTTCGGGGGGACAGCAGGGCCCTGCTCCGAGCCTGGGTGCCGCCCCTGAGCGCCTCCCGTCACCTTTTCTTTTCCAGATTGGATTCATGTCTCCATGAGGCCCAGAGAGAGGCGGAGACGCCGGCGGAGGGAGGAGCAGGCTCCCCGCGGGGACCCGCAGTGGGACTCGATCCCGGGACCCCGGGGTCACAGCCTGGGCCAGAAGCAGGTGCTCCACCACCGGGCCCCGCGGGCGCCCCTCCCGCCATCCCTCAAACCTCGGGGGACCTGCTTCCTTCCCCACGAAGCTTTCCCGCCCTCAGAGCGTCGCTCAGGATCGTGGCTGGACGTGGGGCTCCCTGCCCGGAGCCTCTGCAGAGGCCGAGCGTGACTGCGGGCAAGATGGGTGCAGGTGGCTGGTGCCCCTGCTGTGCCCCGCCCGGCGGCCCGGTGGGGACAGGCTCGGGCCGGGTGTGCGGTGCCTGCTGCACGCGGTGCTGGGGAGCGAGGTCCACGGCGGCCGGGAGCCGTACTCAGCGCTCTGTGGCTTTCCGTGGGCCTGCCCCCGAGGTCGGGGTTGGTCGGGGTCGGTCGGGGTCGCGGGTGGGTGTCGCACATCCCCCCGCCCATGTCCTCTGCTTCCCATCTCCCCGGGCGTCCCAGGCCCTGCAGGCCGAGGCCAGTGTGAGCTGGCCGGGGCAGCCCCAGGAGCCCCGCTGGCCCGGCCCACGGGTGGCCCGCAACGTCCCCAGAACGGCAGGTGTGCGTCGGGGCGGCGTCCCGCGGGCGGTGTCCTCTCCATCAGCACCTCCTGAAGCCAGAGCCCCGGGTTGCTCCGAGGGCCTGCTCCCCGCGCCCTGGGCCACCGCGAGGCAGCCCACCTTTCCCGGGGCGCCCAGGCCCCCCACCCCTGCCGCCAGCCCTGCTCACCCCCCACCGTCCCCACCATGCCCACAGCGCCCGAGGCCCCCCGCAGGCCCCCAAGGACGCTGCCCTGCGCGGCTCCCCTTCCGGCCCCCTCTCTACCTCCCCTCGGGGACCCCTTCCTGCCCCTCGGGGAGCCCTTCCTGCCCCCCGGGGGACTCCCCCAGGGCTCCCCGTGTGCCCAGGCTGCTGCATTAGGCGGACGCGGGCAGTCTTCGAGCCGCTGCAAGGTGGGGCCCTGCAAGGAGCCGTCGGGGGCTCAGCTGTGGCCGTTGGGCTGCGCGGGGCGCGCTGGTCACCCGGGGTCAGTGTGTGGGCAGGAGGGACTCCCCCTTGCCTGCTCCTTCTGAGCCTCCCCGGGGTGGGGCGCTGCTTGAGGACCCCGCCCCGGGCTTGCAGGACCCAGGATCCGGTTCGGGTTGGCACAGAGCCTGCGGCAGGTGCGCTGCAGTCAAGGCCCCCGCCGGGTGCCGCGGGCGGAGGTGCCGGAGTGTGTTTGGGGGTGAGGCGGAGGCGGGAGGGGCCCGTGTTTCTCCGGAGCACGGGGCCACGTCGGGTCGGGTCCACGCGCACCTCCTTACCGTGACTTTGGTGCCGGCAGGCAGGATGGGCAGAGGTGCAGACAGGCGGGCTCAGCTCGGCCACAACCCCGGGCAGCGCCTGTCCCACCCGCTGGGCCTGTCCAGCCTGCGTCCCGCCCCCCTCCCTCCCTCCCTCCCTCCCTCCTTCCCTCTTGCAGCCTCGGGCCCTTCAGGACCGGCTGGTGACTTCCTGGGACATGGGACATCCCTCCGCAGGCGCCTGGGTCCCTGGGGGCAAGCAGAGCAGATCCCGCCTTATCCCCCTCCCAGGGGCACGTGACGGGGCTCCTGAGCCCCTGAGCCTGGCCCATGTCCTTGATTTGTCCTTGGCCTTAGTGGCGCCCTGACGCCTGCTGAGGCCGACAGATGAGGGTGCGGGAAGGAGCCCACGCACGACTGGGCGCCACGCAGATGAGCGGAGCGGGGCCCCCCAGGAGGCGGGCGCTGGGGCCAAGGGTCACAGGCGCCCACCAGGGTCCCGCCTGCTGGGGGCTCTGCCTGCCCAGAGGGGCCCCTGCGTCCTGCGGGCCGGGTCGGCCGCTCGGCTCCACAGGCTGCTGGGCCCAGGTCACCAGCAGGGGAACGTACCTGCCCACGGCAGCCCGGGGAGTCGGGGCCGGGGAGTCCACCCGAGCTGGGGTCAGGGCCGTGCGGCCCCCCTGCCCCTGCGTCTGTCCTGCTCCCCCCCCGCAGCCCCCTGCCCGCTCCCCGCCGCCGTCCCTCCTGTCTGGAGCCGCTGCACCGCTCCCCGTGCTCAAGATTCTGTCCCCCCCAGTTCCCTTCGCCCGCGTGCTCTGTTCCTAAACCCCCCACAGGAGCGAAACGGCCGGCGGGTGTCTCCGGGTGACCCTCGGGGCCCACTGCCCTCCAGCCCTCCGCGGCCCGCAGGCGGCCAGATGGGCCTTTCTGCGGCCGCATGATGTTCCTCACGTCCCTGCCCGCCCACCTGTCCGCGACGCGGCTGCCCCACGTGTGGGGTGTCCTGCCGTGAACACAGGGGGGTGCTCGTGGCTCCTTGAACTAGTGTCCCTGTGTCTGGGAGCAAACAACCGGCGGCGTGTCTGCGGGACCCGCGGCAGTCCTAGTGCTGACTCTGAGGAGCCCCTGCGTGTCCCCTCCCACGCGGGGCGCGGGCTCACCATTCCCCGCGTCCTCGCCGACACTTGTGCTTCGGCACGTTTCTATCCATAGCCATTCTGGCAGGTGTGCGGGCCTCTCCTGCCTCCTGCTCGGAGCCCACGCGGCTCGGCTGCCCCACGAGCCCTCGCGGAGACGGGGAGGGGCACCCCCGTGGGCTGCAGGCCAGGGACACGCCAGAGACCCCAGCGTCACAGTGGCCCCGGCGGCCCGGGCCTGCTTGTCCCCAGCCTGCTCCTCACATGGATGGGGAGCCGGTGAAGGTGGTGGGTGGCCAGTGGGTGGCTGGTGGGTGGCCGGGGGGTGGCGGGCCCCGGGGTAGAGCGAGGGGTGGAGCCCCGGCCGCCCTCCCCTCCTCCCCAGCAGCAGCCCTGCCCACACCTCGGCAGCCCGCCGGAAGTCGAGTTCCCTGGTGTGCCCAGGCCCAGGGGTGTCCCCCTGGACGTGAGCTGCCTGAGGGGGACAGATGGGGAACAGACGGGGGAACAGGCCTGTACAGGCCCTGGAAGTGGCTGGCGGTGTTGGGGCAGAAAACCAGGGTCTAGAACAGGGAGCATGGGCTCCGGGTGGCCCTGACCTCTGGGACTCCCGCCCCTGGGCTGGGGCCCCGCAGACCGTCGGGCCCTTGGGTGCACTTCCAGACTAAGGTGGCCCGGGTGGGGGGGTGCTCGGCCGGGCAGGGGGGTGCGCGAGCGGGACGCGTGGGCCTGCCTCCGCCTGTCGCCGCCTCATCCGGCCGGGCCCCAGGGCTCAGGTGGGACATGTCTGCCCCTGCACGTGGCGATTCCGTCCCGGGGCCGGGCTCGTCGCGTTCACACCCTCGCAGCAAGCAGCCCCGTCCTCCAGGCCTAAGGCCTCCAGGGGACCCTGAAACTTGCTTTCGTACACGCTGCGGAAACGATGTTGGACGCAAACTAGGACACGCGGGATCTGTCCCACGCACCCAGACTCCTCAGGACTGAAACACGGGGTGTGGCCCCAACGGTGTCCAGCCTCCCGTCCAGGTGGGAAGGTCTGCGGCTGCGCGTCTCCCTGCCTGACCCTCCTTCTCCGTCCTGGGCTCTCACCGACATCACCGAGGAATCTTTAGAACAGAACCAGCGCCCAAGCCCTGGCTCCAGAGGCTCCGATCCGGGTGCTCCAGGCTGGGCCCGGCCACAGCTGCCTGGAGGCTGGGATGTGCCACCGGGTGGCCTGTCGCCCGCCCGCACAGGGAAGCAGGTGCAGCATTGCAGCATGGACACCTGACCCAGGAGCGCAGCCGCTCCCCCAAGCCGTGGGGGGCGGGGGGGTCCCCTGGTCACTCCCCAGTCACACGTGGGCGGGCAGGACCTCGTCCCCGCCTGGCGCTCACCCCGCCTGCAAAGACCTGGGCTCACGGGAGGCCGGGTGCGCTGACTGGGTGCTTTTCCCCACAGCGGGGCCGGTTGCCATCCTCAAGTCCTTGTTCCCAGGGATGAGTCACGCTGTGCGCCCAGGATGGCAGGCCCGACCCCGTGCAGCTGCCACCTCTGCCTGCAGAGCCTGCATTGGGGGAGTTTTTCTGCTGAGTTTACTGATCTGGTGTGTGCGTGACTGTGGGGAGGGAGCGGCCGTGGAGAAGGGAGTGACGGTGAGGACAGCCAAGGGCCATGTTCCAAAGGAGGGAGCTGTCAGTCCCACGGCAGAGGCCGACCATTGGCCCCAGAGCTGGCCGGCGCCTCCCCAGCCACCTCGTTTTATGCTTTTGAGGATCTGATGTCCCTTCTCCTCTTTAATCAGATTTTATTCCCAGCTGGTTAGTACTGGTTCTATGGACGAGTCTTTCCATTTTCTCTAAGTTTTCAACGTTCATTTATTGACACACACGCAGAAACCAAAGTTCTTCACCAGAGACGGTTGAATCCTGTTTTGGGGAGGTTTTCGTTTATTTTATTATTTATTATTTATTATTTTTTATTTTTTAATGGTGTAAGGCGATGCCTCTCAAACTTTACCGTACATAAACATCTCCTGGATGTCTTGTTAAAAATGCAGATTCCGGCTCTGTAGGTCTGGGTTGGGGTCTGGGATTTGCCATTTTTAATAAAAAGCTTCCAGATGGGGATCCCTGGGTGGTGCAGCGGTTTGGCGCCTGCCTTTGGCCCAGGGCGCGATCCTGGAGACCCGGGATCGAATCCCACGTCGGGCTCCCGGTGCATGGAGCCTGCTTCTCCCTCTGCCTATGTCTCTCTCTCTCTCTCTCTCTCTCTCTCTGTGACTATCATAAATAAATTAAAAAAAAAAAAAAAGCTTCCAGACGATGCCAACGCTGCTGGTTCCCAGACCACACTTCTTGGGGGGAGCAGAGGGAGAGAGAGAACCCTAAGCAGGTCCCTGCTCAGCACGAAGCCCGACGCAGGGCTCCATCTCGACCCCGAGATCATGACCTGAGCTGAAGCCAGACACTGAACTGACCGAGCCACCCAGGCGGCCCACACGTCTCTTTATATATAATATGTGTAAAGCACTTCTTTTTTCCAGCTTTATTGATGCAAAATAGGCGTACGACATACTGTGAGTTCAAGGTGTACGATGTGATGGTTGGATACATGAGCCCCCTGCGTACGGCTGCCACGGTAGGGGTGGTTAGCACATCCGTGAGCTCACACGGGGACCTTTTGGTTTTATTATCTTTTACGTGTGTGGTGAGAACTTTGAAGGTCTACTCAGCACCATGAGCTGTGCGGTAGGTTCTCAGGACTTATTCCCCTTAAAGTGGAAGGTTGTGCCACCTGTGACCGTCCCCCGTCCACTCCACCCCCAATAGCTACCCATCTATGGTCTGTGCCGACGCGTCCCGTCTTTTTAGATTCCCCGGGTAAGACAACCTTACAGTGTTCGTATTTCTCTGCCCGACTTATTTCACGTAGCTTAATGCCCTCTGGGTTAACTCATGTTGCAGAAAAGCTCAGGATTTCCATCTTTTCTTAAAGGTTGGATAATTTTCATATATGCAGATGCCACCATTTTCCATCGTGTGTGTGAGACGCATCGTGTGATGGGGGGTATGTATCGCACGTCACATGTGAGGTCGATAGGTCACATTTTCTTTATCCACCATCCGTTGGGGGGCAGTGCGGCTGCTTCCCTGACTTGGCTTTTGCAAGGGCTGCAGTGAACATGGCGATGCAGATCCGTCTCCTTGAGACAGCGATTTCCTTTCCTTTGGATAAACGCGCAGAAGTGGGATCGCGGGCCCACGCTTGGGGAGGCAAGGCTGTGTGCATAGGAGCCCGCGGGGATCCTGTTAAATGCAGATTCCAGTTCAGCAGGTCTAGGGGGGAGCCCGACATTCTGTGTTTCTGACAATCCCTCGGGTCCCACGACTCCAGTCTGAGCAGCAACGGTGCAAAATCCTAGAACGGGAGGAAGCTGTGGGTGCCGGAGACAGTGAAGACGGGAGTGTGGCCGGAGACGAAGCCGGGGAGGGGGTGGGACCATGGTACGCAGACTGCAGAGCCGAGCTCCAGGGCCGACACTGCCTCCACTGGGCAGGAGAAGCGGTTGGAGGGTTTGGGGCAGAGAAGTAACACCGTCTGGTTTTCACTGTAAAAGGAAAATAGTTGAGGGAGAGGGAGGAGGGAGAGCGAGAGGAGGAGGAGGAGGATGCGGGGGGAGAGGGAGGAAGGAGAGTGAGAGGAAGAGGGAGGAGGACGCGGGGGGGAGGGAGGAGGGAGAGCGAGAGGAAGAGGAGGAGGATGGGGGAGAGGGAGGAAGGAGAGTGAGAGGAAGAGGAGGAGGATGGGGAGAGGGAGGAAGGAGAGTGAGAGGAAGAGGAGGAGGATGGGGGAGAGGGAGGAAGGAGAGTGAGAGGAAGAGGGAGGAGGACACGGGGGAAGGGAGGAGGGAGAGCGAGAGGAGGAGGAGGATGCGGGGGGAGAGGGAGGAAGGAGAGTGAGAGGAAGAGGAGGAGGATGGGGAGAGGGAGGAAGGAGAGTGAGAGGAAGAGGGAGGAGGACACGGGGGGAGGGAGGAGGGAGAGCGAGAGGAAGAGGAGGAGGATGGGGGAGAGGGAGGAAGGAGAGTGAGAGGAAGAGGGAGGAGGATGCGGGGGGAGGGAGGAGGGAGAGCGAGAGGAGGAGGAGGATGCGGGGGGAGAGGGAGGAAGGAGAGTGAGAGGAAGAGGAGGAGGACGCGGGGGGGAGGGAGGAGGGAGAGCGAGAGGAAGAGGAGGAGGATGGGGAGAGGGAGGAAGGAGAGTGAGAGGAAGAGGAGGAGGATGGGGAGAGGGAGGAGGGAGAGCGAGAGGAAGAGGAGGAGGATGGGGAGAGGGAGGAAGGAGAGTGAGAGGAAGAGGGAGGAGGACGCGGGGGGAGGGAGGAGGGAGAGCGAGAGGAAGAGGATGGGGGAGAGGGAGGGAGGAGGGAGAGCGAGAGGAAGAGGATGGGGGAGAGGGAGGGAGGAGGGAGAGCGAGAGGAAGAGGAGGAGGATGGGGAGAGGGAGGAGGGAGAGCGAGAGGAAGAGGAGGAGGATGGGGAGAGGGAGGAAGGAGAGTGAGAGGAAGAGGGAGGAGGACGCGGGGGGAGGGAGGAGGGAGAGCGAGAGGAAGAGGATGGGGGAGAGGGAGGGAGGAGGGAGAGCGAGAGGAAGAGGATGGGGGAGAGGGAGGGAGGAGAGTGAGAGGAAGAGGAAGAGGATGGGGAGAGGGAGGAAGGAGAGTGAGAGGAAGAGGGAGGAGGACGCGGGGGGAGGGAGGAGGGAGAGCGAGAGGAAGAGGGAGGAGGACACGGGGGGAGGGAGGAGGGAGAGCGAGAGGAGGAGGAGGATGCGGGGGGAGAGGGAGGAAGGAAAGTGAGAGGAAGAGGAGGAGGATGGGGAGAGGGAGGAAGGAGAGTGAGAGGAAGAGGGAGGAGGACGCGGGGGGAGGGAGGAGGGAGAGCGAGAGGAGGAGGAGGAGGACGGGGCGTTGAAGTCTGGAGGTGAGGGCCTGCGCTGGCGTTAGGGGCAGTACCAGAGGCGGGACAGGTGTGGCGGGAACCCCCCCCCCCACCCCGCTCACACTGTGGGGCCCCCCGGAGCCCAGGGGCTGCGTCCTCACCCCGCGGTCCTCCCCCGCGAGCCCGTGAATTAATGCCCCTGCTGTTCTAGCGAAACCGACCTCCCAGCGCCGCGGGCGACCTTCGCGGAGTCCCGTAGTCCCATTTCCAAGCTCGCTTCCCAGCCCCATTCAACATCATGCTGGAGGTCCCCAGCGGTGCGATAAGGTATGAAAAGAAAAGCAACAAAGAAGGCGTCTCTATGGGAAGGAAGGAAGCAAACGTGTCTTTTTGTGAACAAGGTAAATGGTAAGTGGGGAATCCTAGGGCGCCGCGAGGCCCCGTTAGAAGCAGTGCGGGAGGTAGTAAGGTCGGAGGATGTGGGCCACGGGGCAGAGGTCCGCCGTGTTTCGTTCGTATTCTACAGCAAAAAATAAAATCTAAAAATAAAGCCCCACAAATTGCATTCACAGTGGCATAAAAATTCCTGGGAATAAATTTATTATTTAAGATATTTAAGGCCTGGACTCTGAACACCGTGAAGCGGTGGCTGAGAAATTCAGGGAGACCTCAGCAAACGGGGAGGCGCGGCCCGGCCCGGTTTGGGAATCTCGATACCGACCCGCAGAAGGAACAACTCTCGGTGAACGGACCTGCGGATGCAGAGGAATCCCGGGGACGTCCCAGCAGGCTCTTCGGCACAGGTGACTCGGAACAGGTAACCGAGATCCGAGGAAACGCTTTTGAGAATTCTTTGATCTGAAATCCAGGTTGGCGAGCGTGACACGCTCTGTCCCGCCGGGTTTGGCTTCTCCAGGTCCCCGTGCGAGTGGAATCGCGCGGCATTTGTCCTTTCGCGACTGGCTTGTGTCCCCGACGCGAGGTCCCGGAGGCCGCGGCAGGTGCCAGGGCCGCGTCCTTCCTGGGGCGGGGACCTCCCGGCCGCTCCTCTGGCTTGGACCCGCGAGTACAGGTGTGCGGGCGTTTCTATTTTTAAGTTTTTGAGGAAAAGCCACTCCGTCTTCCATAGCGCTTGGGCCAGTTTATGTCCCCAAGGATGTCAGGTCCTCCCCACTGTGGCCAACCTGTCATTTCCTGTTTGGTTCTGAGCATGAGCTCCAGTGGCCTGGCCCTGGGGCCCTGGGCCCTGCCGCCCGACAGCCCACGGACGGGACCACCTCCATCGGCCCCGGGGCCTTGGTGCGTCCTGCTGCCGGCGTCCGCTGGGCCTTGCTCGCTGCTTTCTTGCTCCGACCTGTCGGCTGGCTTGGAACTGCAGAGCCTCTCCCTGGGTCGCCACCACCCCCCGTCCTGGCACGGCGGCTGGATCCCCCCCTGCCACCTCCCCGGCCCTACAGAGCGGAGATGGGCATTTCCCACGCGGGTCCGTGTCTCTACGGCGCCCCTGATGGGAGGCAGGGACCCCAGGGGAGAGGCGGGCCCGGGTCACCCGGCTGTGCTCCTGACCTCCAGGGACACACAGGACCACAGCGTGACCACTCGGCCTCCGCAGCCGCCCCGCCAGTCCCCGGCAGCACGACCGTCGTGGGCAGGGCCGAGTGCTGGGGCAGTGCCGAGAGTGCGCTGGACACGGGAGGAGACCGCAGTCCCACGCTCCGTCCGTGCAGCCAGCCCGCGGGGGTTTGCAAGGCCCAGCTCCTGTCACCCGCACGATCACCCCGGGGCGGCGGAAGGAAGGTGGGAAGACCCCCGGGGCGGGGGAGACAGGCCCAAGCAGACCCCACTCTGAGCGAACAGCTCCCCCCGGGCTCGGGCCCACGACGCTGAGATCACAACTTGAGCCAAACCCCGGAGTCAGAAGCCGCACGGACCGCACCCCCGCATCTTGCCTTCTTGATCTCCTTCCTGAAGCACGTCTCAGGAGGGAAAAAATGAGTTTAAATAAACCAGTTTGCAGAACCCAGTCTTGGATTAGGATGCACGTGTGTCACCGTCCACCCCGAGCAGGTGACTGCACTCCCGGGGACGTGGGCTCCAAGGCCACCAGTCCACCCCGTGCTCTGGGCCCCGGCCTTGACTTTCTCCTAGCACCCATGGCAGGCGCCCATGACTCCCGGGGGGCCAAGTCCTGGCCCAGAGGCCGGCTGTGGCGACGGGGCCCCCGGCATCGACCCCCCCCCCCCCCGCCCCGCTCCCCATCTCCCCGAAGACCTCGCGCCTGACAGTCCCGAAGGCTCGTACCGACGGAGGGCGCTGGGGTTTCTGGAATCTCTCCAGATCTGAAGAAGCAAAAAAAAAAAAAAAAAAACCACATCTCCGCGCCGGGATAAAACCCTCTGCATTTGCCTTTTTACGCATTTACTCTGTCGCCCTAAAAGTTTTGCGACCTCTACTTCTGCAAGAGTCACGGAACCTCAGATGCCGGAGCTCCTTGCCCTGAACATGTTTTTTCTCCTCTTTTCTTTTCCTCCCCCCCCCCCTTCAGCTTTCTGGGGCCCTGGGTCCTGGCACTGAGTGTGTTCTTCGGGGGGCCAGAGGGAAAGGTCTCCAGGAACCTCACAAACTGCAACACGGTTGTAGGACACAGAGCCCATGTGGTTTCTTGGATACCAAGGTCTGATCCCACCCAACCGGGTCTCTCTCGCCAGAAGGGGCCGTTCCTCGGTGTCTCAGATCTGGGGGCGCGAGGGACCCCGGGGTCTGCGCCGGCCAGGACCACTCAGCAGAGAAAAATGCCCTTTTGTGACACTGAGGTTCCATTCGTCTGGGTTCCCACACATGTCCATGGAATCCGGAAGATCAACAGTGAAAAATGACCTATTTTAACAGGTGCACACTTGTGTGTAAGTGGAGTTTAGCCGAGCGTGGAATTATTTTAACATGGAAATAAGTTGTGGACATTCGGAACATCCCTCTTTTGACCACACAGGACTCAGACACATGGTCCACAGTTGAGAGTTTCCCAGGGCTGGAAACGGATGTATTGCTTGGAATTTTCCGGAGGAAGCGACACTATCACAGGGAAATAAACACTCACGTCTACACAACATGACTGTCCGGACTCAGGTTCCCCCTTTAACGCATGTCTGTGTTCTCAGAGGAGCAGAGAGCAAACCTTGAAGCCGTTGACTCTGTTTAGGGAAGGTCACGGCAGTGACACCAAACAGCCCAGGGGATGGGGCTGCAAGTCCAAGGCGCGGTGCTCGGGGTGGGTCAGAAGACCGCGCTCAACGCCGTGAGGTGTGCAACCCAGGGCAAGACCCCGGCCGGCCTGTGCCGTGGCTCTGCCTCCCGTTGGACCGAGGACGGGGCCTGCCCCCACCCCCCGCAGGTCTCTGGAAAGAGCAGGCGGGTGACGACTGCGCAGGCGCCCGTGAGCTCCGACACCCTGCACCCGGGGAGCTGTCACCGTCCGGGCCTTCGCTGCATGGACGTGACCTGAAGGAGGCAGGACGGCGGGGAAGAGATCCTCGGGGTCCAGCCGTGTCTCCAGGACACAGCCGTTGGTGTTTCAGGGTGACAGCTGTGCTTTTCTGCAACTTGACTTTCCCAAGGATCCGTTCAGGGAATTCGGATATGGGAATCATCAGGGTGACGGCAGCGCAGGCGGGAGCACACTTCCTTGACGGGGGAGCACCCAGAGCTGCCTTTTCAAGACTGTCACATGGTACCTTTTATTTTGTTTTTTTAAAGATTTATTTATTTATTTATTTATTTATTTATTTATTTATTTATTTATTTATGATAGAGACAGAGAGGCAGAGACACAGGAGGAGGGAGAAGCAGGCTCCATGCAGGAAGCCCAACGCAGGACTCGATCCCAGGTCTCCAGGATTGCGCCTCGGGCCAAAGGCAGGCGCCAAGCCGCTGAGCCACCCAGGGATCCCCACATGGTACCCCCACATGGAGGGACTTACATACCCTCCAGGCCCGACTTCCACGTCCCCATCTGGAGCAGGAGGCAAATGCAGCCGGGCCCGTGTGTGCATGTGAGCCTGTGCGTGTGCGGGTGCATCTGTCCCTGTGCCTGTGCACACACACACACACACACACACGCATACACGCTTTCTCGGGTGGGGGAAATGTGGTCACTATGTGTCTGGTTCTTCTTTGTCTCTTCTGAGCTCCCACACCCCATCTAAGGCTCGGGGTACGGTGACATCACTCAGGACCAGGTGTACACACGGGAAGTTGGTTTCCGGGGGTAGGCTTTGGTTATTTTTTTTAAAAGATTGTATTTACTTATCCACGAGACACACAGAGAGAGGCGGAGACACAGGCAGAATGAGAAGCAGGCTCCCTGCAGGGACCTGATGCAGGACTCGATCCCAGGACCCTGGGGTGATGCCCTGAGCTGGAGACGGAAGCTCCACTGCTGAGCCCCCAGCGCCCCTGAGAGTAGGGTCTAAAAGCTAGTGAGCAAGGCGTGTTGGATCAGGGATGGTGATTTTGTCTGGTGTCCCTGCGTGCGCGGCACGTGGCCAACCCTCTCACCATTTGACCCTTACCACACCCGGAGTGGGCAGGTCTCCATGTGCAAGCCAGAAAGCTGAGGCTCAGGGAGGCCCCTGTCCTGTCCAAGGTCACACAGCCGGCAGGGCCCTGTGCAGCCCCTGCAGACTCCGGCCTCTCCCGCTGGCCGGGCGGGTGCGGAGGGAGCGGGGGCAGCGCCCGAGTCAGGGATCGCAGCTGCTCACAGAACCACAGCCGGCTTTCCCAGCCCCGCTGCCTCTTTTGTCTGAGCGTGTGTCGCTCTTGTGTGTCCCTTGCCCCAGGATCTCTTAATCGGCTGTGTCTCCTGCTCCGGGTTCTGGGTTGCAGGACCCCTCGGCTCCTGCCGTCCAGGGTGCCCACTGCAGGGGCCTGGCCCAGGAGTGTGGCCTGTCAGGCCCTAGGTCCCTGCAGCAGGGGCCCCAGGGGCCCAGCTCAGGCCACCAGGGAGCCAGGGCCGGCCGGGAGAGCGGAGCTGCCAGAGGGCCCCTGCGGCCTGGTTAGCGTTGCCCAGACTCCTGGGCCTGCCCCTCGGCCGGCCTGATGCACCCCCACCCCGGAAGTCATGGGACGGGGCTCAATGTGGATGAAAGCCTCATAACCTGACCCAGGCACTCACAGTCACGGAAAGGAGGGGGGAGGAAGCACAGGCCGACCCTGCTGCCTGCGGGGGGGGGGGGGGGGGGGGGGGGGGGGGGGCGGGGCTGCGTGACCGGGCTTGTCCCCGCGGGGAGATGGAGATACAGGGGGCCCGGCCTGCGGTGAGGGACTTGTCCCCCGTCCCCCACACAGACACATGGACACACAGAGGGCCTGGCCCGCGGGGAGGGGAGGGGAGGGGAGGGGAGGGGGGAGCCTAGCTGGGAGGGTGTGGGGGGCAGGACAGGAAGAGGATCATCCAGCCTCATGCTTATTGATTTTTATAATCTTAATTTTCATGTTGATAACAAGAAAAAGTAAACTATGTGTGATAATGAAAATTTGGTTACTGTAGCAAAGTCCAAAGTAGGAAATATAGATCATCAACCACCCGCCTCGCACTTAGGGTGTTTAGTTCTAGTCTTCTCTATATCTCTATGTCTCTCTCTCTATCTCTCTCTCTCTCTCTCTATCTCTACCTTATAATATTGGGGTACACTTTATCGAAATATAACGCACACATCACACAATTGACCCATTTCCAATGTGCCGTTGAATGGTTTTTAGTACATTCTCAGAGTTGGGCAACCACCACGACAATCCAACAATGATTTTTTAAATAATTTCCAGAGTATAAGTTTTGGATTTCTTTTTTTTTTTAAAGTTTTGCATTTCTTTTATTAAATTTATTCCTACATATATTATTATTATTGATAAAGTTATAATTAAAATTTTTTAAATATTTTATTTATTTATTTATTTGTTTGTTTATTTATTTATTTATTTAAAGGAGAGAGTAAGCGAGAGTGAGAGAGAGTGAGCACGAGTGTGGGGAGGAGCAGAAGGAGCCCGATGCAGGGCTTGATGAAAGGCTTCATCCTGAGACTCTAGGATCATGACCTGAGCCAAAGCAGGTACTTAAACAACAGAGCCACTCAGGTGCCCCTAATTAAATTGTTTTTTAAACTTCATTTTGCTGAACTCCATTAGTTCTAATAGCTTTTTAGTGATTTCTTTAACTTTTTCACGTGTAAAATCATATCATCTGCAAATATCTCCAATCTCAGTGCCTTTAATTTTGTTTTCCTGCCTGACTGCCCTGGCTAGGATCTCTAGTATGATGCTGAATAGAAGTGCCAAGAGCGGATATCCTTGTCTTCTTCCTTATCTTGGAGGAAAACAATCATTCTTTCACCATTAAGGATAATGTTAACTCTCTGAGGAACCTCCACACAGTTTTCCAGAGTGGTTGCACCAGTTCATATTCCCACCAACAGTGCAAGAGGGCGCCGCTTTCTCCGCATCCTCTCCAACATCTATTGTTTCCTGTCTTGTTAATTTTCACCATTCTCACTGGTGTGAGGTGGGATCTCATTGTGCGGAGGTTCCCCAAAGAGTAAAAAATAGACCTGCCCTACGACCCAGCAATTGCTCTGCTGGGGATTTACCCCAAAGATACAGATGCAGTGAAATGCCGGGACACCTGCACCCCGATGTTTATAGTAGCAATGTCCACAATAGCCAAACTGTGGAAGGAGCCTCGGTGTCCATCAACAGATGATGGATAAAGAAGATGTGGTCTAGGTATACAATGGAATATTCCTCAGCCATTAGAAATGACAAATATCCACCATTTGCTTCAACGTGGATGGAACTGGAGGGGATTATGCTGAGTGAAGTAAGTCAATCGGAGAAGGACAATCATCATATGGTCTCACTCATACAAGGAATATAAGAAGTAGTGAAAGGGATCACAGGGGAAAGGAGAGAAAATGAGTGGGAAATATCAGAAAGGGAGACAGAACATGAGAGACTCCTAACTCTGGGAAACGAACAAGGGGTGGTGGAAGGGGACATGGGTGGGGGGTGGGGGTGACTGTGTGATGGGCACTGAGGGGGGCACTTGACGGGATGAGCACTGGGTGTTATGCTATATGTTGGCAAATCGAACTCCAATAAAAGATATTTAAAAAAGGGTAATGTTAGCTGTAAGGTGTTTTTTTTTAATTTTTTTAGTGTGTGTTTATTTTTGTTTTATAGATACTTTTATGAGGTTTAGGAAGCCCCCTTCTATCCCTGAGTGTTTGATCATGAATGATGGGGTGTTGGATTTTGTTGAATGTTTTTTCTGTGTCTACTGAAATAATTATGTATTTTTAAAGACTATTTATAGGGTACATTACATTATTGTTTTTGGCACTGTAAACCAACCTTGCATTCCTGGGATAAGTCACACTTGATCATGGCATACGATTTTTTTATATGTTGCTGGATTTGACCTGCTAGTATTTTATTGAGGATTTCTACATCATAAGAGATACTGGTCTATAGTTTCTTTTCTTGTAATTTTCTCACCTGGGTTTGTATCAGGTTAATTCTGACCTCACAAAATTAGGTGGGACATTTTCCCTTTTTGTGTTTTCTAGGGCTGCCATAACAAACCACTGCAAACTGATGGCTAAAAACAACATAAAGTTGTTCACTCACAGTTCTGGAGGTCAGAAGCCTGAAATCAAGATGTCAACAGGGTTGGTTCCTTCTGGATGCTCTGAGAGAAAATCCATCCCATGCTTTTCTCATAGCTTCTGACAATTCTTGATGTTCCTTGGCCTATCGATGTATCATTCCAACCTCAGCCCTCGTCTTTAAATGGCCTTCCCCTCTGTGCATCTCTGTGTCTTATTTTTTTTCCTATCTCTTATAAGAATTTAGGGGCTACTCCAAATCCAGGATGATCTCATCTCAAGACCTTTAGCTCAATTGTATCCTCAAAGGCCCTATTTCCAAGTAAAGTCACAGCCACCATACTTTATGGGGTCAACTGTTTACCTGTCCCACTGACTACCAATCCTTCCAAGGTCATGTGCTCATTCACCTGCTCGTCCTTTCAATAGTTACACTAAACATCACAGGAGGAAATGGGGATATCGTGATGAATTGGGTAGAGTCCCTGCCCTAAAGAATGGCACTGTCTAGCGGGGCATCGCGGGGCACAGATAATGGAAATACAAAGAAAGGGATCGTGAGAACCTTGTGATTTGGAGGCTGAAGGATTAATGGGAGCAATCCAGAGAAGGGATGAGCTTTCAAAGCAGAGGGTGTCATGCTCAGCAAAGGCAGGTGCTCAAAAGCAAGGGCCAGTCAGGGGTTGCCACGGTTGAATTTGACAGGAATACAGGGGGTGTGGATGGGAAGAGTGGGCAACAACACAGTGGCCAGAGAACTCAGATTGCAACCAGCATAGTTCATCTTAGGGCGTATGAGGAGGGCTAGGGCTTCTGGCTGTATGCAGGGCCCTGTATCCAGACCCTTAGTAGCCTCCAGAACTCGCCGGGGGGCCCATGACTCCAGGTAGGGATCATCTTGAGCTGATCCTGCAGCCAGAATATGTGAGCTGACCATGAATTTCACATCCGTTCATGGGAGAGGCCTCCGCCATGGACTCTCTGGAGCCAGTCTGGCTCCCTAATCCAGGCTCACGGTAAAGCCACTTCTGAAAACCTTAGTTCCTCACCCGACAAGAAAATCCCCCATAGCAAACCGATTCCCAGGTTTCATTTTTTCCCTACACATTTGCCTATGACAGAGTCCTATCCCGACAGAGAGACCGGGGCTGCTCCTTGGAGCTCAGTGACTGTGGACCGGGCGCACTGTCTCACTCCTGGAAGTCCTCGTGGCCGCAGTTGTGATGGGGAAGTCCTGTTGTTCCAGAACCCCGTGGCCGGGGTCCTGCAGTGGGGTCCCTGCAGGGTGTGGAGAATGGAGAAAAGGATCCCCCCAGGTGGGACCTGAGATCCCCAGCGAAGGAAGTGTCACTTGGCCCTACTGGACCTCATCCACGGCCTCTCCCTGCTGCAGAGCAGAGGCGGGTGGTGGGCTGGGGGGGGGGGGGGCAAAGGGGAAAGCAGATTCATATCATAAAGCTTCTGGGTCTTCAGGCCAAGGGACCGCCAGTCCCGGGTTGACGCGAGGTTGTCTGGAGCGAAGCCTGTCGCAGCAGCCTGACAATACACAGCCGCGTCGAGGCAGCCACGGAAGATGGGCCCAGGAGCCGCTCTGGGAGGAGCCCCCTGTGGTGGACCACTCAGACCCGCAGCAGCGCACACGCGGGTGGGGCCTTCCTCCTGCAGCACCGTCCAGGGAAACTGAGGTCAGCGTGTGCAGATGGGAGGCATGAGGTCGTGGCACGGAACACGCGGGGACTTGCCTCTCCCAGGCGCGGTTTCCCCAGCTTCGAAGCCAACAGAGTAATAGCCTCTGCCCGCCAGCTGCGCCCCTTCTGGGAGTGCCGCCATCTCGTCTAACTCAGTCTGGGGCCCTCCCCTGCCCCCTGCCCCCTCCCCTCCCCTCCCAGCTCCCTGCACCCCAGCAGGGCCCCACAGCTTGTGCTTTGGCCCGGGAAGCACCGAGGCCTACCGTGGACCAGCCCGGGAGACTCGGCCTCTGCTCCGGCCCTGCCACCGACCTACTCAGTGGCGGAGGAACTTCCCTGAGCCTGATTTCCTCTCTGTGAAATAAAGCAGGGTTAGAGGACAATTGTGCCCGCAAAGCTCCAGAGAGCGCCCGGGTCCCGCAGCCACCGGTAGCCTCCGGTCCGTGCCGTTCACGACCTGCTCTTGTCAATGCAGTCGTGTTGGGACGCGGCCGAGGCGCGCACAGTGCTCACGGCTGCTCCTGCGGCGCGGCAGGGGGTGCCAGCGCGTGACCCCCGCGCCTCGGCTACTCCGTGCTCAGCCCTTTACAGGAGAAGTTTCAGGCCAGCGGTCGACTCAGCAGCCAGGGAGGGAGCACAGGCGGGGCCGGCAGTTTGCCAGGGCTCCTGCGAGTCAGGGCGGAGGCGGCGGGGTCACATGGGCCAGAGGTTGTCAAGGCCCAACGCTCTGGTTGCTGACTGCCGAGGGCCTGCGGGGACGAAGGCGGTTCCCTGGGGGGGGGGGGGGGGAGCGCAGGGGCAGGGCCAGGGCCTGGAACCTTCTGGGGCACGGGCGGCCCTGGGGCGTCGGTGTGGGGGTCCCGACCCGGGGCTGCGGGCAGCGGGGCAGAGCCGGGGCGGTCCTGGGGGGCAGCGCCATTCGGGGGAGCGGGTGACCGCCGGCCTCTGAGGACACTTTAACCACAGGTCGTGGATCTTGGCTTTTGAACCCCAGGGAGACATTTTTCCTGGCGTCTTTACTCGGGGCTGCTTCCTCCTTCCAGCATTCATTAATCTCGCCGGTTAAACATTGACCCCAGACGCAGCCTCCTCCTGTCTGTCGAGTCCTGTTCTCCCTGTTGGCCTCAGAAGAGAGCTCCCACTGCACAAACCTGCTTCTCTCCTCTTGCTTTCCACAGCCAGAGTCCAGAGATAAAGGAGGTGGGGCCGGGGTGCCCTGTGTGCAATGCAGGTCGCGCCCCAAAACCTGGGGCGGAGGGGAGGAGGCCTCGGAGGCCCGCGGGGCTGGGAAAGGAGCCCCCGGGCTCTAACTCTGCAGGCCGGAGCCGCTGCCTTTAATCAGGGTCAGGCGCGTGAGGCTCCTGCTGGAGAAGATTCAGAAAATGTTACCGTTTCTGCCACAAAGTATCACATTGGCTGACACAAAGTAACACAAAAGCTACTTTGCTTTGATTCTCTGCGGTTAAAAGGCGCGGCTTAGGGACGCCGGGTGGCTCAGCGGTTGAGCGACGGCTTCGGCCCAGGGTGTGACCCCGGGGTCCTGGGATCGAGTCCTGCATGGAGCCTGCTTCTCCCTCTGCCTGGGTCTCTGCCTCTCTCTGTGCGTCTCATGAGCAAATAAATAAAATCTTAAAAAAAAAAAAAAAAAAGCAACTTAGGGAGCGGGAACCGGGGAAGCGCAGGAGGAAACGGAGACAGTAGGGGCGCAGGGGTGCGGGAGAGGGTCGCAGGCGAAGGCAAGAGCCCCCTGACCTGCGGCTCAGCAGCCCCGTAGCTACTTTTTCCTTCGAGTTCTTAGAATCCCCCGGGATGCAAGCGCCGGGAAGCGAGGGATTTCCCTTGTTCGCTGCTGGGTTCCCAGGCGGTGGATCAGGGTCTGGCACGGAGCAGGGGCTCAAGTATTTGTTGAATGAATGAATGAATGAATGAATGAATGAATGAGTGCAAGATTGGCGGGCGGATCCCAGGTCCGCCTCTCCATGGGTGATGGAGGTTTCAGGGTGGGTCGTTGAGAAGCTTTCCCCGGGCTGGGACGGCGGCCACCGTGGCCCACGACACGCAGGACAAGAAGGAGGATTCTTGGCAGAGCCGTGGAGACGCTCCCGAGGGTGCGACTTCCCCAGGCGCCCAGGGACGCCAGTGCCGCCAACCGGGCCTTTGCTTGAGTCTCTCTACCTCTCGTGTAAGGGCCACACGCTTAGAGGCTGTCACGTGGAGTCCGATCGTACCCCCAGGATGACGAGCGCCCGTTTCGTGTCAGGCTTTCCGCGTGTGTTTTGCACGCAGCCCCCCCCCCCCGTAGCCTCGCTGGGGGGCATCTTCACCCCACTTTACAGGTGAGAACAGGGAGGGTTAGCGAGGTCGTCCAAGGTCGCGCAGCAGAGTCTGGATGGGTCCCGGGCCTGGGTGCCCCCGGGACAGTGCTCCTTCCACCGACCGCACCTGTCTCATGGCCTCGGTGACCTCAGGCAAGTCACTTCTCTCTGGGCCTGAGCATCCACGTTCCCGAACCCGCAGACCCGAGCGGCCTTCCGTATGTGGGTCTGGGAGCAGAGGACCTCGCTGCCCTGTGGCCATGACGCAATTCTGCTTTTAGAAGCTGAGCAGCAGCAGGCTCTACAGGGGGCGGCGGGGGGGCTGCGGGCCAGGGCTGGGGCAGTGCGGGCTCCCTACTGAGTCCCGTCCCGCGTCCTTCAGCGGGAAGGTGCCAGCCTTGCTCCCGGTGGCTCGTCCTCCCACCGGCCCCACTCCTCGGGGCTGGGTTCCGGCCAGAGTAGGAGAAAGCAGAGCCTTGGGGGGCCGGGCCCGGGCAGCTTGGGGCTCGTGCGGGGCAGCCTCGCTGGCACCTGCAGACGCCGAGTTTGGGGGCGAGAAGCGCAGAGGGGAGCTGAGGGGGAGCCCGGGAGGCTGGGAGCCTCCAGCGGCTGTCGCCCAGCTGGGGACAAGGGTGTTCACTGCCTTGGCCCGCGAGGACGCTTGCCCGGAACTAACTGCGGGGTTTCAGGCTCTAAACCCCTGAGGAATCCGGCGGGTAAGGCCGAAGCGTGCGGTCGGGTCAGATCCAGGCTGCGGGGGCCAGGGCCCTGCCTCTCTCCTCCCCACTGGCCCCGCCCCTAGGTCGACCCTAGCGCGGGTGGACGTTGCTTTAATCTGAGCAGAACCCCCGAATTTTCCACCCAGGTCCCCCGCGAGGAGCCATCCACTCGGCTTGGCCGCCCGGCTGGTGGCCACTCTGGGCTCATGCTCAGGACCAGGCCGCGGCGGGGGGGTGGCTGGCACGGGGGTCAAAGTCTGTGCTGGGGACCCTGCAGAGCTCGGGCCACCAGCGAGGGGCCAGGCTGACCCCAGCAGTCCTGCTGAGAACGGAGCCATGTCCTGCTTTGCCGTCTGGGCTTCCGAGTCCCGTCCACCCTGTGATGGCGACTTCCTTCCGACTGTCACCCCGTGAGGCCGACCTACTGCACCGGGTCAGGAACTCGGCCCAGACGGTGGGTCCTCCGTGTCGTGTAAGCCTGCAGCTGCCCCCTGGGCACCTTCCCTCTCTCGCTCGCTCTCGCTCTCGCTCGCACGCCCACCCTAGGCCTGGGACCCGTCCCTCCCAGCGATCCCCAGCCAACCCCCACTCCTTCACCCTCCCCGGTGACAGTGACTCAGCGCGGCCACCACCATCCCCTCCCCGCTCCCACGTCCCGCTCCGTAGCAGGTGCCGAGAGGACTGAGCTGAGGCCCGGCGCGAGGCTCCCCGGCCAGAGGGAGGCCAGTAGCGGCGCATGTGCTTCCCGAGCTTGACCCACGGGGCGGCCGGCCCGGCGGCTCTGAGACCCTGAGAGCCGGAGCTCCCGCCGGGACCAACGGGGCCGGGGCCGTGGGGGGGACGCCCAGCACTGGTATTTTAAAAATAAACCTTTGGGGCTCCATGGAGACTCAGGGGTTGAGTGTCTGTCTGCCTTTGGCTCAGGCCGTGACCCTGGGGTCCCGGGATCGAGTCCCACGTCGGGCTCCCTTCTCCCTCTCCCCGTGTCTCTGCCTCTCTCTCTCTCTGCATCTCTCATGAATAAATAAATAAAATCTTAAAAAAAAAAAAAAAGAAAAGAAAGACTGATGAGGGGGTGTGGGAGGGCATCCTCTGCCCTGTGGGGAAGGAAGGTGCTGCACCCACGCGTGAGGCCAAGTGGGGTGGGGTCTTCCTCGGTGTGCCTCCGGGCAAGGAGGACGGGCACCTCCGCCTCCGGCCACCTGCCTGCGGGGCTTCACCTGCAGGCCTACGCTGACTCCACCCCCCACCTGGCAAGAGAATTCTGGGGACCGCTCAACGCACGTCCCCTGAGGGAAAGGGGCCCGTGTGAGCGTAGACACTGCCCACCTCTTACGGGGCCTTCGCGGGACTGGCTGGCACTGATAGACGTTAGGAAGGGCTGGGGGGCTGCACCTGCAGGAGGCGACACCCCTGCACATGGCTGCGATCCTGCTGCTCCTGAGCACATGGAGCGAGCACGGCCGTGGGGGCCTCAGGGCTGCCCGGCAGCGGCCACAGGAAGCAGCCCGGTCACCGACAGGGATGGGGGTGACGGCCAGCAGGGCGCCGGGCTCGGTGCTCGGCAATGGGAGGGGCCGATGTGACACCGGGAATGGACTCCCCTTTCTAGAGGGGCGGCCGCGCTGGTGGGGCCACGGGCTCCCCACCCTGAGGCCAGAGACACAGGACCCCGACCCCCGTCCCCCGCCTTCCGGCTCCACTTCATACAGAGAAGCCCCAGGAGGAAGAGGAGGGCAGCGAGGACGGCAGGGTCTGCAGGCTCCGCGCCCCCCCCCGCCCCCCGGGGACACGCGAGCTCCAGCCACAGGGGCTCCAGAGTTAGGGGACGTTCACCAGCAATGTTTTCGGTTATTTTTTAGATCAAAGCCATCTAACGTAGTACTCACCGCCCTCAGCATTTCCAAGGGTACGATTCAGCGGCTTTTAGTCCACTCACGCCACTGAGATTTCATTAACTGAAGCCGTGAGGTCGGACCGCGACGCCGGGGCTCGGGGACAGCAGGCAAGTCCCGGCTGCTTCCAGCCCGAGATGTCCAAGAGATGTCCCAGGGCCCAGGCTCGCGGGTCCCAGTCTGCACCTGCCCGGCCTCCACCCTCACCCCTGCCGGCTGGCCCCGCCTCCCCCTCCCCCCTGCTCCTCTGCCCTCCCCCCTGTTGGCTGGTCCCGCCTCCCCCCTCACCCCTGCTCCTCCCCCCTCACCCCTGCTGGCTGGTCCCCACCTCGCCTGCACCCCTGTTGGCTGGTCCCCAGCCCCCAGCGGCAGCCTCTGCTGGGGCAGCAGCCCCCTCCCCGGCAGCACCCACCAGGCCGTCACAGGCCCTGGCCCACAGCCCCCCATGCCCTCTGCACCCGCCACCACCTCGTGACCCCGGTGTCAGAACACAGCCCCCACCACGGGACCTAATGTTTTCACGCCACTCGTTTCTTCCTTTTGTGCTGCTTCCCACCATTTCAAGCGACGCTGATTTACTTTCTTACTGGCTCCCTCTGCGTCTCCACCCCTCACCCCTGCGCAGGAGCTGCCGAGGGCGCAGACCTCACCTGCCTCACCCTCCTCCGTGCCCCCTGCGCCCAGGCCTGCCCTGCCCGGGACAGCGGCCCTCAGCCACCGTGTAGGTAGCCTGAGCTCAGACGACTTAGCCTGAAACAGGCACCGGCTTCAACACCTCCGAGTCAAATGATGTCCACTATCTCGGTGACTTTTTACATCGATCACCTGTTGAAATGATACTACTTTGGAACTGTTGGGCCCCATACAATATATCATCACAAAATTAATCCCAGCAGTTATTCTTTCCCGTTTTAAATCCTACGGCTAGAAACGGGAGCTCACCTGCGTGGCTCGCGCTGCGTTTCTCCGGGACGTCGCTGCTCTAGAGCATCCCCGGCTCAAGGAACAGGCCCGGCCTCAGTGGGCATTTGCCGGATGAAAGGAGGAAGCCAGAGCCTCCAGGAGCAAATCCCACCGTGTAAGTCTCCCGCTGAGAGTCCTTTCTGGGTCCCTCATTTCCCCATTTCTGTCTTATGACCTGCGTATAGGGCTGTCGTGTCAGGACCTGCTGCTCCCCGGGTTCTAGCACGTGCTCTTCTCCAGCCAGGACACACTCCACTTTTCCTACACGAGGCTCCCTCTATGGGCTGCTCCTCTTCCCCATGTCAAGGGGGAAGCTCCTGGGCATTTCCAAGGTGCAAACACAGGTCAGCCTTTCAGGAGACCCTGCCCCTCCCCTGACGGAGCGGCCAGTGCACCGTGAGCCTCATGCTTCCTGCGTTGGGTCCCGCCAGGTCGCGGCCTCATGCCTGCGTCCTCGCCGTAGGCCCAGGGCTCCCTGAAGGCGAGGAGGCTTGAGTCCTCTTGGTCTTGTATTCTTCACGCCTCGCGGAGCCCACGGGAGGACTGGGTCCGGCTGCTGTGTGGTTCTTGGGGTCTGGCTGTGGGCAGGTGGAAGGCAGGGCTGGGATCATCTGAAGACGCGTCCAGGCGGGGTGTCCAAGATGGCTTGTTCGCCCCCTCGGCCTGCTGCCTCCGGGGAGGCGGCCAAAAGACGGGCCTGGCTGGGCAGCCCTGTCCGTGTGGTAGTTCAGGAGTCCTCGCAGCCCGACCTCCGCAGCACAGCCCGCCTTCTTGCAAGCGGGTGTTCCCAGGGAGCCGGGTCACCGCCGCACGGCTGCCGCGACCTACGGCAAGTCAGGCAGCATCATCTCGGCTGCGAGCGGTGCCCACAGGCGCGCCACAGGGCCGGGCCCGTGGCCTCCGGAGGAAATTCTCAGGACCTGGACGCGGGAGGTGGTTGGGAGACCACCTTGGGGACAGCGGCCACATGTCTAATCTGAAACTTAAACCAGGAAAGACAAGTGGAACTTAGAGACCTTAAGAATCACTGGGAACGACACGGGATAAAAATAAATACGTACTGAAGAGATAAACGTTTAAACAAAACACTTTCAATGGGGCTTTGGGCCTCAAATGTTTTTTTTTTTTTTTTTTCAGATTTTATTTATTTATTCATGAGACACAGAAAGAGAGGCAGAGACCCAGGCAGAGGAAGGAGCAGGCTCCCTGCAAGGAGCCTGATGCGGGACTCGAACCCGGGACTGCAGGGTCACGGCCTGAGCCCAAGGAGATGCTCCAGCCCTGAGCCCCCTGGGCGCCCCGGGCCTCAACCACTCATCATATTCTGTGCCACAAGCCACACAAGTCATCAGGGAAACCTCCAACCTAACGTTTGGAGCAAACATTTGTGCGTCTCCGTACGAAGGCCAGGGCACTCGCGTATGAGCAAGCGGCTGAGATCATCTGGAGAAATCTACGGGGAGCTTCTGCTTAGTGGTGGGGCCGCGCTCACAGCACTGGGTCAGGGTGTGGGGCGTCCGACTCTGCGTTTACAGCACCACAAAGCGAGACGGGACCTCGGTGTGCAAGGTGGCCGTGCCGCGGGCCGCCACGCGCACTGGGAACACCGCTTGAGGAATTTTAATGGCAACGTGCGTAACAAAAAGGGAAAAACTAAGGTGCAAAACGTTGCGTAAAAATTCCAATTACGTTCGGAAAAAATTGGAATTGGAAATTGGAGAAAATCTGGGGAAAAAAATTGGAAAAAATTCCAATTTCCTGCATGGTAAAAAAGACTGGAAAGCTAGTTCAGCAGTGAACACAGCTGCGTAGCAGTCATGGGAGATGTTTTAAAATTTTCTTCTTTAAAAAAATAAAAAAATAATAAAATTGTCTTCTTCGAGCTTTCCATATTGTGCGGGTCTCAAACGGTGAGCATGTACTAGTTTTACGAGCAGAAGGGAAAAAAACAAGAGTAAAGCGACGCTCCCCTGGGAAGCCCCACTGAGCTGCATCATGCCTCGTCGGTCCCCCGTGCGCCCTTATTCCGTGCTTCCAGGGAGCCCAACGATCATCCCTGGGGATCAGGTCGGGGCGACCCCTGAGGCCTTATCAGCCACTGCTTTAAAGTCGTTTGTTTGCACACGTTTCAGGGGCTACACGATAAGATTAAACCCGTAGAATTTCAGAATTTACAAGCATTTTTCTGTGTCCTATTCGAGCCTCGCGGGAGCCTGATCACAGAGGCAAGCCCGGTCTCGTGACCACCGCGTGACCCATGAGGACACCGGGGTTCAGCCGGGGAGGGTCGCACGCCAGCCAGGATCACACAGACGGCCCAGGTCTTCAGACTCGACCCCGGGGCCCCAGCCGCCAAATTGGGGTTCCTTTTCCGTATGAAACGTGCCCTCCCATCCCGTGATAAAATTCCAGCCAAAACGTCAGCCTCGGAGGCCGCAGGGGCTAAGGGGAGCCTCCCTTCTTCATTTCTATCTTCCGAGGGTCCTGAAGGCGGCTCGAACGTCTCCCCCGAGTCACGCAAGGCTTCCGTCCCGTCCACGCCTCCCCAGGTGGCCCTGTTTGGGGACCACACACCGTTTTCGGGTCTTAGAATATCAGAGCTGGCGAGGAGCTCTAAAGGTCATCTGGCCCGAGCAGCTCCCGCCAGCATCTTACAGACACGGTGTCTTCTGAAAGCTACGTCCCTCCGGTGTCCCCGGGGGGGGGGGCGCGCAGGGCTGAGACGGGGCCATCAAGGTGCCCTGTCCCCCACGGAGCCCCCTCAATGCAGAGGGCGACGTGGAGGCTGCAAAGTGCAAGGCAGGCTGACTCAGCCTTCTAACAGGGACAGGGCACACAATGCAAGGACCCGGGGGTTCCCAGAGGAAAGAAAACCAACGGCCAAGACCACTCACACACAGAGAGGCAGCTCTGAATAAGTCCCACGGGCCAAGGAGAAGCCCTGGAGGAGGAAAAAAATAAACCTCCCTCCCGAGAAAGCCCTATTGTGTGTGCTCGGGGTCAGAAGAGCGGCTGTGCACGGGGCTCCCCCACCTGCTGGGCCCTCCAGAGCGGCGGCTTTCTCTGTGTCTGGGCTCAGCACACTTCCCGCTTCCCGGGGTGCAGCCGCCTCGCCCCACCGGCCCCAGGCCGCGAGGGCAGGGGCCTGGCACCGCGGGCACCGAGGCCACCGAGGCCACCGAGGCGCCGGGCAGACACGGTGCTGGTAATTTCTTGCTTCGCTGGCCTCCTGGGATCCCTTCCATCGGCCCCGAGAGAAAGAAGCTGCACGTCCTCTGCCCGCAAATGCAGACGCTTTTATTCTGCGGAGGCCGCCCGCTTCCAACACCCTCCTCCGGGTCATGAGTGTTAAGCAGGCGGCAAGCCAGGGGTTGAAAACGGAAAGTCCCCCCGCCCGCCCGCCCACCGCCACCCGCCGTCCGTGAAAGCGTTCACGTGGGCGTTTAAAAGCAAGACTCCCTTCAGCTTCAAATGGAAGCAACTCTGGGCTGGGGGCCCTTTTGGCCTAAGTCGCTCATATACGCACAAAGCGACGAAGCAGAAGAATCCTACAATTGCTTCCTCCTCCAGATAAAAGCCTTTTGTGTTCATAGATGTTCCTTCGAGTCCAACGTCAGGGGGCTCGCGCAAACGGATCCCCCGAGGCCGCATCCCGGTGTTTGTGGGATTCCGGGGAATCGTGTCGTGCCCAGAAAGTGCTTCGCAGGAGACGTGCATGTGAGTGGAGGGTAAACCTCGGGCTCGGCCCACCCCACCGTGCCAGAGCCCCTCAGGCTGCCTTGAACCTACCGGGTGCGGGTTGGTGCTTGCACGACGTTCTCACCCGATGGCCCTGGCGGCTGCATGAGGGGTGCATCACCCCCTGTTCCAGTGACGAAGCCAGGTCAACAGGGGTCAGGGGATCAAAGTCAGCTGGTCGGGGGGGTGGGGGGCATCCGCACCAGTCAGACCCATCTCCCCAGGCCCTCGGAGGCTGCTTTTATCTTTAGGGAGCTGCCCCCTGAACCAGCTGACGCCGGCCTCCTCCCACCAGCCAGTCATAGGGGTGACTCCACCTGAGGGGGTGGAGGGGCTGAGGGTGCTGCCCAATGGGGTTTCCAGGTGGGGGGGCTGAGGGTGCTGCCCAAGGGGCTCTTCAGGTGGGGGGGCTTAGGGTGCTGCCCTAGGGGGTCTCTGGGTGGGGGGGCTTAGGGTGCTGCCCTAGAGGGTCTCCCAGGTGGGGGGGCTGAGGGTACTGCCCTAGGGGGTCTCCAGGTGGGGGGGCTGAGGGTGCTGCCCAAGGGTCTCCATTGGGTCGGGGTGGGGGGCTGAGCCGCTCACCAGGGAGTGTCATTTCCCATCCCTGAGTCAGAGGCTGAGGGTGGTCAGTGGGGAGGTGTTGGCCAGGGCGCCGCCACCCAGGCCCCCGTTGCTGGGCTGCCAGGGAGAAGGGAGCCCCAGGGGGCTGGTACGGGGGGGCGTCAGCGCCGTGACCCCCAGCCCGCAGGCTCCCTCGCAGGGATGCCGCCGACTCGGGGGCCGGCCTACCCCGAGGAGTCAGGCTGTCGCTGCCCCCACAGCCCCCTCCCTGGGCCTGGACGTGCAGACCCACGGGGGTCACGAGTCCGGAAGGCTGCGTGGAAGCCTCAGCACGTCCCTGCCAGCTTGTGGTCTGTTTCTTTCACGTTTAGGGTCAGTCCACCACCAGGTGGTGTCACCCCCATCCCCCCGCGCCTCCCCCCACAGCCCTCTGTGCGCCCCCCGAGTCGGAGCCTCTCGTGCTCCCCCTCCGTCTGTCCTCACTGCGCCTGGGGGGTCAGCTCGCTGGGCCTCGCAGGTGCCATGTGCCCCGGGAGCACAGGGACCCCCGGGAGCGGCGCTTCCCTGCGGTCACAGAGCCCCACGGCCGTGCCACAGACCGTGGGGATCACCGAGCCTAAACCAGTCCCTATTTGCCCCTTTCTGGAAGAAGTTTGCCAAGAGTGCTCCGGAGAGCGAGGGCCGGGTCTTGCTGGCCTCCCTGTCCCCGGAGTCACAGCCGTCACTTCCTCGCATGTAAAACAGCGGCGGTGACGTTGTCACAGATACAGCGACACACGAGCGAGATGCCGCAAGTGTAACACGCCGAGGACAGAGCCTGGCACGGGACCCGCCTCGCGGCTTGTGATAAGCGAAGGAGGTAGACGGTCGGGCGGCTCAGGATGACGCGACGGATGTGCAAGCACCTCCCGAGCGAGAAATGCCCCCTAAGAGCATATGGCGGGTTGTCGCCGCTTGTCAAAGCCACGAACGTTCCGGAGCAAAGCCTGTCCTCCCCCGCGGCTTCCTGGATCCCGATTTCATGAGTCAAATCTCACGCATGGTCTTGATTTTGCCAGATTCACGTTTCAAGACAGCTCCCCCCCCCCCCCCCCCCCGCCCGGGGCGTCCCCCTGGAAGTCGCGACCTTGGGTTGGAGGCGGAGATTTGTACACAAAAGCTGCCGAAGCTTGACGGCTGCGGTGATCTTGCGTGCGCCCGACTAGCCAAGCCCCAACCGTTGCCTCGCTTTCCCTCCTTCGCACGGGCCTCCTTGCAGAGTAGGAGAAGCTGGCGTGAGATCTGGGAGGCGGGCGGGCGGGCGGGCGGGGGAGCGGCTGTCACTGCGGCTCAAGGGCCATGTGGGACCGTCGGTGGCTCCCCGGCTCGCCCACTGCTCCGCTCGCGTGCCCGCTGCTGGAGGGGAGCCCGTCCTGCAGTCCCTGGGTCAGGTGCGTGTGCGGGTCCACGTGGCTGACGAGCGTCACCCGCAGGCCGCCCGCATTGCCCGGGTCAGGTGCGGAGAGAGGCGGGCGTGGGGCCCAGGGCGTCCTCGCTCCGGCCCGCGTCACACCAGCTCGTCCTCCCGACTGGCTGCCCTGCACCAACCTCAGAACCACCAGGACACACAGAGGCAAGTCGCCCTTGGTCATCCCTGGTTATGACTTTCCTTTTCTGGACCTTCCCTTCCACAGCTTCTCCCATGATTACGTGGAGCCCAATCCCGGTGCGCAGGGCTGGCCGTCCCCGGGGTGCAGAGGCAACACGGCTCCGTAGGTCGTCCCCACGGTACCCGCGGGGCCTACAGGAAGCTGGACGACCAGGTGGTCGCTGCCATGGGACACTTGAGTGAAAATAAAGGAGGCAACAGGGGTCGCTGGGTGGCTTCGGGGTGGGCTGGAGAGCTTGGAGAAAGACAATTATGATCTTAGGCTTGCAAGTCTCCAGCTCAAGGTCTGGCTAAGGAAAACCCACAGCTCCTATGGCTACAGGGCCGGGATTTCTTGAAATCAAATTCACGGTCTAATCTTGGGCTGAATAATGCGTATGGAAGTCACGACCCCACAGAGCCTCTTCCGTGACAGTCGGCGTATGGACTGGGAAGATGTAGGACCCTGAAGACTGGGTCGTGGGAAGATGCGGATGAGGCTCGGCGTGTCCACCTCGGAGTTCTGCGGAGCCCCTTTGCCAGGAGTGGCAGCTCCTCCTCCCTAAATGAAGGGCTCGGCCTCCCCTCTTCTGCAGAAACTGTCGCTGGACCTGAACCAGGCCCAAGGGCCTGAGAGGCCCCGCAGGGCAGGACTCCTCCACTTCCGCTCGGGACCTGTCCCCACCACTCCGGCGGCCTCTAGCCCTGCACCCAGGCTACCGGCAGGCTCCGGGTTGTGGATTAAAGCGTGATTCATCGGAGGGTGTCGTAGACAAAGCAAAGAACTGCCACGTTTTGCCAATTTATGCTCACAGGGGAGCACGTTTGGAAACGGATCTTGTGGACGTTGAACGGAGGGAACATAAGGCCGGGTCAGGCACGTGCACGGAGCGGATTCTGCCGTCGACGTTACTCGGAGCAGCTCGGAGGGGCTCTAACGCTTGGCTTGTTGAGACCAATCCTACGTCCAGGGGCGGGGCTGACACCCCTGGATGTCAGGATGGAAATACTGGGACTTGCTTGTTAAAACATAAAGGGGGAGAGCCAAAGGCTTAAGGAGGTCAGAGCCGTGAGGAGATGTGTCATGGCTTCTAATGCGTCCCCAGGAGGGCCCAGAGGCCGCCGCTCACCGAGGCCTTGTGCGGAGCAGCAGGGAGGGCAGCACACGACGAGTCACGCGGTGTTGCTGCCGGCGAAGCAGGCCCTGCAGATTCACGGCAATGACGGCGCCCAGGTGCAGAGACCGGGTGTAAGACGCCGAGTCCCCAGAGTCCAGGCGGCTGCTGTGGACGCGGAGCGACGGCGCTGGGCGGCACGTGTCGGCCTGCACTGAGCCCTCCGCTTGGCTAATGGCTCCCGGTGTCCTGAAAGTGCAACCGATGGGCGGCCCGGTCGAGCTTTCTTTGACTGACACCGGCTGCGAGCTCCAGGTCTGGCGACTCTGGCGACGACTCGGTCGCGGTAGAGAGTCGCCGTCCCCTCAGCCGATTCCCAGACTCGAGCCGGTCCTGGGTGCTTCGGCCGTCCGCGTGAGCGAGGCCGGCTCGGCCCCTAACGTACACGGTCAGTATTTTTTTCTGGCTTTCTCCAAAGTACCAAGAGGGTGTGAGTTGGTCTCGGGGAAGGGGACATTACCACACTTGTCAGGGTTCCTGGGCACGTTCTCCGAGCTGACACTAACTTTAAGGGGTTGAAAATGCCGCCGTGGTCCACGGACGGAAGAGGCACTCATGAAGGGACGCGTGGGATTTTGGCGCGGGTCCGTCTCGTGGCCGTGGGCTCATTCCCTCAGCTCCAGAACCCATCATCCAGGCACACGCATCTTCAGAAACTGGTAAACTCTCCGTGCTGTTTGCCTCTTTTGCAGAGTAAGGGCTACGGTGGTGGGGAAGGTCGGGAGCAAGGCACTACCAGAGTCATCTCTACCGAGGAGCTTAAATTTTTAAAAAAACCCCAAAACACGGCCTTCCTGGAGATGTCAGAATTCACGGACCTGAAAGCTGCAGGCGGTGGGGGTGGGGGGTGGGGGGTGGGGGGGTGAGTCCCATTCGACTTGTTATTTGGCCTGATGAGCGGATCTTGGAGGATAAAACTGGATTATCATGAACTTAATAGGTGGTAACTCCAACTGAGCTCCTTTTCCAGATGTGGTTTTGTTTCCTGAAGAAAATCAACAGTGTCTGGAAGCTATTGATCTGGCAATTTCCCCCCCTCTGTACCTCTTAATAAAGGGCAGCAGGAGCCGTTTGCTCCCAGCTGACAGCCTAGAAATACACCTTTGCTGTCCTGCCCAAGGGCCGGTCACCCCGTCAGCGTCCAGCGCCGGGGCCTCGCCAGCCTCTCCGTCCCGCGGGACGCCAAGCAGGCCTGCTCCTGGGGCGACATCACACTAGCTGGCCCTGGTGGGCAGGAGACAGCAGCGCCTCTGAATACCTTGGTAAGGAGGATGCAAGCCGGTGCAGGAAACCGAGTCCCACCAAGACGCCGGAGGCGCCGGCTATTTTGGCAGAATTTCTCCAAGCCCCCCCAATGGGACACGTTGGGGTTCTCCGTCCAAGGTGGAGGAGAAGTCGCAGCCCCTGGTCGCCGGCCCCCGGGGCAATGGCAGGACGCCCGGGCACCGAGCGCCGGGAGGCAAGCTCCTTCGCCGCGCCCAGTCACCCCGGAGGCGGCCACTTTCGAGCAGGGCCCACGAAAGGACACTTAGCACCAGAGCCGGCCTGCCAGGCAGCTCGCTCCGCCGCCGAACGGAGCGCCTGACCCGGCGGGTCCATCCGAGCTCGAGGCGTCCATGGCGCAGGAGGAAGCTCCGCGGAGCCTTTGGCAGGTCCTTGGGCGACGTCGTAGAACAGAGGCCGGGATCGCGCGTGGGGCTGTGCCGTGCTCCGCTTCCCCCTCGAAGACAGCGTCTCCCTTGCTGCCGGGTCTGATAGACCGAAGGCCTTCCAGGGGCCACCCAGTCACCATGAGACCTGAGCCGACCATCACGAGCGAGTTTTGTCCTCCTAAGTTCACTTGTCCTTGCTCTTTTTCGCTTTACGTCCGATCTTTCTTCCCAACTGCCTTTGCTGCTGACCCATCGGAGCCTCAGGCCACCATCAAATGCGGCGCCTCCCGCGACTCGGGTACCAGGGCCGCCTGCCGTCCCCGGTGGGTGACTTTGCTCTGATCCTCCCACCCCTTTCAGACTGTCGCTCGTCCGACGTCCACCACACCGGGGCTGGCCAAGTCCCTGTGACAGATCCTTTCTTCTGTATCACTCGTGGGGGTTCTGTTTCCCTCATCAACCCCCCACGGTGTAAGTGCGTGGGACGAACACAATCGCGTTTACGTTCCTAACAGCTCTTCCCGACAGACTCAATTTCCTGACTTTTCCCAGGGATGAGACCGAGAACCTGACGGCTGGCTGAGGCTCTCATCCCGTGAGCCCTGGGATCAGACCCCGTGAGCCCTGGGATCAGACCCCGAGAGCCCTGGGATCGGACCCCGAGAGCCCTGGGATCGGACCCGTGAGCCCTGGGATCGGACCCCGTGAGCCCTGGGATCAGACCCCACTCTGGATCTACTTCCAGAGTGGTACCACGTTGCCGCCTTCGGTGCCCGGGAGGGGCGGCGTGAGGCCTCTGCAAAGCTGCACCCAGACCTACAGCCTCGGGGCCGGGTCTCCGTTCTTTTCATGGGCTCTTTGGTCAGTCCAGTCAACAGGACGTTGGGATCTGCCCATTCAGGCGATCCCTTCTCCTTGTGCCCCGTTTCGGTTAATATTAGATATTAAAACACGTCCACATCATTCAGTATTTCAAATACGTGGAAATGAGCAGAAAATAACAGAGCAGATGTTCTTGCAGTCAACATCCAAAATTGCCATATTTGCTTCAGCTCAATTTTACGTCCTAAAAAAATATCAACCAAAAAAAAAAAAAATTGTTTCAGTTGTGTTTACCAACATCCCCCGACATGGGAATGGATAAATAAATGTGATGCTCAAATGCTCAAATGCAAATAAATATATGCTATAAATGCACGTGGTAATTCAAATTAAGAAGGTAGATCAATATTTTGAGGGAAAAAGACTAATTGTGAAAAAGAACAATGCAATAGTGCTATTATAATAGTATAAAGGTATCACATACATTTTTAAAGCCGATGGAACATATATATATATACACACATGATATATATATACACTATATACATATATTATATACCATATATATATGGTTCCAAAATCTTCGACTCTTTCCCAGAGCTGCTGCCCCAGGGCTCTGACCCTACCTCAGTGCACCTTGATGCTCTTCCTCCTCACCTCCCTCTCCATCTCCAACACTTTCCTGAAATGCCATTTCATCTCCCGACCTCTCCGCCTTGCAGCACTAGCGGCCCACCCCCATGAGCCTGCTTCTGTACCTCCGTTCAGGGATTTCGAATAATCTTTTGCACATTAAAGCATATTTAAGGGTTTTCCCCTGAAAAAGCAACTCGTTGTGCTAATTTACAAATATTACAGCTCTTCAGACCTGAAACCGATCAGGGAAGCACACCGTCCTCCAGGTATGGGTCCGGATGCCCTTCAAACCTCATTTAGTCCCCAAACATAAAAAAGATCAGCAAAACCGGGTTTGGATGCGTATGGAGCAAGGCGGGAATTCTTGGGCCCTGCTGGTGGAAGCGTAGACGGGTGGGAGTTCTCTGGAATTTGCTCAAGGTGAAGCTACGCCTAAGTCTTAGGACCCAGCAGCTCGACTTTCAGGAAAATCCCATCAGAAATGTGGGCACATTGGGACGCCTGGTGGCTCAGCGGTTGAGCATCTGCTGTTGGCTCAGGGCGTGACCCCGGGGTCCTGGAATCGAGTCCCGCATGGGGCTCCCTGCATGGAGCCTGCTTCTCCCTCTGCCTGGGTCTCTGCTTCTCTCTCTCTCTCTTTCTCTGTGTTTCTCATGAATAAATAAATAAAGTATTAAAAAAATTTACAATACAGTCAATGCAAAAGATGATTTGTAGGATCTTTTTTTTTTTTTTTTGGTGAAATCTCAAATTCTCCAATACCATTCTGGCAGCGATTCCCCTCTTATGTGAACTTCCATTTTCTGCCCAAGAAACAACACTTTCTTAGACCCCCTCACTTTCAAAAAAGGCTTTTTTTTTTTTTTTTTTGGCAAAGAAGATTTTTCTCACTTAGCAGATTCACCACATGCGTTACCATATGTGGAGAGGAGACGTGGGCAGGGAGCCCCACCCTCGCGGGCAAAGTAGTACCAGGCACCCCCTCTTCGCGGCGCACCCTGTTTAAACTCCGAGTCACGGGGCCTCCAGGACTCTGGGGGATGCTGATACCACAAGGTGTTAGGCCGTCAGCGATGGCCACCAGGTGGACTGCGCCATCATCCATTCCCTTTTACAGAGGAGGAAACTGAGGCACACGGAAGTCGGTCCATTTCCCACCTAGGAAACTGAAAACCCAACGTTGGAGGGTGGCCCCGTGGCTCCAGAGCCCGAGCAGGGGACCACCAGCACCTCCGTCCCCCAGCCGGCATCTGACTTGGGGATCTGCATGTATTTGGGGATCTTTAAGTTCTCCCTCTCCCGGGGGCCAAGAAATCCGGTATTTGCCTTTTCTGAAATATCTTTTAAAAAATATTTTATTTGAGAGCAAGAGAGAGCGAGAGAGGGGGAGAGAGAGAGCGAGTCCAAGCAGGGAGGAGGTGCAGAGGCAGACGGAGATGCAGGCTCCCGGCAGAGCAGGGAGCCCGATGGGGGGTGGATCCCAGGACCCGGGATCCTGACCTGAGCCCAAGGCAGACGCTGAATCGGCTGAGCCCCCAGGCGCCCCCGAAATAACTTTTGATCCTGTCCTCGACTCTCTCTTTCCTCCCCTGACGTTGGCCAACCTCGTGCATCACCTGGTTTATTGCAGAAACTTCTACCTGTTTCCTCCACCTGCAAATCCCGTGGGTCCTCTGATGGCTGCCCCCCCCCGCCCTCCCTCCCCTGCCCTCCTTACCCTGCCCATCCTGCCTGCGAGCCCCTCACCATGACGGACAGCCCCTCCCCCCCGCCCAACCCGGGCCCCCAGGCCTCACCTCCCGCCGGCCCCTTCCCGAGCCCTCCCTCGGCTTGGCCACCCCAGTTCCCTAAACGCCCCGGGGAGTGTCCCTGGCGGCCGCCCCAGCGTCCCCACCCCGCGGGCCCTGTTCATCCCCAGCCAGCCAAGTGCCAGACCCTAGGAAGCTTTCCCTGCCCGGCCGGAGCCTGCCCACCGTGTCCTGGAACCTCTCCCGTCACCTCTCAGAGTCTCCCGGGCTGACACCTGCACGGCTGTCGCCCTGGCTGGCCTGCAGCCTCCTGAGACCTGGGACTGTGTCTTCTTCACTTCTGAGCCCCGCGTCTGCCATGGACCGACCTCTACCAGCCGCTCCGTTTGTGGGCTCGGGCCGTGTCGCGCAGTCGCCTCTGCACCCAGCGGCGGGGACGGACGGCCCTGAGACCTGCCGGCACCTGACGTGGGGCCTGGTTCCTCCCGCAGCCAGGTGGCTGCCGCGGGGGCGAGTGGGGTCTCCCCCGGTGAACGGTCCCACCGACCGCTGCTGGAACCCGGTCTCGGCCCGGCTGTGACTCCCGAGGCTCCACCAGGGGAGCCAGGACTAGGGGACGGGGAAGTGTCCCGTTCACACGGCACGGGCAAGCTTGCACAGAATCAGTGTTTCTGCCCCAGCCCGTCTTGTGTTCGCAGATGGGACTCCCCAGCCTGCACCTGCCCCATCAGAGCCGCGGGACGCGGGGAGGTCCCCACGGAGACGCTCACGTGGCTTTCTCTGCCGGGAAAGCTGCGTCTCCTCCAGATGCCTGCAGAACACGGATCCACGGGGGATCTGGCTCGCCCTCCGGGCAGGCCACGGGGACCCTCCCCAAGGGAAGGCACATGCACGGCTGCTGGAGAGTTACACGTGCCTCATGTCCTTTAAGCCCTCGAAGCTTCCTCCTTGTATAAACCACCCTGCGTGATCCGGGACCGGGGACCTGGAAGTGGTTTTGCCCTGGCCTCCGGCCGTGGCCTCCAGAGGGGGGCCCTGTCCCACTTGGACACCCACATGGACAGACGCGACGTTACCTTGTTCTTGCCCAAGCGGCGGGGCCGGAGGGAGCTGCTCGGGTCCGTTACCTGTAGGACTTTGCAGGGCTGAGCACCCACAGCCTGCCTGCCTGGGGATGAACAGGCCCAGGAAACGGCCCCGTGGAGAGAGGCCACAAGGTCTGGGGGCTTGGCACAGGGAAGATGGGCCAGCCCCTGAGAAGCCGGGCCCCGAGCTGCCGGGGGCAGTAGAGATTGTCTTGGACATGCCTCTCAATCCACAGGGAATGTCCCAGGGGGAAACCTCGTCACCAGAGTCTCCCGGGGATGCCCGTGACGATCCCCGGAGGACCGGGTGACAGGTCCGGGTCCCCCGGAACCAGAGCTTCACCCAGCGTCCTGTGGGATCCCAGGGCAGCTGAGGACGCTTCTGCTCAGACACGGGCGGGAGCTCTCCGCCTCGGCTGCTCCGTCCACCCGGCTCTGTTGGCCAGTCCGCCCGTCCACCACCAGTCCATTCGGGCCTCTCTTGCCCCTCCGCTCCCCAACCCGACCCCCACCTGGGGCTCCCCGCACCTCGAGCTGCCGACGTGCCCCGCATCTGACACGGGGAGCCTTCCAGGTGAACAGGGCCCCTGATTATTCACGGGCGTGATGGCACCTGCGGCTCCCGGGAGCCGGAAGCACTGTGCGGTGGTCTCGAGAGGCCTTGAAAGATGAAGGCTTTTGAGTTCGGGGACTCGCTCGAGGCTTATTATAAGTCGAGCCCTTGGATTATTTAAAAAGACAGAACCATTTTTGCCAAATGTCTCCGCAGACTCCTGGGGTGTGTGGTTTAGGGCTTTGCTGAATTCACGCAGTGAAGCTCCGCTGCGACCATCTGTCCCATCCACCCACCCGCTTCCGCCATCCGGCGTTAACTCAAGTAAAGGTCATCCTGAAATCCCTCCATCCTTCCATGAATGACTGACACCTACCTGGAGGCCTGTCGGGCCTAAAGGACGCACGAAAGGGGCTAGACGCACACCGCTGTAGTCCCCAGGCTGCACCCCTGCCTCCTCCCTACAGCTGTAGGGCCTGGAGAACTTGGCCGAGAGCTTCAATGTTCTCGTCTGAACGGGGACCAGCACACCCGCCCACAGACTGGGTGTCCGGAGGTCCAGAGCGTGGCGGCGGATGCTCCTTAGCCTCACAGTCTATTTCAGATGATTCACTGCAAAATTTCTAGGCCAGGCTCCCTATGTTCTAAACCCTTCCTGGTAGTGAGTGGGCCCTTCTGGAAAGAACTGACAGTGGTTAAAGACAGACTCGTCCTGCGTCTTTACCACTGAACTGACCATACGTCGAATGCGTCCTCAGGCTGCAGCCCTCACGGTGCCCCCGTGCGAAACACGGGCACCGAACTACCTGATGTAGACAAGGCAACACCCGAGGTGCTTCCTGCTGTCCTGATGCCGTGATAACAAGCTTGCTTCGGCATTCGAGGCTCCTCATAATCACAACCACACCCGTGTTACCGACTCATCCAGCGTTACTGCTCTCAACCCCCTAGTCCTTCCAAGCCATGCTGTTTGCCATGTGCCGTACCTCCTGCCCCTTTCTGCCACCAGACTTCTGATCCTTGTCCTTTCTTTTTTTTTTTAAATTAAATATTTATTTATTATTTATGATAGACATAGAGAGAGAGAGAGGCAGAGACACAGGAGGAGGGAGAAGCAGGCTCCATGCCAGGAGCCCAATGCGGGACTCGATCCTGGGACTCCAGGATCGCCCCCTGGGCCAAAGGCAGGCGCCAAACCACTGGGCCACCCAGGGATCCCCTGATCCTTGTCCTTTCCATCTGTCTTCTTTGCAATATTAATTCCCACCCACCCTTGTGGGCATCTTGTGTCAAGAGTCTTCTGCTCCCCAGCTATATAGTTTTCCCCTCCAGGCTCCACCTGCATCTCTTGCAGGATGCTGATACTGCACTACCTCGTGTTCCAGGGATGTAGGGACACGTGTTTCCAGACTGAGGATTCTTTGAGGAAAGAATTTCAGTCTTTCCCAGAAGGCCCCCAGCACCTGCTTCATGGAAGATGTTGATGGAACGTTTATTGGATTGAGCCAAAGAACCCCCAGGATTAATTCAAGGACCAGGTACCCCGCCAAACAATATCAAGTGAAAAGAGAGATTTACTGAAAGGTTAGAGGAAACCGTCACTGTCGTCCCAGGTCAGGAGAGGAGTAACGCCAGCTGCGTCACGAGGGAAGGGGAAAGTCTCTTCTCTGTGTCCTTCAAGGCCTACAGGATCTCATGTCTCTGACTCTTGATGCCAACTCGTGCCAACTCCGTGCCCCCCCCCCCCCCCGGCATGCCAGACCTCTCTGCAAGACTCTATTTGTCTCTCGCGTCCTTTAGGCTTGCCAACGACCTCTGCTTTGTCACGCGCGGTCGCTACTACCCTGATATATCAGGGTCTTCCCGTTCAAGTGTCTTCTTGACTTGAGTGTCTATGTCTCTTCGCTCAAATTCGTTCAAGAAAGAAGCTAAATGGCTTGGCCCAGAGCATAGCCCCATGTCACGTGTCCATCTCTGGGTCAGTGAGCTGATGAGGAGCGTTGGTAAATGATACCGATGCAACTTCCCAGCCAGAAAGCGGTTCCGGAGAAGGTAGCGTTGCCTCCCAAAGACCCCCACGGTTAGGCCGGCCTCCCTACACGGGCCGGTGCAACCACGCCTACAAGCGCGGTGAAGCATATAGAGACGGTGTATATACCTTCAGTGTAGACCTACAAGTCGAAGTGTTGGCCGTTCCCTGGCACCTTCACAGGAGGTGCCCCTGGATGGGTCTCTGGAACCTATGGGAGCCGAGGGCTGCTTTCAGGTTGGCTCAGTCTTCCTTAGAACCTCCTGCTTGCATTCGTGCTTCTTTTCCAAGAGACATGTGAGTGGAGTGGGCAGCTCTGCCTCCACGGGTATTTCTGCTGTGCGCTCCCGGCGGCTGGTCAGCAGCAGTGATGCTGGGGTTGACGAGATGAAGAACCGGGGAAAAGGAAGACAGTGGAGACGCAGAGTGAGCATCCAAGGAGCCGGGGGCCTACTCACTGAGTCACGGGGAGGATGTGGGAAAGCAGATTCGGGCTGATGCCTCAGAAAGGTGCTTGGGCTGTGTTTTTGCCTTCCTTTCCCATCACTCCCTGTGCATGAGCCCCGCCGTGGGATCTCCCCATCCTCCATTGACCCCTTTCATCTCATTCCCACCTCCACCCCAGTTTTCTACTTGACTGATGATAGTCCCCAAATTCACACTCCGTCTGCCCACATTGCCCACTTCTTTGCCGCAGAGGCCAAGGAGGCCCAGAGGACAGTGTTTTGTGGGAGCTTCTAGAACCTTCACGTCTACAAACCACTGTACCTGGTCCCGTGATCCTTTTGGCTTATACACTGAAAGGCTAACTTAGAGCCGAGGGCGGTGGGGAGCCAGCGGTGTCATGCTTCCCCTTCCCCTCTCTTCTTCCTTCTTTAGCAGACCTTACCCACCCTTCAAGGCCTCATGTGAACGTCTCCTTTATTATGAAGCTTTCCCGACTTCACAGCCAAAGCAAACTTCTCACTGCTCTGGGCTCCAATAGCTTCTCACTTCTAGCAGGGAGGTAGGACTCTTTGTGCCCTCCCTGGGTCTCCCTGGGTCTCCCTGGGTCTCCCTGGGTGCTCCCCGGTGGCAAGAACCATATACTGCCTCCATCTCTATGGTGATTGACATGCACCAGCCTCTGAGGATTGGTTGAAGGACGACCTGGGTTCTTTCTTCTTACTTACCCCTGTGGGATAATAAGTAAGACTCAGTCTCCCTAGGTTAGTACCCTCATGTCTAAAACAGAGGCAGAAATTATCCTCCCCCCCTGCCAACTTACTCAAATCCCTTGAGACCAACGATGCTGAAACTTTGCAAACCCTAACGATGGTTCTCAATGCCGACCGCGTTGTCCTCAGGCACAGCCTGCTGGCCTGGCCTAAGATGTAACATCATTATATCCACGCACGTTTCTGTTTCGATGGCCTAATGATAAATTGGAGTTGGCTTTAACCCTGCATCCTGTTGCCAGATGCACCTGCCAGAGGCCTGTGTCCATCCCAGGTACTAACCTCATGATGGCACCTGTAGATTCACATGAGATGCCTAAAAGTTGCAAAAGGAAGGACCGAGTTAGAGCCATTTTCTTAGGTTTCCTGTAGGGTCTGTTTTAGTGCCCACCCACAGGGCACTGGTGTGTGAAGCAATTTCCTTTCCCAAGCTTTCATTCATTCATTCATTCGTTCACTCATTCGCTCACTCCTTCAGTGCCTCCCTCATGTAAAGAAGCAGGAATCACAGGGTAAAGAGTGGTAAACGCACTGACCGACTTTGCAAAGGTCCTCGGGGGAGCGTGGAGGAGAGGCAGCTACGTCAGACTCCAGGGAGAAGCTTCCTATGGCCCACGCCACCTGAGCTGGCTCCTGAAGGAAAGGATCAACCAGATGCCTTGAGGAGAATGGAGGGAGCGTTCCTTGTAGCAGGAACAGCTCGTGCAAACCCTGGAGGTGAGCAAGTACAAGGTGTGCTCGGGGAAGGAAGCACGTATCACAGTGGCTGGAGAATAGAGTACAAGGGTGTGTGGGCAGAGGGAGAAGCCAGGGCAGAGCGGGAGCCCCATCAGGATGGGTGCAGGAAGCCCTGGCTCAGGATCTGTGTGGCCTGGGGCGACTGGTAATATGTGCTGCCCGTGGATGCCCGTCCAGGCCCCCAGCCCAGCCTCCTCCCTCCAGCACTCATTAGCTGCCCCTAGCCCCTGCCCCAGCCGCAGAGCCCCTGAGCCCTGGCTGGGGGCCTGAGCATGAGGAACCCGCCACCCTCCTCCCCACCCCAGGCCTGGGAAGAGGCCGCCAGGGCATCTGCGTGGAGCCCCAACACCTGCCTGGAGGCTGGCAGCCCACGTTGCCTCGCAAGCCATCCGGCCCTTCCCTTCCATGGTTAATTTTCACTTTTCATAAAGATGTGTTCGTTTAGGGGACTGGGAGGAATGCCTGATGGGGAACACATGCCTCCCCCACGGCGGCTGCTTTGATTCGTGCCCAGGCGAGGCTGCAAACAGTTTGCTGGCCACCAGCCGCCGTCCTTGTCCGGCTTGGGGCCGGGCTGGGGCTGGGGCTGGACTGGGCCTGGGGCTGGGGCTGGGGCTGAGGTTGGGGCTGGGGCTAGGGCTAGGGCTAAGGCTAGAGCTGGGGCTGGGGCTGGGGCTGGGGCTGGGACTAGGCAGGGCTGGGGCTCAGGTTGGGGCTGGACCTGGGACTGGGGCAGGGACTGGGGCTGGGGCTAGGGGTAGGGGCTAGGGCTGAGGCTAGGGGTGAGGCTAGGGCTGGGGCTAGAGCTGGGGCTGGGGCTGGGGTTGGAACTGGGGCTGGGGCTGGGGCTAGAGCTGGGCCTGGGGCTGGGCTGGGGCTGGGCTGGGACTGGGGCTGGGCTAGGGCTGGGGCTGGGGCTGGGGCTAGAGCTGGGCCTGGGGCTGGGCTGGGGCTGGGCTGGGACTGGGGCTGGACTAGGGCTGGGGCTGGAGCTGGGTGGGGAGCCCCTGCCACATGAAGGGTGCACCGCTGGTCTCCTCCCCCGGGTGACACCCTCTCCGCACGGCAGACACCCTGGGCTTCCCAAGAGGGCCCTGGGGCCACACAAAGGAAATGGCAAGCTCGTGAGTCACCCAAGGGCTCCGGGGCCACCCGGGCTGCAGGCCCACAACAGGACCTTTGTGCTGCCTGCAGGAGGACCAGCAGGACGAGCAGCAGGGAGGCGCACATTTCAGGGCATTGAGTAATTGTCTGGACACGGGAGGAATCTCGCCGGGAGCAGGACCAACTTCTGGGCGCCCTCCTCTCTCCAAAGCCGCGGGAGGGGTGGGGACTCGTCTGTCACTCTGCTCGGGCCCCTGAGAGGGTCCAGTCTGTTGGCAGAAATCTGTCTCCTTCGCTGTGGTGTGAGAGGTTTGAGACTTTGGTCGTACCCATTCAGCTCCTGGTCCTACCACAGCCCCTAAGACAGTGGTCAGTTTTTGTAATGGTTGGACAGATGGACAGATGGGCGGATGGATGGGTGGATGGGTGGATGGATGGATGGATGGATGGATGGATAAACAGATGGACGGATGGATGGACGGATGGACAGATGGATGGATGGATGGATGGATGGATGGATAGACAAATGGATGGGTGGATGAATGGGTGGATGGATGGACAGACGGACAGACAGGTGGATGGACAGGTGGATGAATAGGTGGATGGACAGATGGTTGCATGGGTGGATGGGTGGCTGGATGCGTGGGTGGATGGATGGACGGACAGATGGATGGACAGATGGACGCAATCATCCACACAAATACAGAGTGTGAGCAACAGGCCCAACGCCCTCCTTTCGAAACGGGGAGGTGGAGGCCCAGAGATGGGAATGGACCAGAGCCAGACCCCCCGTGAGTGGGAGGCCGCTCTGGAACGTGGCTGTCGTGTGTGGCTGAGGGGCCCCTGGAGAGGCGTGACTGAGGCGGGGGCCGAGGTCGAGGTGAGAGCCCAGGTGGGGCCGGGAGCACGGAGGGCAGGCACGGCTGTAGGCACCCGCTGGGGACGAGAGGGCGGCCGGAGAAGTAGGAGGCAGGTTTCCAGACCTTGGCGTGAGCGCAGCCTCCAGGCCTGGGAAGTCACAGGCTGAAGGAGGAAGCATGAGCACTTGCGGAGCACCTGGGACCTAGCAGGCACCATCGTCGGTGTCCACACTCCCGAGGGAGGCTCGGTTACGGACGAGGAGGTGGACAGGGGCCCCGGGTCCCTGGACGGTGCGTTGCCAGCTGCCGGGGCCTCGGGAGTGGCGGCACTTGGTGGGCCACGTGTGACAGGACAGGCTCTCAACCTGGCGGGCTGAGAAATCCCGGGGAGGGGGTCGCGTCTCAGGCCTAAGTCGCCTGAACCCACGCTCGGGGTCTGACCTGCTACCAAGAGTCCGGGGTGCCCTGGTCTGAGCTTCTGACCCTGCGAGAAGGCGGGCGCTGGGGGCAGGTGGGCTCCTGGGGGCCCGGGAGCAGGAGCAGCGACAGAGCCCACATGGGGAGCTCCGGCCACCGCCGGCCCGTCTCCACGACACGCTCCTCTGCGTCCTCCGTGACCGACGAGGTGTCCCCTGCTCTGGGGCCTTTCCCTCCCGACCCGCCGCCAGCCACACGCGCCGGCCCCCCGCTCCGGGAATCATCCTGCCGCCGGGGCTCAGCTTCAGAGCAGCGGACTCTGCCCCCTGCCGGCCGCGCCCTGGGCGCCCGCGCCAGACTCGGGGGTCCAGGAGTCCGCGCCCTCTCCCCCAGACCCTGGCTGAGGGCAGAACTGTCCCCGCGGGGCAAGAACAGCCCCTACCCCCGGCATTTTCCACACCCTTGACAAACGCTGATTTCCATTTGAGGATGGGGCCCTGGGCTCCCCGCCCCCCAAACTTCCTAAATCTCCCCGTTTAAAACGAGGAAGTTAGAAGACAGTCGCTCGCCCAAGGTCTCGGAGGTCCAGCCCCTCTGCTGCGCACCCCCTGCCAGGCCGGCGCGGCCCCGCGGTGCGAGCGAGGCTGCCGAGGGCCCCGGGCTGGCCGCTGGGGCCTCCGTGCCCGGGGCCTTTACACGTGGGTGTGTCACACGGCGCTCGCAGCGACCACAGGACACTGCCCTCGCCTGCGTTCACGGCCGAGGGCTGAGGGGCACGGTGCTGAGGACACTTGCCCAAGCCACGCGGCCACTGACCCCAGGAGCCAGGGCTCACACTCGCCTGCCTCCCCCTCCCCCAGCCTGTGGCCACCCCCTTTCTGAACAGCCTGCCCTGGGGGAGCCCTGGGGGCCACCCCTGGAGCAGCAGACTGCCCTGGGGGGGAGGGGAGCAGCCCTATCCCGGACCTACCCGAGTCCAGAGTCACAGCCTTGTCAGTTTAGGGATTTGGGTTGTCCCTGTTCCTAGAGAGGAACGGGTTCGGGTGCCCTGAGTGAGGGTGACTCAGCATCTGGGGCCCTGGGCCAGACCCGTGGGAGACCCTGGCCAGGGGACTGTGGCGACAGGCCCTGGCGAGCCCTGAGACGCCACTGTCTGTGAGCCCTGAGACGTTGGGCCTGTTACTCAGCCTCTTGGGATCATAGAGTCGCCTCAGAAAGTGGGAGGATCCTGCCGAGCTCAGTCATGGTGGTGGCGAGGCAGGTGCCGTGTGTCGGGAGCTTAGTGCAGCGATGGAAGCTCGGTGCCCTTCATAGGTGCTCTGGGATCTCGGTGGGTGCTATGCGACCTTTGTAGGTGCTCTGGGATCTCGGTGGGTGCTCTGGGACCTTGGTGGGTGCTCCGGGACTTCAGTGGGTGCTCTGGGACTCGGTAGGTGCTCCGGGACCTTGGTAGGTGCTCTGGGACCTTGGCAGGTGCTCCAGGACTTTGCCTGCATTGGTGAGAGGGACCTGGGTGAGCCTGGGGGAGGGAGAGGGACCTGCTGCAGGGACAGAGGAGGAAGCAACCTTCCCGAGTGGCAGTGAGAGCAGCGGGCAGGGCGGCTTGCTCAGTGCCCCCGGGAGGTGGCCGTCCACCCTGGTGGCACCCAGGCTCCAGGGCCTCGGCCCAGCAATGCGGCCCCGACAAGCCCCTGGTCCCCTGGAGTGTGCTCCGTGTGGGCGGTGGGTGGGGAGGCTCGGGGCTGACCTCTCGCCAGGCCACAAGGCCGGGAAGAGCTGGCCCGCAGCCTGCAGACCCGACGGGGTGGCCACGGGCCAAGGAGACGCCCAGAGCTGGCCCCGTGCGGCCTCCTGCAGCCTGGGCCAAGCCCAGCGGGCCTCTGGCCTCCGACCTCGACCTCCCGGGCTGCAAGGCCGCCCGCCTCCCGATCCGTGTTAATCCCTGTGACTATCTTGGCGTCATCGTTTGACTGATGTCAGGTTGTTTACACCACACGGCGAAGAGTTCCTTAGAGGGAAACAAATGTGCTTTGTGTTTTTAAGACTCTTTAGCGTTAAAAGCTGGGTGCTTTTTTTTTTTTTAATTTTTATGTATTTATTCATGATAGACATAGAGAGAGAGAGGCAGAGGCAGAGACACAGGCAGAGGGAGAAGCAGGCTCCATGCAGGGAGCCTGACGTGGGACTCGATCCCAGGACCCCACGATCACACCCTGGGCCGAAGGCAGACGCCAAACTGCTGAGCCCCCCGGGGGTCCCAGCACCCAGCTTTTAACGCCGAGCTTCTACTCCAACCTGGGCGGCTCAGACCCCGCTTACTGAGCCGCTCCGGTCTTGGACGTTGGTTACCGACCAACCTTACTTCCCCGGCAGCTCACCTGCCCGCCCTCCTCCTCCCGGACCCCACATATTTTCTGGCCTTGCACAAGGACACCAGGCAGCCAACTTGCTAAAACTGTCCAAAGGAAGACGCCCCAAGCAAGAGGCTTCCCCCTTCCGTGGGCTTTCACGCATGGGCGCGACTCTGAAATTTCATGGTTTGGTGAAGAAAAGCACAGGTTTATGGTCAAATTAAGGTTCAGTCGTTGCCCGACCTCCTGCCAACTGGTCATTAAACCCTAAGGCTGCCCTTCCTGGGCTATAACACGGGGCCAAGGACGCGCTGCGGGGGTTAAGTGAGATAATCACGTGTGAAGCAGCTGGCACTTCGTAAACACTTACTGCTGTTTCTCCCGTCGTCTCCTTCCTCCGCGGAAGGCGAGGCTCTCGGGCCCCGAAGCAGGCTGAGCTGGATCCAGCACAACCGCGTGCCGGCGCCGTGACTCCGGGTGATTATCGGCCCCTCATCGCACTGTCCTTAGGCTGGGGTGGTAAAAATAACACTTCCCTCGCAGAGCGCTGAGAATTAAAAATCTTGATACCGGGATCCCGGGGTGGCGCAGCGGTTTGGCGCCTGCCTTTGGCCCAGGGCGCGATCCTGGAGACCCGGGATCGAATCCCACGTCGGGCTCCCGGTGCATGGAGCCTGCTTCTCCCTCTGCCTGTGTCTCTGCCCCTCTGTGTGTGTGTGTGTGTGTGTGACTATCATAAATAAATTTTAAAAAATTAAAAAAAAATCATGATACCCATGGGGCACCCAGGGGGGTGCAGGCAGCCGAGCGTCCAGCTTTTGGCTTCAGCTCAGGTCATGACCTCAGGATTAGGCAGGACTCACATTGGGCTCCATGCTCAGCGCGGAGTCTGCTTGAGATTCTCTCCCCGTCGCCTTCTGCGTCTCCTGCTCGTGTTCTCTCTCTCCCTAAAAATAAATAAATCTTTAAAAAAAACACAAAAAAACTCAATACCCGCCAAGTCCGTGGAAGAGCGCCTGGAAAACAGCAAGCACTCGACATAGGGCAGCGAGTGTGGTTGTCATCGTCCCCCACAGCCTGTGTCCACGCTTGTGAACAAGTGAGATCGCCAGAGGGGTGACCCGCAGAGAAGCCGGCCTTTCAGCTTCTGAGCACCACGTAACCGTTTCCATGAAATCAAGACTTGTGTTCCTTCCAGAACATTCTTCACTTTCCTTGATTTTTCTTTTTCTTTTTTTTTTTTTTTTTTTCCATTTGGTCCTGACGGACTTTGACGGTTCCCTGGATCTATACCACATGACAGCCATTTCGCCACCCGTTCTGCGAGACGATTTGGAGAAAATATTTTCTAGGGAAAGGGAACCAGATGGACCGACTGCTTGATTTTCCCACTTTGTCCCCAAAACATCTAGGGTGACAAAGCTGAAGACTCTGATTTTATGCCAATGCAATATTTCCTTTTTAGATTTTAACTGTAATCCCTCCAAAAATTAACTGAGTCAAGTCACTGAACTAAATAGACCCAACTTGAGTTGAGCAGTTTTGTGGGTATTGAGACTGTTGAGGAGGAAATCCTGCTCTTACACTGGGGTGTAGGCTCTTTTGGCAGAAACCTATAGGGGTGGGTGGTGGTTACATGGACTCCTGCTTAGGGAATCTTGTGCAACTTCCCTTACACGAGGTCGAAATCCAAGAAGTTCTCTGCAGAGGTGAATATTCTCCAATAAAAAGATGGCGCTCCCGGGAATGAGAAGAATTCCAACCCCACGTGTCGGAGTTCTAGGGCCTCTTGTCTCCTTTTCTATTACTTGATCCCCAACTTATTTCTTCTCCCTCCACCAGAGCAAAACCTGTAACTGTGGCTTGCTCATCTCTTGCCTCTCCGTGGGGTGCAGGAGGTCACAAATCCAGATGCATCCACTCCTGCAGGCTCCTCCCCGGGACAAACCCACCTGCCCAGAGCTGCTCTGCCCCGGGGATCGGCCTATCTCGCGGATTTCTTCTAAACAGAATACTCCGTGGGCGCTTCTCAACTCGTTTGAGTAACGAGGGGCTCCTCCTGAAGGCGGGGATCAGGCCCCACCACCGCATCAGTGAACCAGGTTGTCCAAGGGTAGGCTCCGAGCATTGGTATTTCTCAAAGCTTCCAAAGGGCAGCCAGGGCCGAGACTCACTCTTCCCACGGACAGAGCGTTAAGTGAGCCCGAGTGGCTTAGGCTGGAGGTAGACCCATGGCGTGTGACTCGTTTCCCTGAGGTCTGACATATGGCAAACTGCATGTATTTAAAGCATATGACTTGGGGCACCCGGGAGGCTCGGTGGTTGGGCATCCACCTTCAGCTCAGGTCCTGACCCTGGGGTCCTGGGATCGAGTCCTGCATTGGGCTCCCTTCTCAGCAGGAAGCTTCTTCTCCCTCTCCCTCTGCCCTTCTCCCCCACTGTGCTCTCTCTCTCTCAAATAAATAAAACCCTAAAAAAAATAATAAAGCATTAAAGCACGCCACTTGATGAGCTGGGACATATGTGCACATGGATGACACCAGAACAAAGACCATGAACCCATCCATCACTCCCACGGGCACCCATGTGCCTCCTCCTTCACCCCACCCACAGTCTCTGAGCAACTGCTGACCTGCTTTCTGTCACCAGAGTAGTTTGCGTGTCCCAGAATTTTATTTATCTTATTTTATTCTTTTAAGATTTTAAGTCATCTCTACACCCAACGAGGGGCTTGAACTCACAACCCAAAGATCAAGAGTCTCGCGCTCTACTGACCAAGCCAGCCAGACGCCCCTAGAATTTTATAAAAATGGAGTCATACAGTATGTACCTTCTTCCCCCCGGCTCCTTTACTCAGCATAATTATTTGAGGTTCACCCATGTTAAGGGGTATCGATAACTCATTTTTAAAATTTCTATATATTTTACCTTTGTATCCCTATGCCACAATTTTTTACATACTCATCCTGTTGATGGACCTTTGGGCTGTCCCCAGTTCTTGGCTGTTACACACAAAGCTGCTATGAACACTCTTGCACACGTGTTTGAATACTTCCATTTCTCTCAGCTGGGGACGCGAGCAATCGGGATCAAATGAGAAGTGTTCGACTTTTAAAAATAAACTGCCAAACTAGTTATTTTTAAAAATAAACTACCTTACAAAAATAAAAATTAAAAAAAAAAAAAAAAACTGCCTTCTCCAAGGTATTGCGCCATTATGCACTCCCACCAGCAGTATTTGAGAGTTCTAAGTAATTCCACATCCTTGCCAACACTCGGCTTGCCCAATCTTTATAATTTTAGTCGCTCTAGTGGGAAACTCAAGGTATTTCACTATGATTCTATGTTGCATTTCTCTGATAACTAATGATATTGAGCATTTTTTCCATGTGCTTACTTGCCATTCATTTATCTTCTTTGATAAAATGTCGATTCAAACCTTTCATCCCTTTTCTTTCATTGTCCCCTTATCACTGAGTTTGTGGGAGTTCTTTACCTATTCTGGATATAAGTCCTTTATCAGACACACATTCTGCAAAAACATTGTTCCAGTCTGCAGCTTGCATTTGTGATTTTGTAACAGCAGCTTTTTTTTTTTTTTTAAACAGAAAAGTTCGGACTTTGATGAGATCCAAGTTATTATTTGTTTAACTTTTATGGTTCATGCTTTTTGTATCCCATTTAAGAAATCTCTGTCAAATCTAAGATTACTCAGACTTTCTTCTAAAATTTCTGTAGCTTTATCTGTTACATTTAGGTCTATGACTTAGCAGAGGTGAAAAAGCGGAGACGTGTGTGTTTGAGTGACTTGGCCAGGGTGACGAGGTGAGTCAGACCCCTAACTGGCCCATGCCACATGACTCTTCATCCTGAGTACTTACTTTCTATTTGTTTTTGGACGTAGTGATAGAATTGAGTTTATCATGTCCTTAATTCCTATATGCATCACCACCAGCTGTCCGAGACAAGGCTCCTATTTTTAATCAGGTTTTTATTATTCTTCTTTTTCTAATTTTTTTTAAAATTTATGATAGTCACACACAGAGAGAGAGAGAGAGGCAGAGACACAGGCAGAGGGAGAAGCAGTCTCCATGCACCGGGAGCCCGACGTGGGATTCGATCCCGGGTCTCCAGGATCGCGCCCTGGGCCAAAGGCAGGTGCTAAACCGCTGCGCCACCCAGGGATCCCCTATTATTCTTATAGCATTAGTTATTTCATATTATCTCTGAGCCCAAGCCCATAATCTTATCTTTTGCTCTGTCGTCTTGGAGCTTCACCTCTAAATTCATTTCCAAGACTTCTTTGCCTATTGGCTCCCTGGCAGAGTCTGCCAATGGGACACACTGGTTGGCCGTAAGAAGGCAGGAGGAACGAAAGAGCTCCCTCCCAGCTCTCCGTGCCCTCCACGGGCCCCCAACAGTAGAGGAGAAGCACAGCTCCAGCTTCGGCTGCCCTCAGCCCCCCAGCGCCAGCCATTGGCGCGAGTGGTGGCCCTGCCCCAGAGCTCACACCTGCACACGGGCCAGGGGGGTCCTTCCTTTGAACTCCCAGGTCTGGCAACCCCCGCTCCTCCCTTCAGCTCTACCAGCCTTGGCCTTGATGGGTTGTCTCTGCAGTGACAGTATCTCAGGGCCTTCATCCTCATTTCTTCGCCTTCCAATTCCTCTTATAATCAACCCCCTGTATTGAATCCTCTCTGCTGAAAACACCTACAGTGGTTCCTGTTTTATGACTGGACACTGACTGATGCATTATCTCTACTTCTTGCGGCCACAGAGCTGCTTCACCTGGTGGCTTGTTATGTATCTTGGGACATGAATGAATTGGGATTTTATTTTATTTATTTATTTTTTAAAAGATTTTATTTATTTATTCATGATAGACAGAGAGACAGACAGAGGCAGAGACACAGGCAGAGGGAGAAGCAGGCTCCATGCACCGGGAGCCCGACGCGGGACTCGATCCTGGGACTCCAGGATCGTGCCCTGGGCCAAAGGCAGGCGCCAAACCACTGAGCCACCCAGGGATCCTCTGAATTGGGATTTTAATTTAGATGAATGCTATGAGGCTATATATCTCATTCTGTTTCTTTTCTTTCACCCAAGCCTATTTTGCCAAAATCTATTCACGTCAGTGTTTTACTTCCAGTTCCCTGTTTCTAATTATTGCATAGTATTTCATGCTGTGTACCCACCTCATTTCATTTATGCATCCCCTTGGAGATGGTTTCTGAGATCACCCCAACTCCCTGCTGCTGCATACAATTTGGACTAATGTGAGCATTTCTTTTTCTTTTTTTTAATTTAAATTCAATTAATTAACATGTACTGTATTATTAATTTCAGAGGCAGAGCTCAATGATTCTTCAGCCTTATATAATACTCATCACATCACGTGTCCTCCTTATGCCCATCACCCAGTTACCCCATCCCCCCAACCCTCTCTCCTCCAACGACCCTCAGTTTGTTTCCTATGATTAAGAGTCTCTTATGTGAGCATTTCTATGGCATTTAGCCCTAGAGTGAGAGCTGGCCGGACATCACACACTTTCTTAGGTACCTACTGTACATGAAGGCCCCTGGAGTGGCTATACGTGGGATGCTGGTGGGTGCCTGCTTCCTCCCTCCTTCACCAGTACTTATGACCTGATACTCTCAGGGGATTTTGCAAATTTCATGTGCATAAATGCAATTTTGTAATTTTACTTTACATTTCTTTACCAATGAAGTTGGGGTCTCTTTGTGTACTTGCTCGCCTTAAATTCCCCCCCTGTGTAACTTGCCTACATGTAGCCTTTGATCATTTTTCCGTTGGATTCCGTATGTCTTCCTGTTGGTCTTCGGGAGTTCCTTGTCTAGTCTATTTACTTGCATTAGCTCCAGGCATTGCAAAGAGATTCTCTTCATCTGCTGCCCCGCTTTCATCTTTATCTCATATATCCTTTGCTGAACACAAAACATGAATATTATTGTAGCCAATCCCTCAGTACCTTGCCCTAAGGTTTGTGCTTTTGCATTCTTTTTTAAGGTCCTTCTCCACGCCAAGGTCACAAGTATATTCTCTCATCTTTTCCTCCATAGCTTCTCTTAAAGTTTTATATTTTACCTTTCCCATGTTTAACCCACTTGGAATTCACCTTTCACGTAGTGTAAGGTAGGGATACTAACTTCATTTCTCTTCAAAAAGGGGCCCGTATTCATTCCCAACCCACCTGATCTCTTCCCATTTTAGCTGTAGATAAAAGGGCCTTCCTGTCTGAGATGAATAAACCTCCATGATAATTGAGCTAAATTCATGATTTATCTCAATGTTTTTTTTTATTTTTATTTTTTTAATCTTTTTTAATCTTGTTTTTTTTTTTTTTAATCTCAATGTTTTAAGTGAGATTTGGCTAAACTAGAACCATAAAAAACAAGAAAGGGAGATGGTCACATAGTCCCAGACCTCTCCCCGGCTAGTCCCTTGCTCCCTTACACCTCCCCTCACCTCTCATCCCCCCCACGGAGGCTCTGGACTCTTGTCAAACATACCTCTGGGTGTCCCCTCGGGCTCTTCCCTCTGAAAGACCTGCCTTCACACACGCCACACCTGTGGAATTCCTGTGTCCAGGCCACTTCCTTCTTCCCTGTATGACACTCATCCCTCTGAAGAGTACTCGTGGGAATCTCCCCGGACCCAACCCTTTCAATGCTTCATTAGCACTGAAGCCTGCGCTTGGCCCTACACATCCTGGGCTCATTAAGCTCGGGGTGTGTGTGTGTGTGCATACGTGTGCGGATCATAAATTTCTTCTTCTTTTCATACTTGACAAAACCCTTATACCTGCTTGCTCACGAACCCTATACAGCAGGCCAAGCAGGGACGTTTCTCCTTTTTTTTTTTTTTTTTTGTTAAAGATTTTATTTATTTATTCATGAGAGACACAGAGAGACAGAGAGAGAGGCAGAGACCCAGGCAAAGGGAGAAGCAGGCTCCATGCAGGGAGCCCGACGCGGGACTCGATCCCATGTCTCCAGGATCACACACCCGGGCTGCAGGCAGGTGCTAAACAGCTGAGACACCCAGGCTGCCCAGGAACGTTTCTCCTATTTATTTATTTTTTATTTTTATTTTTTTGTTTCGTTTCTCCTATTTACAGATGAGGGAACTGAGCCTCAAAGAGTTTAAATCTCTTAAAATTTAGGGAATTCGCTTAAGCCATGCTACGAGAATAGGGATTGGCTGGGATCAGCTCTCCTTGTTCTAAGTCCAGGAATCACTTAACCTTCCACACCCTTTCTCAGCATGGGTGCAGAGTCTCTCTGCAATGACACGGACTGGGGCTTGAACCTCCAGAAAGCCTTAGTCTCACCTGGTCCAAATGACCCGCAGGCACGTGGAGGCTGGTCTTGAGCTCCTGCCCTTTCGCTGGGGCACTTGCACGCTGCGTAGCCACAGAACATGAGCCCTCTCGTGATACCATGCTCATCCTCGTCAGAGCACTGCTCACAACTGTAATCAGATCACTCCTGTGCCGTTCACCTAACAGCTGCGCCCACAAGTCCCGTGTCCTGCTCGTGACTGTATTCTCCACGCCAAGTTGGTACTCAGACGGGCGTCTGTGGGAATGTGAGCGGACGAACGGACGGATGAATGCTTCCTGCGCCTTCTCAGCCACTGCCTGGGCTCCTGTGCAAGGGGAACCGGGTACCCACTTAGCAGGGCTGACACCCATCCGGCCTCAAGCTCTTCCACTACCCAAGACCCTCACTACAGAATCTCCCTTCCAGGTGGGAACCTTTAGGCTCAGCCAGGAGTCTAACCGATGGCCACAGCCAGGACACTTCCTGCCACCCGGGCCCGGCCTCCTCTCCCTTGCTGGGCCTGCACCTCCAACTCTGCATCCCAGGGCACCCTGTGCGCCAGGCCTCCCCAGTCAGAACCCTCTGTGATTCCTTCTAGAACCCGGCTTCACAGGCCACACAAAACAGACTTTCAATAGATGACAACAAATAATGAGCTCTTTATTCATCGTGGCAGTGGGATTTCTAGTCTGTCTCAGGGGCATGAATGGAAGACCCAGCTGATTGGTAAGTAGGAAAAAATGCTTCCCACTTCCAGTAATGGGCCTACCCCCACCGGCGTCCAGAAATGTCAGCCCCAGAGAACAACACCCCAGGGGTAAACAGTACCTCTTGAATGATTTCTCTGGGAAAAAATGTCACTCCAAACGCTCCATAGGATGTGAACCTGGTCAAGAGAACAACTAGAATGTTCTTCTAGACCCTTCGGGTCCTGCCTAGGTGAGCTTTCCATTAGACGGGGCTGCAGAATTAGACGCACACGCGCTCACACGTGCACACACAGAGAATTAATTTAGAATGGCAGGGTGGTTTGGGACATAGGTTTTGGAGTCAGAGAGCACAGAGTTCAAATTCTGGGCCTAAGGGGATCCCTGGGTGGCTCAGCGGTTTGGTGCCTGCCTTTGGCCCAGGGCGCGATCCTAGTGGCCCCGGGATCGAATCCTGCATCGGGCTCCCGGTGCATGGAGCCTGCTTCTCCCTCTGTCTGTGTCTCTGCCTCTCTGTGTCTCTCATGAATAAATAAATAAGATCTTAATTAAAAAAATTCTGGGTAGGCCCATTTTATAAGTAGTTTATCTAAGGCAAGTTACTTCCCAGACTGTGTTTCCTCGAACGTACAAACGGGGATAATCATACCCACCTAGGGTTGTTGCAAGGATGACACGAGATAGATAAAGCTCTAGGATACAGTGAGGGGCAAAGAAGCAGTGGCTGTTGGGAGCATCAGAACTAGCTTTTCAACGCCCCAAAGCGGAGTATGTAGGTGTCGGGATGATGCCTGATAAAGATGATGGAAGGATCCAGGGCAAGGCAAGCTCAGAGCTGGGGTAGGGCAAAGGGGGAGGGGCTGGCTGCGGAGGGAAGCGAGGGCTGTCGGTGCTGGAGGCAGGAGTGAGGGGCTCCCAGGAGGACATGGTGAGGAGCGGGGCTCAGCGGGGCCCGGTCCCAGCTGTGGTCTCTTGCATTGTCTCCAGACATCGTGCAACTACTTATTTCAAAAAACAAAACACCGAAAACCTTGAGTAGCCTTGAGTTAGCAGCCCGTGAGCCCCGGGGTGCCAGGTTGGCTCGTGAGGATACCTGCCTTGGAACACCCCCACCCCCACCCCAGCCGCCACCTCCTCCCGCCCAGGGATGAACGGGACAAAGCTGGTCAGCAAGGTCAGGGAGCGGTGGGTGCCTCTCGAGTTCACAGGGAAAAGCTGTTCTTACCTTGTCTCTTGTCTTTTCGTTTTAACAAGTCAGGGGAAACCTTTCTGTGTCCCAGAGCCTTGCTTGCGTGGGGAAAAGGTAATATTTAAGGACTTGCTGTTCCAAACGTGGCCCACAGGTCAGCAGCGTCGGCGTCTCCTGCCAGGTGATTCCAGGGTCCTGCTCCAGACCTACGGAGCAAGAACCTCAGCGGGGTTGGGGGCTGTTCCCAAGACTTAGTGTTTCCAACAAGCAGTCCAGGTGGTTCGATGCACACGGGGTTTAGGAAGCACCGATTCGGGCACGGGCGCAACACACCGGCCTCTCCTGAGCACCCCCGCCCTCCCGACGGCACCTACGGTGACTCTCCACCATGTGATCAGGGGAAAGTCTCCTTCTACTCAAGGGCCCGGGAAGCCCATGCTAAAACCCGGTTGTTAAAGCCTTTGTTTCCAAACACAGGAGATTCTTTAAAGAATTCCACTGTGGATCAGTCGTAACGTAAATCGAGCTTTAGAGTTTTCAATTAGCAATAATCGCGCCTCGGATAAACCTCATTGGCTACGATACTGCCACTGCGCAAAGCTTAAATCGAGCTTTAGAAATGTGGACGTGGCGACTGACCTACGATCTCAGAATTCTCTACCCGAAAGCAAGGGAAATGGAGTCTCACGCTCTCAAGCATGGAAAGAAGTTGGTAGAAGACACGGGGCCACGGAACGGGAATCAGAAGAACGGGCCTAGCACGGCCAGGACGGAGGCGGGCCCCGGGTGGGCAGTCTGGAGAGCGGTCCCCGTGCGGGGATCCAGGGGTTCTCTAGAGCTCCCACCCGTCCACACAAGGTGCACGTTCCCAGGAGAGACTCCGGGTTGCCCGGGCCCTGGCGGGTGGAAGGGCGGCCGACTCCCGCGCTGGGGACTCCAAGAGCATCGAGCAGTGGGTGCCGGATGGTTCCTCCAAGCCGAACCAAGTCGGGCTCCCAGGTGCGAGTGCGTGAAGCCGACAAGCCAACGGCAGGCGCGCTCTGCCTCCCCAGCGGGTATCGGCTCAGAGACCTTGGTTTTTAAGGCAAGTGTTGACTCTGTCAACCTCCACCATAACATGAGAGCTGACCCCAGCTACCAAAACCCAAGTCAAGGCTCTAGAAAAACGTGCAAAACGTGGAAAACCGGGTAGCGTTTCATGAGCACCCGCCACGCGACCGGCACGCTCCTAACACTCAAGGTCGCCTCATCTGATCCACGAAACAACCTTAAGACCTGGGTTCGACAAAGAAGATTCTAGGTGACTTAAAACAGATCAAAACCTGGCAAAGCCGGCGTTGCCGTCAGGCGAGCTCAGCTGCAAGGTGCGCACCGCAGACCGCGTCAACGAGGCCTTCATCGGCGTCCCGTTCGCCAGCAGATCACGCCGTGAAAGCTGCGACAAGACGCCGCCAGAAACAGCTTTAGCGCCGCGGCGTGCACGTATGTCACCGCACAGACGAAGGTACGAGGAGGCGCTCGTGTGTCTCTGTGGCGTTCAGTTTCGGCACCGAGGTCGGCGGGGGACGCCCTCCGCTTCAGGTCTGGCCGGTGCTCCCGAAGAGCCTGGGAAAACGCTAAATAAAACACATTCCGAGAAGAGCTGCACAGGAGAATTTTGCGTTCCTGATTTAGGGGCGGTCGGCGGCTTACACCTCGGGGGGGGGGCGGATAAGGACCCCAGAAGCCTGCGGGCACAGCCTGGTGCCGGTGGGCCCTGAACCCCTGAGGGGTGCGCGCAAGGATGCTGGGATCCGCATCTCAGCAGCCCTCGGGTAGGAGGAAGGTCATCTGTGAGATTTCACCCCGAAATGCATGAAAAACCCACAATCCCACAAAGCTGCACGAACGCAAAACCTTCTCTGTGGCTCCCCAGGGTCATCGTGCTGGATTGTCAGAAGATCAGTTACCTTTACGTGACTTTTAAAATTATTGTGGGGAAAAAAATTTTTTAAATAAAATTATTGTGGGGACGTCTGGGGGGCTCCGTGGTGGGGCATCTGCTTCAGCTCAGAGTAAGACCCCGGGGTCCCGGGATCAAGTCCCGCAACAGGCTCCCCGCATGGAGCCTGCTTCTCCCTCTGCCTGTGTCTCTGCCTCTCTCTCTGCGTCTCTCATGAGTAAATAAATAAAATCTAAAAAATAAAAATAAAAAAAAATAAAACTATCGAATTTTTTCAAAGAAGAGGCCCCGTTCCCGGGAAACTTTGGAAGAGAACCTAACTACAGACAAATGTGCCTTAACTCTGTCCTTCCAGGCTGCAGAGGTCCGGCAACTTTTTCAGGTCTGGCTTTTCTTTAGGGAGGAAGATGTGCAAATCAGGAATTAAAACGATAAAGTCGGACCTCCCCGTCTGGAAGCACGGCCTCTCTGGTTTTTAATAGGCCTCTTTTTCCATTTGGCTTGAAATAAAGTGGCCCCAATTATTTCAGAATCCTTTAAAGGAGAAGATATCCATAAATTAAGCTAGGGACCTCTCCTGATTTCCCGGAGAAATTAAATTCTTACCTTAAATGACTTCAATCGCCCTGCGCGCCACCAGACAAAACTGCCTTCTGCAGGGTCACAAAGGACGGCCGCCGCCGCACGGAATTTTGGAGCTAAAAAGATAAATAGAAATAGATATAAACACACGCCCCACCAGCAAAATGCAATAGTGAGATCAAAGCTGAACGTCCTCCTTCACAGAGCTCCTGTTAGGATTTCTTTCCCCCTCTTCTACGCCGTAATCGGAGTCTCGGATACTCTCGTTCCTATTCAGCCTCAAGATCAAACAACTCACCCACATCTGCTGGGGGAGGTTTTTTTTTTTTTTTTAAGGCATTCGATAATTGATGGGGGTAGAGGGGTTGGACGCGGACATAAAGGCAACAGCAGCACATACCCTCGCGCCCCTTCTGCGTGGAGGTGAGGGCGCCGGCTGCAGACGCGGCTCCAGCGCCCCAGGGAGGCAGCGTCCTCACCCCACGCGCCTACCGCTTAAAATGATCTGTCTTGAACCGGGAAATACCTCGCTAGTGCGTCCGTTCCCGACGGCGACCCGCACCAGGTCGGAGGCTGGGACACCTGCGCTCACGCGGCGGCCAGGGGCGGACCCCAGAGGTGGCGGCGAGATGCTGGATCCTGATGGTCATGACGGGGCCCAGAAGGCTTCCTGGAGGAGGTGGCGCTCTAGCAAGGAGCGGGACCCCTGGATCCCCGGCGGGTCCACGGGCCCGGGCATCACCCGCACGTCCGGGGGCCCAGACCCAGCGGGAAGGCCCCGAGGCCCAGGGCGCAGCAGGGTGGAGGAGGCTGCAGGACGCCGCCTGACTGCAGTTCACCCGTGTTCCGTCCCCCGTCCAGTCCCGGTCATTCGCTGACCCCGCCGCCCCCAGTGTCGCCCTCTGTCCTGCAGATGCACAGCTCCCCGGCCCCCCAGGGCCCATTGGGGGTCCCTGCCCTGCCCCCGCCTCACCCTGCGGGGCACCTGCCTGAGGTCACCCCACTGAATCTGGGGCGCCAGCCTGAGGTCATCCCCATCCTCCACGGGGCACCAGCCCGGGGTCCCCCCCACCAACCTCGGGGCACCTGCCTGGAGGTCCCCCCATTGGCCCCAGGGGCACCAGCCTGCAGTCCCCCACACCGTCCTCGGGGCGCCTGCCCTGGGGGTCCCCCCACCGTCTGCAGGGCACCAGCCTGGGGTCCCCCACACCGTTTGCCAAGCACCAACCTGGGGTCCCCCCTATTGTCCACGGGGTGCCAGCCTGGGGCCGCCTCCCAGCCTGGCCCCAGGCTCCACAAGGTGCTGCCCATGGTCTCACCTGCCGGCCTGCGCCATCAGGGGTGCCCAGCGCCCGGCCAGCCATCATGGGCGGGAAGCTGTGACCCCAGGACCCTTGCCTGGGGACGCTGTGCTGCAGCCACAAGCAGCCCCGCGTTGACTCCTGGTCGCGGCCCTGTTGCAAAAGCCCCAGAAGCCCCCCGCCTGGGCCTGCCCTTGCCTTCACACAGCCCCACGGCTGGAGAACGTTCCTGAACGTGCCAGCGTCCTCCCGCCTGCCCTGCGCTGCTCCTCGCCCTTTCGGGGCGCCCTGGCCTCCGCGCCCGCTCTCAGGTCTGCAGCGTGGGCACCTGTCCAAAGGCGACGTTTCTCCCGCTGCGTCCGGGCCCCTCACCCCGCTGGCCACTGCCCTCCGGCGTCTGGGGAACCTCGCACTCGCTGCCCAGCACCCCCGACCGCACTAAGCTCCACCGAGGCACAGACGGTGCTTGATCTTGGGCTGCAAATGAATGTGGGGACGTGGTGCTCCCTCTTCCTCCGCAAGGGACCCGGGTCAAATCCAAGCAGCGAGTCAGAGTCTGACCCCTCGGGCTGGGGCAAGAGCTCGGCCGCGGTCTGTCCTGCCGAGGGATGGGAGGGGAGCCGCTCCCTTCCGGCCGCGCCCGCGCAGGCCTTAATCAAGTCATCATATCTAGGCCCCGTCTCCTGGATCCCGTCACTTCTGAATGAGGGAAAATTTGTAGACAAATTTCTAGCAGCAGGAATCGGAGCTCCCCCGCGAGGCCCCTGAAAGGCACCTGCGGCATCAGCGGACGCCCTCGCGCTCCTGCTGGGACGCGGCTCCGAGCCTCCGGCGCTGGCGGGCTCCGCTCCTTCACGTGCCGCCCGCCTGCCCCGGGACGCAGGGCTCCGACGGGCTGCCCCGGGGCCCACACCGAGGCCCCCACTCTCCTTAGCGCCCTTCCCCGGGTGCCCCGGTCCGAGGAGCCAAGACGCCCCCAGCACCAGCCAGCCCTGCCCTCCCCATTGTTCTGGGCTAACGGGCGTTTAAGTACCGGGAAAGCTCCCTTGACTCCCCAAAAACAAACCACATCGAGCTCTGCTAGGAAGGAAGGGCCCCTGGGCTCTATCTGTGGGTGCTAGAGGCGTCCAACTATTTCCACGTTGCACCAAAAACTGCGAGAAAGAAATAAAAAACACTTTCCCCCTTCATCAGAAAGGAGAGATTTTCCCCCGTAGGAGAGAGAGTTTTGCCGGAGACCAGGAGCCTGGAGGATAAAGATATTGGCAGAGCTTAATGCCATAAATCTGATTAATCTACCTTGTGACACCCCCAACAAAAACGTTGAGGGTCAGAGTCTTGCCTGCGAGGTGACCTTTCACCTGCAGCCACAGCCGCCGCCGTGGGGGCCCCGGCCGCCTTTCACAGCTACCTGCTGCTTCCTACAATGAGATTGGACACAGTTTTCAACATGATGGAGGACACCTCGCGAGCAGGCGGCCTTTGTTCTCCGGCTGCGGGGCGGCGGGCGGCCAGGTCCCTTCACCTCGCCGCGGCCTCGGCGGCGGCGCTCGGGCGGACAGACAGCGGGAGCCAGGCACGCACGTCCCTCTGGGAACTCAGAGGAGACAGGAGGATGAGCAAGTCCCCGTCCTTGCCCGGAGGGAGCGCGGGGTGCGGCCCCCTCGTGAAGATGGGGTCCGACCAGGTGGAGCGGGTGCCCCGGAGAGCGCCTTGTCCCGAGGCCGAGGAGGCAGGAGCCAGAGTCTGCGCCCCCAGACTGAGGGGGCTCGGACGACGGCCCCGCAGCCGAGACGCAGGAGAGGAGACTCAGGTGCCCCCTGTCCCCACGCTGGTGGGACCCTCCCAGACCCGCCGAGACCCCACAAGGCATTACGGCTGCAGTGAAGGCAGCTCCTCCTGGAGACGTGCCGCCCCGGGGAGCGCCTGCGGAGACGGGGCCCCATCCTGCGAGCTGCCACTTGGGGCTGCCAGCAGCCCTGCGGCTCCGCGCCAACCGAGGCAGCATCTGGAGGATGGCAGCGCGGAATGGGAACCAGACGCTCGTCAAGCGCCGCTGAGAGCTGTTTATCCGTGGAATTAACCTTTTGTTCAGCATTTGTTTTGTGGTGGGCTTGTGCTGTGTGTTTAAATTCACGTTTCTCCCCCGGCTCTTCTAACAACGCCCGATTTTGCCGATTCAGCGCTTCCCGGGCAGCCTAGCGAGCACACGGAGGCTTGCAGGCCCTTGGGTGGGCCGTGGGCCCTTGGCCTGGCTCCCTGGAGACTTATGAAGCCCCAGATGGGCCCAGGGGGGCTCACGTGAGATCCCAGGCAGGCCCAGCTCCATCTACACACTGCGGTTGTGTCTAGACAGCAGGCCAGGCACACTCACCTTCCAGATTCACTTTGCAACAGCTTAAAGTGTAAAAGGAATTTATTGCCGCAGAAAGGTCTCCAGGGAGCAGGCCAAGCAGCAGGAGGTTCAGGAAGGAAGGAAGGAAGATGGGGAGGAGGGAAGCTGGAAAGAAGGGAGGGGAGCAGGCAGGGAGGGAGGAAGGGGTGAAGGGGAGCTGGACAGGGAGGCGCACCCACCGAGTGCACACCCTACACTAGCGCAGAGTGCAGATTCCTCCGTGTGTCCTGCTGGAAATGGGACGGAAGCCCCTTCTGGGGACCCCGACTGCCAGGCAGGTGACCCCCATGGCTCCGCTCCCAGGAGGAGCACAGTCTCACCTATCAGACTAGAGCCAGCCCTGCAGGGATCACCTGATGGCAGACACAGCCCCAAGGGAGCTGGTGGTGTGTGGCCTCGGGTCACGGGGTAGCCAGGGCATGGGGCACATGGGTGTGAACTGGCTCTGGGGGAGCAGAAGGAGGTGGGGGCTGGGACCCGGCTCCCTGAGACGTCTCTTCCAGCCTCCACACCAGGACCCTGGAGACGGGAGTGCCTGCGTGTCCCCCATTTCCTGACTCCACGGGAGAGGAATGGAGATCTCTGGGAGGAGCCGGAGGAAGGGAGCTCGGGGCGGCGGGTCCTCTCCCCCGCGGGCGCACATCCCCAGCTGGCCGACACACGCGGCATGCGGCTGACACATTCTCACACCACCTCCAGCCCCACAGTCGGACGACCAGACTTCATCTGGGGGCCATATGTCTGGCATCTTGGAGACTTCATTTCGCATTGAAAATACAAACATCACAATAAGGGAAGAGCTGAATCCCTTCAATGCTTATTCAATGAAGGGTTTATTTGTGATATATATTTTTTTTGAAGAGGAAAGTAAAGAGAACAACAAAACAACAGATCACACGTCCTCCAGGCGACTCGTGGCCTGATGCCAGCCTTAGGCCTATCTTAACTAGGATGGCCTTGACATGTTGAAAGATATATTTCAGTAGAGAAATCAATGAAGGAACTTGATACAATTTGAACAGATGAATAACGTGAGCAAAAGAAGTTCCCTGGCTCTTGGAAAACATTGTTTTGGAAGATTATCCAGACTTGCAATTTAATACCAGATGTTGGCATCTGGAGAGACCCTGATTTGACATCTTGGCAGGAGAAATGAAGAAAACAGAAATGGTAGTTAAAAAAAAAAAAAAAAAAGGAAGAAAGGAGTGTTGCAATAGCCCAGGGGAGCCGTCCCGGAATGTCAGAAAGCGTGAGTTTCTCACCCACGAGTCTCCAGTGATGTCAAGGGCAGCCGGGGCCCGGGAGGCTCCAGAAGGGTATGTGAGGGTGAGGAGGGGACGATTCCTCGCTGACCCCGCGAGGCGGTTGTGGCCGGGGAAGCAGGCCAGAGAGCGGCGCGGGGCCTGTGATGTGGACGCAGGGCCCAGAGCAAACGGCTCTCCCAACCCTCTGTTAGGGCCGCGGTCGGCCAGCCTGACGACAGCCCCACGGCGGCAGGCGGAGCACGCTCTGGGCTCCGGACACACGCACGGACGGGCCCTGGCGCGGTTGGGCTCACACGCCCTCCAACCAGACCCGGGGTTGCTCTCGCACGTTCCTGTCGTGGCCAGACGGGTCGTTCCAAGCAGAAGGCCGGTTTGAGGTGTGACCTGCAGGCCGTGAACCAGTCAGAGCTAAGCGTTTGAGCAGGTTTGACCGTGGGTCACTCATGCCCCATCCCCTGATCGAGACACAGGACATTTCTGTTTTCTTTTTTTAAGATTCTATTTATTAATTCATGAGAGACCCAGAGAGAGAGGTGGAGACGCAGGCAGAGGGAGGAGCAGGCTCCGTGCAGGGACCCAACGTGGGACTCGGTCCTGGGACCTGGGGTCACGCCCTGGGCCGAAGGCGGATGCTCCACTGTGGAGCCCCCCCGGGTGCCCCAGGACATGGAGCATTTCTCTCACCCCAGAAATCTCCATCACGCCCCTCGCTGGTCAGCGTCCCCGCATAGACACGGAGGAGAGGGAAGCGCTGCTGTGTGTCTGTCACCGTAGGTCTGCACTGCTGAGAGCTGTGTGTCCGGGCGTCGCACCCCGTGTCCTCTCTGTGTCCCCTACCCCCACCCCCTGCACGTGCTCCAGCCCGCGGGCTGCTGCCCCAGTGCTCGCTCGCTCCTTAGCTCTCCTGGTGAGCGGCAGCCTCCCCGGGCAGGCGGGCAGAGCACAGGCCCTGGTGTGAGGCCCACCCTCACCTGCTGGCCTCCGGGCTGTAGTGTGGATGGCCACGGGCAGGCGAGCGTCACGCACGATTTCATCTCACACAGCGGAGTTGCAGGGCTGCAGGGCGCGTGTCTGCTTGATTTTTTAAGAATCTGGCAAACAGTCAGGGGCCACCCAGCTGCCCCTGTTGAGCTCGGCGGCCCTGCCTCGGGGTGAGCGAGTGGGTGAGCGCAGTGCGCGGGCGGGTGGACCCGTGGAGCGTGGCCCTGAGCCCGCGAGCCTGGGGGCGACATCCGCATCACGTTTCTGCTCAGGTGGCGGGGTCTCCACGTCTTCATCTGTCAGGAGAGCTGGTTACACAGACGCCACCCACGGGTGGTTCCAGGTCCACTGTGACATGGCGAGTCTTTTACTCCCTCGCGTCCCAGGAAGCAAAACAGGAAGGTATGAGCAGTCCTTGTCTTTGAAGGCCAGCGTCTGCTCTGTGACCCCCTGGAGCCACCAGACCTGGCATCCAGCAGGTTCGGGGCCTGGGTCCCTCCAAGGCAAGGGCAGGAAATCCCATGTGCCTCGGCCTACGCCTACACCTACGCCCACCGAGGGGAAGGCGCCCGGGAGACGTCGGGTCAGGGGCCGAGCCCGTTTCCACAGCCCTTCTCGGCCCTTCTCCTTCCCAGGGGGGCTGCAGCCTCCGCCTGGTGACAGGGTGGCGGCACCTCTAGGCCTCGCTTCCATATGCAACGGAAGGAAGGTTATCCGTCCGGGAGGGAGCCCTCCGTGGAAATCCCTCGAGTTTCCCCGCGTGCCCCGAGCAGCTCTGTGGGACGGTGCTGGCCGCGACCACGGAGGCAGGCCTCGGTTTCTGGGCCACAATCACCGGGTTCTGGGCCCCTCTGGCGAGGCTGGCGTGAGGGCTGCGTGGGGACGGGCCAGGACGCCCCGGGACCGGCGTGTGCACAAGTGGCTAGCGGGCAGCCCACGTCCGCGTGGAGCCAGGGGCCCTGGGAATCTTACGGGGTCTCACAGAAGACCCCGATCGGCCGTCCCTGGGCCTAGCAGCGCCCCGGGCAGTGGCCCCCCTGTCCGCCTACACCCCGCCGCACCCCAGGCTGCTGCACGGTGGGACCCAGGGAAGCCCCAGAAGGACGGCGGGCCTCCTGCTGTTGACAAGGGCCGTGGCCGGCGGGTGGCTCAGGCCACCAGGCAGCGGACAAGGGGCCGGTCCTGTCCTTGGAGCTGCTCTTTGCGGTGCTCGATGGCGCAGCGGCGGGCACCCCAGTGGGAAGGGGCGGCTGCTCTCTGGGCCCACCAGGCATCCCTGCCTCAGGCTGCCGAGGAGCCTCCCTGGGCCCATGCAGACTCCCGAAGCTTCCATCCTCAGCCCCGCTCCCTGCTGCCCGCCGTGCCCTCCCCCTCCGCCAGCCTGCAGCCCCACGAGGGAAGCGGGTGCCCCCCGCGCAGCACCCTCAGCTGCCACCGTGGCCTCCTCGTTCTGCCGAGGCCACTTGGCATGGACTTGGCGGGAGGCCTCGCCGGAAACTAGCTGCAGCGCGGTCTGCACGCGGTGCCTGCTCAGGGCCGGGCCCAGGCTGTCGGCCTCGCCGCCTCCTGGGCTCCCGCTCTGGGCGCTCCGGGGCCTCCCCTCGCACGGACCCCGCATCCCGGGGCGGTGACACCCTGGGGGCCCCTCCTCCGGCCGGGGCTTCAGGGCGCTGAGGGGAGGGCAGGAGGGGAGGACGGAGGGAGCTGAGGGGAGCTCCGCGGCCCACAGCTGTGCACAGAGGTCGGCCCTGCTGTTGTGGGGTGACCAGCGCCTTCCCCAGGGCCGGGGGCGGAGGTGCCCTACGAGGAGGCTTCCTGGGAAGCGCTGTGAGGAGCGAGGAGACCAGACGCACAGGAGCATCAGGGCCCCGGAGCCAGGCACCCCAGTCTCCTCCGGCGGCCGTTCTCCCCAGAGCGAGGCCTAACCTCTTGGCCAGGCCATCAGGGTGGCGCCGGCGGCTGCCCGCAAGCTCTCCCCACCCCACACCCTCACGGTATATGTTTTCTCGAGCTTTTTATGGTTTTCCCCTCAGAAATGGTTCTCACCTCCACACCCTAGGTCTGGAGATGAGCCCATAAATTAATAACCGCTACGCGACCCCCTTTCCCCTTAGAAGCTGCATCAGGGCATCACTGGGAACCTCCCCCTGGAAGTGGCAGGAACGTGCAGCTTAGAGGGGCCTGAGCTCCACAGGATGACGGTGGACACGCGGCGCTCGGCTGAGCCGATCAGGGAGCCCCCCCCCCCCGCTGGCCCCGCACGTGGAGATGCCCTCGATGGGGAGGCCGTTCAGCTCAGGTCATGGTGTCGGGGCCACGGCATGGAGACCCGCTAGAGCCCCATCCCGCCCCCGGTAGAGCCCTGCACTCCGCACAGAGTCTGCTCCGCGTTCTCTCCCTCCTCCTGCCCTGCCCCCACGCGTGTGCACACGTGCTCTCACTCTCTCTCCCTCAAATAAATACTCTTTTTTTTAAAGATAAAATAGAGCTACGGTGAGCAGAGAGGCAGCTTCTCACGTAAGATGAAACTATTATCTTGTCAGCCAACCCTAAGAAGTGAGGCCACCCGCAGTACGGTGGGGGAAGAGGGGGGTTTCGCTCATGACCTCCGAATGCTCAGTTATCGACTCCAAATACAGCTTTTGGTAGCAATGAGGAAGGGAGTCTCCTCCGGGGAACCGAAAGTCTCTCGGATGAAGGAACTGAGGCCTGGAGTCCCTAAGCGATTTATCCAAAATCAAAGGCGCCCATTGTCTCTGCTTCTCCAGCCACAGACTCAGCAGGCTCCCGGTCGGAAGGCGTTAGAGCGCCGGGCGCTGTCGCAGGCGGAGGAAGGGCCGAGCGCCCGCCAGGAGGTCGGTGGTCGCTGCCTGGAACCGTCCCACGCAGCCCCAGACGCTGCAGCGCGATAAGGGTTAAATCGGACACGTCGGAGAGCTGAGGTCTGTGCGTGCGGAGGTCCATGCGAACCTCCAGGGACAAAGGCCCTTCGGACACGTTCCCGCTCTTATCTTGATGGCAGGGGGAGCCGGTGCCCTTTGCGTAACCCCAAGAGCCCGGAGTCTGTCGGCAAAGTTTGCAAAGTCTGTCTCCGGGCCGGGCCGCAGCCTCGCCAGCGCCTTTGCAAAGATTAGGCTGTTTGATAAATAGATAAACGTGGAGCTAGAAGGGACTTTAGAATTTGCCCGACTTGGCCCTCGACACTTTTCTTCTCCAGCAGGAGGACGCTGCTGCTCGGAGAGGAGGCCGGAATCAGCCGAGGACACGTACTGGTGTCGCCGCCGGATGAGTCAGCGGCCTGGAGGCCGCGACCTGCGCAGCGTCTCCTGGGGGACGGGCTGGCCTCCGGAGGGGCCCCCAGAGCTGCCCCTCCGTCCCCCTGGCCCCACCCAGGTCCTGGGCGGCTGAAGACAACCTTATCTCACACTTAGGGGAATAAAAACCCAGCTTCTTGAGCAGCAGCAGCGCAAGAATCACCTGGGGCCCAGTTCCCAGGGCTAGGGGGCTTGGGGGACCCCGTTGTTCCCAAGTGACTCAGACCAGGCAAGTCTGGGAAGCCCTCCTGGAACCACCGGGGTAGGGGTGCTGCTGCTCGGTGTCCCGGGCCTTGGCACTCAGCGCTCCTCATTGTCCGGCCTCAAGCATCGTTTCGTTTGCAGCCTGATATCCAGGGTTCATGCCCCCCCCCCATAGTTCTGTGCATTAGCCCCGCAGAACTTTGTGGCGATTCGGATCACGGCCCGCAGGGAGTGACCGCCACACCTCACCAGGTGTGCGAGCATCCTCTGGTTGCGGCGTCCCCCCGACGTAGATGGCAATGGGGTCGGCATGTAGCCATGGAGACCCCAAGGGACGGGAAGGAGCTGACTTGTCGAGGGCACAGAGCCAAAGCCCACCTTCCCGGTCACCTCACAGCGCCGTCTCCACGAGCACGGGCTTTGTGGTGTTGACAACGTCCCCCTCTGCCCCGTCTCTGCCCCGCGATGCCCGTCCATCCGGCCCAGCCAGCTCTGCCGTCCTACGCCTCTTCCCAGATATCCCCACTTGGTGCCTCGTCCCGGAGGTGATCCCGGGCACCTTCCTCGCAGGCCCCTTGCTTCCAGGACATGCGCAGGTGACTCCAGAGGATGCTTACTTGCTCTCGACCCTTGCTCGGCACGGCAACAGGGCTGGGAGCCGGGAATAGCCAGGTTATGTCTCTCCAGCCTCCATAGGCTGCAGCGGCTCTCCAGCCCCCGGGGCCAACGCCCTCCCTGCGGCCTCTGCTCAGTGTCAGGGTCTGACCTCGTGGCTGCTTCTCCCGCTCTGCCCCAGCGGCTGGTCTGCTGCTGCTCCTCTAGGATGCCGCGCGCACCTGCCTCGGGAGCTGCTGTTCTCTCCTCATAGAAAGCCCCGGAGAGCCACGTGACTCTCCCCTACTGCCTCCGAGTTCCTGCTTGGATGCCACTCCACCACGGAGGCCCTGCTGGACTATCCCATATAGGAAGCTAATTCCTGCAGGCCTGCACGGGCGGGAGGGTTTCCAAGGCCCAGACAGGGAAGTTTCCCCAGGTCCCACGTGCGCCAGAGGTAGTCCAGCCTGGACCCTGGATCTGTCCACTGCTCCTCAGTCCCTTTGCCCTGATCCCTGTGGCCACGAGGTCCCAGGACCCATTCTTCTTAAAGCAAGTATTTTTTTAAAAAAAGATTTTTATTTATTCATGAGAGACACAGGGAGAGAGAGAGGCAGAGACCCAGGCAGAGGGAGAAGCAGGCTCCATGCAGGGAGCCCAACGCAGGACTCGATCCCGGGTCCCCAGGATCACGACCTGGACCGAAGGCGGCACTAAGCTGCTGAGCCACCTGGGCTGCCTTTAAAGCAAGGATTTATCCCTCATGGTGCTGTGATCCCAGGCGGAGAGTTCCATGTCAGAGCCTTAATTTCCTTAAACATAGCAGAGGGAGAGCAGAGGGAACCGAGGAGCGTGCATACAGTTGGCCTCCCAGGTCCCTCTGATTTAAAGAATCAATCTTTGATGGAGGTTGAAGCTTTGCTCCCAGACACCTGACCTCCCAGACGGATCCACATGATGTGGGGGCTAAAGCAAGGAGACTTTTAAGGGCCTTCTATGAGAAAAAGAATACTAAAGGTCACCAATGAAAGATTGGGTACAACACGGGTATGTATGCAGAAAGCTGGGACACACCGTAGACACTCAAAATCCTAAAGACAACTTTGCCTTTTTTAGTAACCAATGGCTTATCACATAACGGTACATCTACATTTCTTAACCTACCTTTTTTACTGACTCCTTTCTTTTTTCTTTTTTTATTTATTTATGACAGTCACACACACAGAGAGAGAGAGAGGCAGAGACCCAGGCAGAGGGAGAAGCAGGCTCCATGCAGGGAGCCCGACGTGGGACTCGATCCTGGGTCTCCAGGATCGCGTCCTGGGCCAAAGGCAGGTGCCAAACCGCTGCACCACCCAGGGATCCCATACTGACTCCTTTCTGATCGCATCTTAATTCATAATTATGTTCAATAGGAGTGTAATAGAGAGATAATCCACTCTCTTCTCTAGCACACGTGGCTGGCATTGGTTGATCATCCCTGGACGTCGTGGTGCGGGAGACTCACGATTTCTCTCTGGGTGTGCTTGCCCTTCACGGCAGCCCTAGTCCACATCTACGACACATAATCGTGATGAATTCTAGTTCACACAAGTCTCATTTTAAAGGAAAACCAGGGCAGCCCGGGTGGCTCAGCGGTTCAGTGCTGCCTTCAACCCAGGACGTGATCCTGGAGACCCAGGATCGAGTCCCACATCGGGCTCCCTGCATGGAGCCTGCTTCTCCCTCTGCCTGTGTCTCTCTCTCTGTCTCTATGAATAAATAAATAAAATCTTAAAAAAGTAAAGGAAAACCATACATGCATTTATAATGATAAGTAATGTTTTATGTAGCATATTCCCGGCAGGAGAGAATTGGCTTTTCCTGGGCATCCCCGAAATGCAACCCTCTATTTCCCATCACATATACGTGGTGACTAGACACACCTTCTACAGGCCGGCCGGTCCCCCCTCCCCGGCAAACCCTGCTTCTCCTCCATTCCCCAGAGGCCTCCAGCGTTTACTTTATTGATTGGACCTTTGGTGTGCAGCTCTGTGTCCTGACAGCAGGTGAGTTGGCACCATCGTGAAAGCGTTCCCGGACGTTATCTTTCCATCAGAAAGGCTGGAAATAGCTTTACCGTACGGAAGCGGGGCAGCACATCGCAGACACATCCCACGAGGCCCCACATGGACGTAGCTCCGGCGCCAGGTCCTCTCAGCTGGAGTGTGCAATCGCTCGGGGACCAGCTTCAACACCATGTGACAGCCCCGTAGGTGGGATGGAAGAGAAGTCAGAATGGAAATACTGTCCTCAACCAATCGTGGCTAGAATATCTGATTTTTTCAGGTTTAATGAAGATGAATGGCAATGAGAACCCCTTGGAAGGGCCTGAAGTTCATCAGCTTCCGGCGATGTCACCTCTGCCCTCGAAGCAAAGGACTTTCACTCCCTGAGGACTCCAGCAGCTTAGCCCGTGACTTAAACCCAGGAGGAGCCGTTCCCTTGGCCCCACGACAGTATATTTTCCTCCCTATAAAATAACCTCAGCTCAGGCAAGGGGTCAGTTACAGAACAAAACCTTGATGAGCTCAAGCACTGGGGACGATGCACAGTCCTACCTGGAACATTCTGGCTTGGTATCCACTCCCAGCATCAGTCCTCCACCGCCATGTACAGGCCCCGTGGCGGTCTTGCGAGGCGCGTGGGTGGCAAGGATCGTTCTTTATGGACAGGGCCAGCGTCTGGCGAACGGACTAGGATCACCAAGTCGTAAAGCACAACACAAACGTTGGAAGTGCCACTTTAGCTGCGCCCTCTGTTTGCCCGACGTACCACCAGCTAATGCTTTGTCTAATGGGGGACGGGGGGACACGACTTAATAGCAATATTTTCCCTGGATTGGTGGCAACCGCTTCTAGAAAAGGCAAATTTTTCAAGCAATTAAATATCAGTGGCCCCCTCCCTAATGTGGCTCTTGTTATCTTCTCAAAGGGATTACAGAGTGAAATAGCTCCAGGATGAAAGAGCGCGATTTTCCCGCTTACGGAGGGGTCTCCTGTTTCTGTTGGCCCAGAGATCGTTGATACACATCTGAAGATAAATAGTTAATAAAGGTGTTTGGATTGCAACATCTGTTGGCATTCTTGGAAGCAAGGACTTAATTGCAGACGAGAGCATCCCATCTTCAGAGGGTTCGTAAGACAGAGATTGATTGGGGTCACCAGGTTACCCAGAAGTAAAATCCCAATCCTTATCTTTAAAATGCAGTGTCCAATTGATTCTCTCTGGATCATTACACACAGCACATAGAGGTAAAGCCGGAGGAGGAGTGGTCAAACATTTCCCGTTTCAAAATACTTCCCGCAGAAGCTGGAACGCTGCCTTGATGTTGGTGACGAGTCCTGAAGCGAAGCACCAGTCTCCCCCCCACCCCCCATCTGGGAGGCAGAAGCATCAAGGTCACAGTAGGGAGCCCACATCCTGCCTGAACACTGCCGGGACCCGCTGCCCGGGGGCCTGTCTGCTCTCTGGCTTAGAGCCCAGGCCACCGAGGCCAGATCTGCACAGCCAGGGGCACAGCGTGAACCCTCGGCCTGTAAATCACAGCCCCCCAGCCTCCCCGCCCCGCCATGAGCCGTCTATAAAGTTAGAATAAATGAGATGCTTCTAGGAGGGAGAAGTGGTTGGCTCCGGTAGTGGAGGGCGGCTCTGCAGTTGACTCAGGAGAAATGAGTTCTAATCCGACTGCACCGCCAAGGAACCAGGTGACTTTGAACGGGTCACCACCTTCCTTTCTGGGGCGCCAAGGCTCTATCTTCAAAATGATGGGCCTCACGGTCACCAACGTTCGTCTCAGAATTTGAACTTGAAAGCCGATTCTCTTTGGTTTCAGTGGTGACCACGTCCCGGGTCTTCGCTGAATACCCGGTCCTGGAACCGTAATCCCCCCACGGCGGAGGCCATCGGCGGAGTCAGAGGCACCGGGGCTCCGAGGACCGAGGGACGTTTTCTCCAGCTCTGAGTCCTACACTGATATTCAGTCGTTTCCAAAGGAAACCGATAAACAAACCTCCAGAACTTCATTTACAGATCTCAGAAAACCCTAGAGAAATGGTGGCGTCAACGGAAGACAGCACGCTGCTTCATCTGTGAGCTTCAGGAACTAAACTTGGGGCTTCCGAGCGAACTTTTTTTTTAAATTTTTTTATTTTTTAATTTTTGTTTTTTTTCTGAGCGAACTTTTAATTGCCCTTTTCAACATGTGGACACAAAGTCAAATGGGAAAGCCGACTCCTAGGACCCAGAACACCAGGGCAGACAATTAGATGAAACTGGCCAGTCCTGGTAGTTGAAGAAGCCAACGGGATCCACAGGAGGGTCCTTCAGAAAGAAAGTGGGAGACAAAAATAGGGTGAATTCAATGCTGGAGTTTATATGCTCAGAAAAGAAAAGACATTGCAGGGCGTGGGGGTCTGCTGCTGGCCTCCTCTCGTGGCACATCAAAGGTCAGCTCTTAGCAGTTGGGATCCAAAGGCCAAAAAACATCATAAAGGGCTTCCCTGAAGGATCTTGCCTCTTCAAGGTTAATCACCCTTTCTCATTACAACGGGAACTCTTTTAAATTAATTTCTATTTCACAATGCTCAAGTCAGGAATTTAGTATCTTGTTGCAAGCATCACAACATGCAGTACTTTATGTAAAAATAGTAAAACAAAGAAAAAAAAAGGGTTCAGCAGTTCTGTAACAGAGTGTACGGAACATATTTGTGACCCAGCTGTAATGTAGAGTAGCATTCCACTCTTTTCAAATGACTGATTTTTTTTCTTTTAAATTTGGAAAATATCCACTTGGAATTGTTACAAAATTCTTTAATTCAATGCTTATCCAGCCTTCACAAACCGCTCGGGAAGAGAAGGGAAATGGAATGTATTCACAGTATTCGCTCTTTGCTCCTTTACACACGCACACGCACCCCCACCCCCCTTCAGATCTCTCCATAACTATTCAGATTTCTCTGGTCTTCTCTGATCACCTCATGAGTTTGTTGCCTTAATTAGCTCCCGCACATTCTCAGAGGTTTAGGAGGGCTGGAGATTGTACGTTTCCACGTAAAGGCCCGGATGCTTTCTGCTACGTGGTTATCTAGTAATATACTGGCGCTGAATTGCATTGTAACCCAAGAAAGAGGAGACTCAGACCAACGAGGCAGCTTGACTTTAGCTCCTTTTCCTTTCTTCCCAGCCAGGGTGCTTTGGGCTGGCCAGGACGAAGCTCAGCATATTGTGCCAAGCAGCCAGAGAATGGACTCCTTAGTGCTTGTGCTAATCCTCCTCTTTACTAAATAAGCAAGTCAAGCTTTGGGGGTAGGAGTGGGAGGAAAATTATATAATTTGAGTTAATTGGTTTGGGGCTACCCAAAGCCCCAGCTGTCTTGAAGGGAATTGTTTGGTCTTCAAGACCCAATTAAAGACATTCAGCCAACGTAAAATAGATTTTATTCTTTTTTTCAAGTCATTGTCAAGAGACGCGGACTCTATTCCATACCCAAAAAAAAAAAAAAAAAAAATACCCTTTAATCACAGCCTCCCCATATGCATCCTGAAAACATGTCTGGAAATAGGTATATCTAGAGGCACGGAGGATAGAAAGGCAAGCTAATGAACTAGTTTATTTCACAAGCTCAAGAACGCGATCTCTAGTGATAAGACGGGGACCTCCTTCCGAAGACCCTTCAGGTTCTATGGACGCACGTTAGCTCACCAAATTGTTTGGACAAATGGCCCAGCCTCTGTCTTTTTTCCCTGAGTAGGGATTGGTTGGACAGATTTGAGAAACTGAGGTATGGCCTTCCTAGATCTGAGACAAAACCCCCTGCGACTTCCACTTGGCCGATCTGTGTGTGAGGCACGGCCACGCGGACAGTGACTTGTGAGCAGTAGCCGTTCAGTTTGCGGGCTGAGCGTTCAGCTAGAGCAAGAGTGGTCATGTGGCAAAGTGACCTGCGTGTGTCGGCTTCTTACGTCAGCAGCTTAAGCGAATGAGGCTGAAACGGGATTCTCTTGATAACAGCAAAAATCATTCCTTTTGTAAGGTCCGTGCAACCCAGAAAGAAGTTAGAACCAGGAATTACGAAGCGTAGGGGAAGCTTACAGAATCGCGACTCGATGGAGGAGTCGTCGAATTCACGTGCGTCCTGAGAGAGCGCCAAGTGCGCAGCACTGGAGAGGAAGGAGGAGGAAGACCACGTCCTCATCCTCTTAAGAAAGCTTGGCAAATTGAACACCAATACAAAATAAATTTATAAAAAAAAAAAAAAAGAAGCTGTGGTGTCTGTATACAATGGGATATTCCTCAGCCATTAGAAACGACAAATACCCACCATGTACTTCAATGTGGATGGACCTGGAGGGGATGATGCTGAGTGACGTAAGTCAATCGGAGAAGAACAAACATTATATGGTCTCATTCATTTGGGGAATATAAAAATTAGTGAAAGGGAATAAAGGGGAAAGGAGAGAAAATGAGTGGGAAATATCAGTGAGGGTGACGGAACATGAGAGACTCCTAACTCTGGGAAACGAACAAGGGGGGGTGGAAGGGGAGGTGGGCGGGGGGTGGGGGTGACTGGGTGATGGGCAATGGGGGGGCACTTGGCGGGATGAGCACTGGGTGTTCTGCTATATGTTGGCAAATTGAACTCCAATTTAAAAAAAATTAGAAAATTAAAAATTAAAAAAAATTTAAGAATTAAAAATTAAAAAAAGTCCTCATCCTCCAAGAACGTTGAGTCATGCAGGGGTGGGAGTGGATGAGGGAGTTGCAGAAACAGTGGAAAAGTTGAGAAAAACAAAGGAGGGGTGCTGGTCCACAGGCTAGGGGATAAGAGCAGAAGGGACCTCATCTGGTTAGAGATTTTACAAACAAAGTCATGCTCAAGATGGGTCTTGAAAGCTCAAGATAGTTCTTAAAGGTTCTAAGTGATTCCAGCAGGCAGAGGAATTACGGTTTTCAAGGCTCCTTGAACATCATGTTTCTGGGGAGCTTGTCCCAAAAGGAAGGAAGGAGGGGATGAAGATGGAAAAGGTCTGGAAAACACTGAGCAACGTCACTGAAGTGCAACCAAAGTGGTCTCGGTCTCGGGGGAACAGATGGGGCCTCGTTGGAAGGCCTAGGTCCGGTGCAGCTCAAGGCCTTGCCTGCCCGGGGGAGGAGTCTGCGCTTAATTTCACAGGCAGCGGGGAGCCGGCTAAGGACCTGAGCTGAGAAGCGGTGGGATCAGGACTGGCCTGAGATCGAGGGCTGCGTGGGGGCGAGGCCACGAGGGCCCCAGTACTAACGACACCCCAGCCCCGAAGAGCAAACCCAGAGGGTGGGGAGCTCGGGCCTGGCGTGCGTGGAGGGCCTCCGGGGGGTAGGAAGCCCGGGCGCACGGCCTCCTGCAGCCGCCCGAAGAACTGCTCCTGAGGCAGGACGCCTCTTGGGACGGGCTGGTCTTTGGCAGAGATGGGGCTGAGCCCCCCGCGTGCCGGGCACTGTCCTGGCATTCGGGACGGTCGGCGAGCCCCGGAGCAGTGCTCAGCTCCTGCCCGAGTCCCTGGCACAGAGCAGGGGGCCGGGCAGCTCCTAAGTGAGCACCTCCCTGGTACAGCCCGCTCCTCGATTCCTGCCCGTGGCTGCGAAGCTGTGTCGCCCATTCGGGGGTAGCAACGCCACCGCCCGTCCCCGTGGAAGCGGGGACCCTGGGGAGGCAGGCTTTATGCCACTAGGGCAGGCCAGCTGGCGGCGCAGAGGCGGCCTCAGAAGCCGGGCGTCAGAGGCCGGGCGCAGAAGGAGCCAGACCGGTGGCAGGTGACTCAGGGCCCAGCAGGTGACTCTTCGAGCAAACGAGAGAGAACTCGCGGAGAGCAGCTGGGCCGGCGGGCCCGAGGGCCGAACTCGGGCCTTGTTCACGTGGAGGAGACGGGCTTGGCAACAGTGTGCACCCAAACCCGAGCAGCCACCACGCGAGGCACTGACCGATGCCGTGTCCCCACGCGCAGCCCCCCACCGCCCTCTCTGGCCGAGGAGCGCTGGCCTAGCCCGAGCCGTGGGCCGCTGCGGGGACAGCCCGGGATGGGGCCACTTCCCCAGGCACCCCGGATGGCTGCTCGTAGGCCCAGCTCCTGCCGCTGCTTACAAACCTGCTCTGGTCATGTTGCCACCATGCTGTGGAGCTGGCACTCGAGGCCAGGCCGTGTGGCTTCAGGCTACACCACTTGAGGACCCAGCAGCCCCCCAAGATCCTGTCTCGGCAGCACCGTGCAGCCTGTCGGGGAGCGCCCTGCCTCAGGGCAGTCACCCCGCCTAGTCCCTGCATTTCACCGCAGTCCAGGGCTCTGGAGGCTCGGGGTCTGTGACCCTTGTTAGAGCCCCGGGAGGAGGGGAAGGGATCATCCTCCCCTTTCCACGAGGGACGCACACAAGCGGGGAACCGAGGCAGCTGGTGGAGGTGGCCTGGATGGTGCGATCGACACCTGCCTTCACAGGTGATGCCTTCTGCCTCCCGACGGGGGGCTCTTGCCAACAGCTCTTTAGAGGTAGGGCCTCTCGGGGCGCCTGGGGGGCTCAGTGGTGGGGTGTCTGCCTCCAGCCCTGGGTGTGACCCCGGGTCCCGGTATCGAGTCCCACATTGAGTCCCCGCAGGGAGCTTGCCTCTCCCTCTGCCTGGGTCTCTGCCTCTCTGTGTGTCTCTCATGAATAAATAAATAGACTCTTTTAAAAAATAAGAGCAACAGGGCCTCCTCCTCTTGTTGGCACACGTCTGTCGGCAGCGCCGGTGCCTCGCGGAGCACTCGCCTGTGGTAGGTACTCAGGGAAACCTTCTGGGATGGAAACGAATGACAGCAGACCAGCCATCCACGCATGTCCAGCCTGAGTCTGACCCCAACCTCGAGGAGCGGCTCGCAGTGGGGCCGCGGGGGGCCTGGACAAGCATGAAATGCAGTGTTTGCTTAAGGCCGTCCTGGCCCAGCCTCCTCCCGAAGCGCATGGTGTGTGTCACTGCACGTGGGCCCCACAGCAGCCGGGTGGGCAGGCACCATCGTTGTCCCCACACTACAGACCAGGAACAGTGAGCCTGGGAAGCGCAGGGCCAAGGCCGCGGGATCGGTATTACAGGCCCCACTCCCGGAGCCCTCCCCCAATCACACTGCCCCCCCTAATCCCCCCCGCCACAAGCTGCTTCCTCCTGCCTCAGGAAAGCGCTTTCTTGGAGCAACCACGAGAGGCCCTCTGCAGGTCTCGGTCTCCCCTCGAGAGACGTGAGGGGTTTGAACGCTGAGCTCAGTAACAGTCTCAGATGCTCCAGTAGATCCCAGCTGGCTTCCTTTGGGACAGGGCCCCTGGAAATGCCCTCCACACCCACCTGTCTTTTTAGTATTTTGTTCAGAACCCGATTCAATATCTGAAAACTCTCACGAAATGGAGCAGGAATTCCACCTGGAGCTCGTCTGGCTCCTAGGAAAGAGGTGGAGTGTCCCCAGACACAACCTGCTGAGATTCATGGGTCCCCAGGGGCACCAGGGGCAGGTGGAGCGGCCTCATCGGGGCGTCTGGGGGCGGCGGCTCTGAAGGCCAGACTCCAACTCCTCCTCACCAGGTGGGAGCCCCCGGGGAGTGGGGACCACAGCCTGAGTGCCCAGCCCAGCCGCTCTTCTTTTTCTTCTCTTATCACCCTTCTTATCTGTCTATTTATCCCGCTGAACAGCTGGGAGACTAAATTCTAAGCCGCCTTTGTTGTTTCTGCTCCTCCATCCCTTCTGGGTCAGAGAAGTGGAATTCAAAGCCAGGAGGTGAGGCGTCCATCCTCTGGAAAGCCGAACAAGTACAGCAGGTTACAGAAGGCCGGTGACACTTGTCTGTCAACACTCGATGGAATAAGGACACACTTGGATGACATGCCAGACCCAAAGCCTCACACGCAGTGGGCTTTACCTGGGGCAGGTCCTGGGCAAAGCAGGGCGCGTCTCCTGGGGAGGCCCTGCCCCCTCCTAGGTAGGGGGTGTCTTATTAGGGCAGCCTCACACACCTTCATGTGGTTCTGGCTCACAGCCTGGAGCAAGAGCTATAGGGGATACAGAACACTCCACGTAAAACAAGACCCCAGGCCAAGCGTTCAGATGTTCCTTCTTTCAGTAACACTTCTCAAGAGCCTACCCCTTGCCAAGCGTTGTTCCATGTGCTGGTATGAGAAAAGCAGCTGGAGATCTCTGCCCCTGTGGAGCCTACAGATCAGAAGGTGAGCTAGACAATTAAAGAAACGTCTGCCAGCAGGTAGCGAGAGGAGCCACCAAGGGACATAAGACAAGATAAAACAGAGAGCAAAAGAGGGGTGATGTTTTCGATTGGGTGGTTTGGGGGTGATGTGCATAGAGCAAGGATGTGTGTCTGGGATAGACTGTTCCGGGTGGAGGGAAGGGCAGGTGCAAAGCTCTGAGGCAGGAGCAGGCTTAGCACGCCTGAGAGCCGGCAAGGAGTCTGCTGCTGTTGGTTGGAATGAGGGAGGATTCAGGAAATGCCAACCCCAGGCCTCCTGAGTCAGTATGAAGAGGTGAGAGCAACGCACCTCTTGTGAGCATCCTGGGACGCTGCCGTGGGGAGCTGGTCTTACTAGAATCTTTGAGCTCCTTGACCAAAATGTATTTTTATAAAGGAGCAAACTACTATCCATTCAACTACATATTTAGTGACCTGCTCTTCACCAGCTCCCAGGAGACTGGCTACACCCAAATCAAGTCAGTCCTGTTCTCCACAGACTATTAGATCTGTGTTATAGGAGAGAAATTTTTTTCCTTCTGGTCAATCTGCAAGTGGTGTACTGGTGAAGCTTTAACAACTGGATCTCTGGGGAAAATATAGATACATACATAGATACATACATAGACACATGGATAGTTACATAGTTACATGGATACATAGATACATGGATACATGGGTAGATACATGGATACATAGATACATGGATAGATACATGGATACATGGATATAAACATGGATAGATACATGGATACATGGATAGATACATGGATACATAGATACATGGATAGAAACATGGATACATGGATAGATACATGGATACATAGATACATGGATAAATACATACATGGATAGATACATGGATACATAGATACATGGATAGATACATGGATACATGGATAGATACATGGATACATAGATACATGGATACATGGATAGATACATGGATACATAGATACATGGATAAATACATACATGGATAGATACATGGATACATAGATAGATACATGGATACATGGATAGATACATGGATACATGGATACATGGATAGATACCTGGAAACATAGATACATGGATAGATACATGAATACATGGATAGATACATGGAAACATAGATAGATACATGGATACATAGATACATGGATAGAAACATGGATAGATACATGGATAGATACATGGATACATGGGTAGATACATGGATACATGGATATACATGGATAGATACATGGATACATGGATATATACATGGATACATAGATACATGGATAAATACATACATGGATACATGGATATATACATGGATAGATACATGGATAGATACATGGATACATAGATACATGAATACATGGATAGATACATGGATACATAGATACATGGAAACATAGATACATGGATAGATACATGGATACATAGATAGATACATGGAAACATAGATACATGGATAGATACATGGATACATGGATAGATACATGGATAGATACATGGGTAGATACATGGGTAGATACATGGATACATAGATACATGGATAGATACATGGATACATGGGTAGATACATGGATAGATACATGGATAGATACATGGGTAGATACATGGGTAGATACATGGATACATAGATACATGGATAGATACATGGATACATGGGTAGATACATGGATAGATACATGGATAGATACATGGGTAGATACATGGGTAGATACATGGATACATAGATACATGGATAGATACATGGATACATGGGTAGATACATGGAAACATAGATACATGGATAGATACATGGATACATGGATAGATACATGGATAGATACATGGATAGATACATGGGTAGATACATGGGTAGATACATGGATACATAGATACATGGATAGATACATGGATACATGGATAGATACATGGATAGATACATGGATAGATACATGGGTAGATACATGGGTAGATACATGGATACATAGATACATGGATAGATACATGGATACATGGGTAGATACATGGATAGATACATGGGTAGATACATGGATAGATACATGGATACATGGATAGGTACGCAGACAAGTTTATCATATATTTTACTGGCATGAAGAACACACAGCACATAATTTAACACCCGACACTGTTTATAGTAAACTTCATGTGGCCTGTTGAGTCTCCCAAAGCGCATAGTCCGTTGATTGCTGCTGAAGTCTTGGGTAAGCAGCCGTTCCACGACAGCAGTTGACAAGCAAGCGTAGTTCTGACATGAGTGTTGGCTGATACCTTCGTTTAAATCAATAAGTAAGACAAATAAAGATATGCAGGGACTTCAGTCCTTCGTCAGTGACGCGAGAGGCTTCTCCGTGGATGAGGGAGAGTGTGGAAGGCTGGACGAGCTCGCCTCAGCTGGCTGCGTGTCCGCGCCGCAGTGGCTACAGACACCACACTTTTAAATTTAACTGGAATTATGAGTATTTCTTCATCTCTTTCTCAAGCCTAGACGTCAACAATCACTCACTCCCTGAAACCCAGTGTTTGCTCATTTTCTTGGCACAAATACACCACCGCTAATTCCAAGCTCGCAACACGACATCGTGGATTGCAGAACCAGGAAAAGACGGACCCTCACGCCCCACCAAGTGGCATCTTCGCCCGGGCGCAGATTCACGGACGTTACCGCCCTCGGGCGCAGGGGCCGTGGTACAATGCAGTCAGGTGTTGAGGAAATCATGAGTTGGGAGCGTTTGTTCATTTTTAAAATGTAACTTAATTAATCATAAATTCATCTCATTTCATTTCAATAATGGCTCCAGCTAACAAACGGCTAACGACATTCCTAAAAATTTAACAGTGGACTCGGAACTGGTGACGAGCAGCGCACCCCTGAGTCTTAGCGACGTCTCCCCCGTCTTCACAGCTGGCTTCGAAGCTTCCAGGTCTCTGCCCCTGTTTCATCTACAGGAACTGGTGTGAAAGGCCTTATCCCGGGAAGGGCTGTTGTGACCCGCGTGGATCCCAGAGCATCGCGGTGCGGGGCACAACTTGGATACGTGGAGGCTCACGCTCCGACCTGGGGCTGCTGGGGGCACAAGCTCAGCACCTCAGGGCTGGAATGGATGTGAGGGCCACCTGATGCCGCCTCCGCCCAACGCCCCCCTTGGCCTCCGTGGCAGCCTGTTACTGGATAGATCAGGAATAACGAGGAGAGAAGACCACGTAGCCTCTGGAAGGACTGACGCAGTCAGCGAGCCGCACTCCCTTCTGTTTGCCAGGGCTCGGGGGCAGCGCCTCCTGTGCTGTGGGTCTGGGCATCGAGGGCAAGGCCGGTAAAGATCCCCCGTGGACCCCGGCCTGTGACGCCACGGTGGCCACCCTACGACGACATCCACACACTTTTTCTAACCCTTGTACCCCCGCCCCCCAAACTTCCCTGCCGGGCCCAGCCCTGAGCGGAGGGGTTCCTCCCCGAGTTCCCCTTTCCTGTTGGTACCTGTGACGTCAAGGCCCAGGCCACCTGTTCCTTCCCGCTCTTCCCAGAGGTCCTGGTGCCCTGAACCACTAGACGCTCGATGCCTCCAGCGTGCTGAGTGTGAGGCCACATTTTGCTGTGAGTGATAATCATCCATGGTCCCAGAACACAGGTCAGACCATCTTCATCTCCGGGCCTCGCTCTCAGGGCCCCCTGCAGTGAGATAAATGGGCCGAGCCGCCTTCCCAGCCTCCGGGAAGCAGTGCCAGGGATGCGTTACTAGGATGCAGCAGGACTCAGAGGACGTGCCGAGCTCGCCATCAGCGTGCGACAAGCACACCAGCTTATCCCACTCTCCGCAGAGCCCGACTCTGAAGAATCACTCGAAGGAAACCGGAGTCACTTGGTGTCTCTCAAAGAAGATGATTCGCCCTCCGACTGCAGGGGCTGCCAGAGGGACAGACTCCGCTGCCTGAATTTGCCTCCGGTTGGCCTGAGGTGCGCTCCCAGCTGCCTGCACGATGAAGCCGTGACACGGTGGTGTCATGGGACATGCCCAGGACTAAGAACTGAGGTTTGCTGGGGATGCAGGTCAATCACAGCAATAAGGAAAGAGCCCAGGGTTCTTGCTCAGGTCAGCAGGGGCACCGTGCGGGGAGTCCAGCATCATAAACTCTGCAGGAAGACACAGCCTGGCTCCGTCATCCGCCAGCTGTGTGACCCTGGGCCTGTTAACTCCACGTCCCCGGCCTCCGCTTCCTCACACGGGGTGGGAATAGCAAGCACACCGATCCCATGAGGTCATTGTGACAATTAAATGCGTTCATGTACGTAAAGTGCTTAGAACCACGGCAGGAATAGAGCTGGTAATCAGGAAGCTCGGGCAGGCCGATGAGGGGAGGTGGAGGAGGGCCAGTGGGTGGGAGGGAGCAGCAGGGGGAGCGTGGGGTTGGGCCCCAGCCATGGCCCCCCGTGATTTTTTTTTAAGATTTTATTTATTTATTCATGGGCGACAGAGAGAGAGAGGCAGAGACACAGGCAGAGGGAGAAACAGGCTCCATGCAGGGAGCCCGACGTGGGACTCGATCCCGGGTCTCCAGGATCATGACCTGGGCTGAAGGCGGAGCTAAACCGCTGAGCCCCCCGGGCTGCCCACCCCCGTGATTTCACCCCGTGTCATCTCTGTAGATGGGAACGTCTTGTCTGTAAAGTGAGCTCGGTCATCAGACTGGTCTGGAGCAGGCCCAGCACCGAGACCTTTGGGGAAGGTCTTTAAGCCATCCGAGTTCCGGGGCCCCGGTCTGGCTCTGAGACCAAGAGCCAGGAAGACGGTCCCGTGCTGAGTCTGACGCATCCGGGACGTGGTGTTTAGTGGCCGTGGGGTCCCAACAAGAGCCCCGGTGTCAGGGCCCTTGCACCGGCTCTTCCCTCTGCTGGGAAAGCTCTTCCAGGGCGTTTCTCCCTCCTGCACTCACGTGAGTCAGGGCTGTCGGCTCTCGGGCAAGATCTTCCCACCCACCCCACATAACACCATTCCCTTTGCGTTGCCATCTCTTCTCTCTCTGCTCCTCCCGAGGACGCTAACTCCACGGGGGCCGGGACCGGGTTGTGCCTGCGACTGCACACGACCCCCTCGGAATGCCTGCTACGTAACGGGCGCTCGGTCAGTCAGTTCCCAGTTAATAAATGTCTGGGTCGAATGAATGGGGCGCGTCGACGTTGCCTCTGCCCACGAGTCAGGATCTGGGGCAAAGAGCAAGGAGTCGGGCAGGCTGGCTCGGCGGCTGGGAAACCCCTCATGTGCTCACCCCGGAGCCCCAGGCTTACGGGATGTGCTTCTGGATGCAGCAAGGCAATCCCCTAGAGAGAGGTTCTGAAACCCAGCCGAGATCCTCGGTGCTGGGCTTTGGGGCTTCATCGCGCTCACATCCTCCAGGTCCTTACTGTTGCGAGGAGGACGACGACCTGTGCAGCCACTGCTTTATGGAAAGGTGGAGAAGCAGTTCCAATCTGCGTCATAGAACAATGTACACCGACAGACGCGATGTCATTTGGTTTTAAAAAGCTGTTTGAGCTGGAAAAGGATTCCAAAGTATTGGGGGGGGGGGGGGGGGGGTTATAACTGACTAGCAAGAGTTATGCCTGCAGGTTATTATCTAAAAAATACAGTAATATGTGAAATATCTTGGAAAGTAAGACTTTATGGGCTAACGTTATACTTCCGAATTTCTAGGGCTTTAAAAAATAAATATGCTGATCTGAGTCCATCAGCTTTAAAGGAAAAATTCTCCTTTCCTGTAATACCTTCTTGTTTGCATGTTGAGGATGTGAGACCCAGACATGTAATCTCCGGGAGAGCTGTAGGTTACAGGTTACCAGGCTATTGTAGGTTATTTTCTACCAAAAATGTTCAGTCTAAATACCCTATTAGCAGCCTTGGTTTTGACTGACTCGCCAAACCCAAAAGCTCCCTTGTTCTCTTCTGAGTAGTATTTTTCCAAAACTCTGGGGAAATAGATAAGAAGTCAGATACTCCATGAACCTGAAGAACACATTTCCAATATTAATCAATATTTGCTGAAGGAGTTCCACTCCTTGATCCATTAAGTTTGGGAACCATTAGGTCAATGAAACTTTTCAACAGGGTGTCCAGCCTTTACTATGCTAATGAGTGTGTGACTCACATCAGAGACCACATTGCCCTCCAAGTATTTGACGGGGGAACCTTTATATACATGTTACCATTTAACTTCCTGGGGACGTAGCACGTCTCAGAACATAATTTGGGAATTGCTCGCTAGACAGGACTAGTAAGGACTGGCTTGAAATTTTAGAAACTATGACACGTTTTGTTTGATCTTTTCTGAGGAAGTTGAAAGGTATCGTAAGAATCACCCCCGGATTTCTCTGGACTCGTGAAAATATGATTTCTATCCCATGCTAAGCACATGAAAAACGAAGGAGATAACATACGTATGTCCGGTTGGGAGGATGGTTTGACAAACGTATGTACGCGGACGATTGCATTTTGAGCCGTGATGGAGCAGACTGGTGACCAATGGGCCTTCCCACCGTAAGTAATGATTAAACAGGATGAGAAATATGAAGCAACCCTTTTCAGACATTGAGCAATAGACAGTGGGACTGTGAGCCTTGACAGAAGGGGACCACGTGAAGCGGGCCCTACGCGTAACCTGGCTTCCTGCGAGGGCACGGCTCCAGGCGGTGGAGTCCAAGCGGAGCGTGACGCACATGCTCGGCCGAGGAGGTGAGAAATCGGAACTGGAGGATGCAGGAGCTGGAGTCCGCAGGGCAAAGCACCAGCGAGGAGGTGGACACACAGGAAGGGTGCCCGAAGTTTATGGGGGCAGAGCCTCTGGGCTCTTGGCTGAGAGCAAGGCCGCAAACACCCAGGCAGGACTCCCCTCGGCGCCTATCAGAGAAGGCGTCCGATGGGGATGAAATTTGAATAGAGACACAGAGGTCCTTCAGGGTGAGAGGCTTCGGGGTTCCAGCCAAGCAGCGTGAACAGACAGCTTGGTGAGCACCTCCTGCACTCACGTGAGGTTCCAGAAGCTCCAGGCCTTCAGAGAAGGGACCTTGCCACAGAATAAGAAACATGCCCCAAACACAAAACTGAAATAGACCCACCCTAACACACCTCAACACAAGCCTCCACCAGACTGAGGGGGTTTGTTTTGTTGTGTCTTCTATTTTATAGATTTTATTTATTTATTTGGTGGCTGGGGCGGGGGAGGAGCAGATGGAGAGGGACAAGCAGACTCCACTGAGTGGAGCCCTGAGCCTGATGCAGGGGCCCATCTCATGACCCTGAGACCATGACCTGAGCTGAAATCAAGAGTCGGACGCTCAGCCAACGGAGCCACCCAGCTGCCCCCAAATTGAGATTTTTATATGTATTTTCATAAATAAAGCACTTAAATATAATAAATAAATATAAATCTGTATATTTGTTTTGATAGATAGATAACAGATTTATTTTAAGGAACGGGCTCTTAGGTCATAGAATAGTGGAACCTGGCAAGTCCAAACTGGTTAGGGCAGGTCAGGAGGCTGGTAGCTGCCAAGAATCGATGCTTTAGTCTTGATGAGGGATTTCTTCTCTGGGAAACCTGTTTGGCTCTTAAGGTCTTCAACTGATTGAATGAGGCCCACCCGTGTTATCAAGGGTAATTTCCTTTAAAGTCTACTGATTGCAGACATTAACTACATCCATAAAATACTTTCACAGCAACACCTAGATTAGTGTTTGATTGTATAACTGAATACTATAGCCCAGCAGAGAGTTGACACATAAAACTAACCGTTGCACCATCGTAACACTGACAAAAGTATTACAAGAAAATACAACTACAGATCAACATCCTTTATAAACATAGATGCAAAACTGCTAACCAGATATCATCAAATTAAGTGTAGCATTATATAGAAAAGATCACACAGTATGACCAAGCAAGGTTTATCCCAGGAATACAAGGTTAAGTTAGCATTCAAAAAGCAATCAGTTCAATTTACCACATCAACAGAATTATAGAGAACTACCACGGGGTCATCTCAAAAATAAAGAAAAGGAATTTGACAAAATTAAACATTCATTTATGATTTTAAAAATCTCTCAGACAACTAGTAATAAAATATCTGATAAAGAACCTTTGAGAAATCTATAGTTCATATCCTACTTAATAGTGGATTATTGAAGACTCTCTAAGATCGGGAACAAGGCAAGGATGTGCGCTGTCACCCCTTCTGTTTAGCACTGTACTGGAGATCAATAAAGTGAAATAAAAAGTATAAAGTTTGGAAAGAAAGAAGTAAAACTTGGTTATTTGTAGATGACATGTGTATGTACATAGAAAATCCTAAGGGATCTCGAAAGCCACTTGTAGAACTAACTAGAGAATTTGGCAGCATTGTAAGCTACAAGCCAAATATACAAATAGCAACCCTTTATCTCTCTCTTTCTTTTTTATTTCTCTTTCTATATATTAAAAACAATTAGAAAATAAAAGTTTCAAAACACCATCTTACAATGACATCAAAATACATGAAATATTTAGGAATAAATTTGCCTAAAGATGTGCAAGACCTCTGTATTAAAAAGTAAACAATATTACTATAAAGAAATAAGGGAGGGATCCCTGGGTGGCGCAGCGGTTTGGCGCCTGCCTTTGGCCCAGGGCGCGATCCTGGAGACCCAGGATCGAATCCCACATCAGGCTCCCGGTGCATGGAGCCTGCTTCTCCCTCTGCCTATGTCTCTGCCTCTCTCCCTCTCTCTCTCTGTGACTATCATAAAAAAAAAAAATTAAAAAAAAAAAAATAAATAAATAAATAAATAAAAGAAAAAAAAAAGAAATAAGGGAAATCAAATAAACAGAAAGATACACCGTGTTCATTAATCGAAAGGCTTGTTATTGTTAAGATGTCAATTCTCTCTCCTGAAGTTGATCCCGAAGATTCAACCGAATCAAATCAAATCAAATCCCAATCAAACCTCGACAAACATTTTTATAAAAATAGACAAGTTGATCCTAAAATTTACATAAAAATGCAAAGGACTGGAGGGTCAAAAATCATCTCTAAAAAGGAACAAGATTGGAGAACCCACAGCATCTGACTTCAAGATTTATTGAAAATCTGCAGCAATCAGGGCACCTGAGTGGCTCAGTTGGTTCCGTGTCGGACCCTTGATCTCAGCTCAAGTCGTGATCTCAGGGTTGTGAGATCAAACCCTGTGTCAGACTACACGTCTAGAGCCTGTTAAGATTCTCTCTCCTCTCCCTTCTCTTCTCCCTGACTCCCCCTCCTAAAACAAAACAAAACAAAACAAAACAAAACAAAACAAAACAAAACCAAAAACAATCTACAGTGATCTAGACAAAGCAGTGATGACAAAAACACAGACAAAACAAACAAAAAACTAGGGTTCAGAAATAGAGTCACACGTATACCATCAATTGATCTATAACAAAAGCATCAGAGCAATCAGTGGGGAAGGAGAGTCTTCCTCAACGGGTGCTGGAATTACTGGATAAATGCTTAGAAAAAATAAACCTCAGTCCTTACCTCACACCATACAGAAAAAAATGAACTGACATGAATTATAGGGTTAACCACAAAGCTAAAATCATACAGCCGCTGGAACCATAGACGAAGGTCTTCCCAGGCTTGGGTTAGGCAAAGATTTCATAGGTCAGAAAAAGCATGAATCATAAAGAAAAAAAAAATGGAAAAATTGGGCTTCATTGAAAAAAATAAACTTTAGCTCACGAAAAAGATGTGCCCTTAAGAATATGAAAGTGAAAGCCATAGACCAAGAGGAAATATTTGCTGTATGGTTTATAAGAGAATTTTGTCCAGGATACATAAACAACACCTACAAAGGAATAAAACCGATCATGAGCAAAAGACTCAAACAAAAATTTCATGAAAGAAGATATGCAAATGGTAACAATCCCATAAAAGATATTTGCCATCTCTGGTGACCAGAGAAATGCAAATTAGAGCCAAAACGAAATTATCACTCCACACCTACTAGAACAGCTAATGCCAAAAAGACGGACTACACCAAATGTTGTAAGAAGGTGGAACTATTGAAACCCTCTTGCATTGCTTTTGGAAGCTCAACACGGTATAACGACTTCAGAAAACTGTTCGGCGTTTTCTTATAAGGTGAAAAATGCGCTGTCCTATGGCTCAGCAATTCTAGGTCATCGCCCAGGGGAAGTAAAACTACACCCCCCCCCCAAAGTCTTATACACGAGTGTTCACGGGAGCTTTATTCATAATAGTCTCAGGCTGGAAACAACCCAGGTGTGCATTGACACGAGAATGGGTACGTGGTGGTAATAGTCGCACAAGTGAAAATACCTACAATAATAATTGTATAATAATAATAATAATAATATAATAATAATAATAAAAGAGTGAATGATACGCCCAACATCACAGATGCTCCTCAAAAATACCATCTTGGGTAAAAGACGTCAAACGAAAAGAATTTGCGGCCTACGACATCAGTTGTATGGAACGCCGGAACAGGCAAAATGAATCCGCAGTAATAAAAATCAGAACGGTGATTGCTGGGCGGGTGGTTGTGGGTGGGGTGGGGGCGGAAGGCTTCTGGGGTGATGGGGATACCGGACGTCTTGACTGTCGAGTGGATTAACAGGGTGTGCTACACCCACGGGACACTTGAGATCCGTGTACCGTGATCTCAGTAAAGCGCGAAGGGGACGTGAGGGATGAGGTGGTGGAGAAAAGCGGAAGGAACCCAACTAAATCACCCTTCACTTGCAAGCCTGCACCACAACACGCACATCATACAGGTGCAGGCGCCCGCGTGGTGCGGCGGGCCGACGGGCAGGGCGCTGTATACCTTAGATCCAGTCCAGAGATATCGTCTTTCCCCTATTCATTTCTCTCTCTCTTGGGTCTTCTCACCCAAATACCCACACACGTTTGACAAGAGAGGGGACAGACACACTGAGTCTCACACCTACCACGATTCCGGACAAATTGTTCGTTGCTGACGCTTTGAGATTTCATGTCCTGCCATGAGTCTCTTCAGGAGAGGAAACGAGAGGCCGAGTGAGCCCGCTCCTCCCGGATCTCCCCAGTCTGGCCGTCTCATTTGAATCTAGTGTTTGACTGACAGCAGAAAAAAGCACTTTTCGAGAATACAGACTAGTTACTATTTTTGTGCTACGATAGCACTTGAGTTGTCTTGATCCCACCTTCCCGTTATAGGGCCGACCAAGCCGTGCTGCTGCCCACAGTGGCATCTCGCTTCATTCCTGGAGTGTCCTGGCCACATTAAAATGTAACCACATGGAAATGAATTTCCCCCTTTTCACATTTCTGTCCTTGGTTTCCATGGAAGAGGGCTAATTACCTTTTTAATAGCCCTAATTGATGGGCTTACAGATCATATCTTTCAGTCCCCACTTGTGTGTGTGCTCAGGATGGGGGTGGCCAGCGCTCCTTTTCTCTTGACCCCTCGGCTCACTCTTCCTTATTGGAAAGAGGGTCGCTGGCTCATGAAAGGACCCTGCCTTGTGTTTCTCTGTTTGCAGGACTACCTGCAGCCCATTGTGGGCTGACCAGGAAGCCTCGCTTTGTCTTGGCCAATTGACACAGCTGCACACTCGGTAAATAGACTCAGATGTTGAGCTTTTGTTTGAAGGATCTTTTCAGATTAATGCAGAGAGAATTAGTTTTTAAAACTTAAGCCGGGGCCAGGATGAGTAGAATGGGGCTGCGAGCCATTGAATTCACGTCCACAAAACGAGACCGACTGTCTTACGGGGTGTTTATCCCCTGTTCCTTTTGGAGGTAGCACCGAGGGGAGAGCCTCCCGCTCAGACCATTGTGAGGAGAAGATCTGACCAGTGATTACCCGGCCGGCCCGGCTCCTTCTCCCAGGGCACAGAGCCCCACCCTGGCTGAGTAAGTGCGATTCCGGCAAAACGGTGGTCCACAGTTGATTTGGGTTTTCTCATTCCCAGGCCACAGGAGGTTCTGATGAATCGTCTAAGAAGATCCATGGCCTGAGGCAAAGACACTTAGGGCAACAGCCTGGACTCAGCGCTGAGCCGTGTTTCAGATCCTTCAGATTTCATCGTTGACACCAGTGGATCCAGCCCCCAGCCACCATCCACCACCTGATCCAGGCCCCCACCCACCACCCATCCAGGCCCCCACCCACCACCCATCCAGGCCCCCACTCACCCCTGATCCAGGCCCTCGCCCACCCCCACCCCCCATCCAGGCCCCTACCCACCACCCGATCCTGCCCGCCCCACCCATCAAGGCCCCTACCCACCACCCAATCCAGGTCCCCAACCCACCACCCAATCCAGGCCCCCACCAACCACCCATCCAGGTCCCCCCCACCACCCGATCCAGGCCCCCACTCACCACCCAATCCAGGTCCCCCCCACCCATCCAGGCCTCCACCCACCACCTGATCTAGGCTTCACCCACTACCCGCTCCAGCCCCCACCCCTCACCGGCTCCAGCCCCCACCCAGGGGCTCATTCCTGAACATCCCCTGCTGGATCACAAGAGTCAGATGCAGATCCCACAAGGGGCCGGGCTCTTGAGGAGGGGACCCCCCTGGGCCTACCTCATTGCACTAAGCACAGGCTGAGAATCACGTCGAGTCCATGACTAGACACTAGCACCGGGGCACCTGGGTGGTGGTCGGTTAAGCAGCCGACTCCAGAATTCAGGTCAGGTCTCGACGTCAGGGTCCTGGGACCGAGCCTCATGTCAGGCTCCCCACTGCCTAAGTTCTCTCTCTCTCTTTGAAATAAATACATTTTAAAAAAAAGAAAGAATGAAAGGAAGAAACCAGAGTCCTATTTGTCTTTGTGAGACTCACGGGCTCATCTTCCTCAAGCTACAGGTCGGGGGCGATCGTTCCTCTTTGCTCACAGCCCCGCACAAGCAGGGAGGCAGCGCGATGCCGCGGTCGCCAAGGAACGTCCGCGTCCGACCTCGAGTCCCAGCTGTGCTCCCGGGGCTGTGAGATCTTGGGCGACCCGTGTAACTGAGGCACGGTCGCCTGCCCCGGGTGTCGCCGGGATTCCTTCTCTCGCCGTGAGCACAGAGGCTCGGGGCTAGGGCTCTGCGCATCCCGGGGCACCGGTTCTTCCTTCCAGATCTGGGCTTGGCAAGCCTCGTTTCTTCAAGTACCTGGAGGGGCTACCGGGTGGGAAAGGCGCCTGGCGAGTGGTCACGTGTTCGTCGGAAGCAGCAATGCGCCTTCATGACACTGGCCAGGGGCTAACTCCCCAGAGGGGTGGTGGGGCCAGCTGCGGGGCTGGGTGCCTGTCACCGCCGTGCACCTCTGCACCTGTGGGATTCGGGAGTCGGAGCCGTCGGAAGGCACAGCCGACGGCCCTCAGAGGAGGTGGCGCCTTCCAGACCCAGGGCCAGCGGGCGCTCGCCCGGGAGGTCAGAGCATGATGCTCGGCCTCCCGTGCTTTATGGGTGCTCCGGGGCACATCCTGGGCGCAGCACCCTGTGCCGAGGATTCAGGACACCTGCCGGCCCCCGACGCCCCGGGACCATGTGCAGGTGACCTTCCTGAGCCAAGGCTGCAGGTGCCACCGTGCCACGGCTTCCCAGGAAGAAGGGCTCCGCCGGGCCGTGCCTCGGGGCGCCTGGTGGAGACTGCGCCCCCGCCTCGCTGGCCGGGACGTCGGGCGGGCCAGTGGCCGTCCTAGAGGGCTCACAGCGCAAGAGGAGTCTGGACCACGGGGAGCGACAAGAGAAGTCGCGGTGGGTGGAGCGGGAGGGTCTGACCTAGACCCCAGGGTGCTGTCCGGTGTGACGGCTCCACGCTAGAGCCTGGGGAAGGCATCCCCTCCTGGGGGCCTGGGCTCGGCCCCACCGTCCCAGAGCCCCTGCCCCCCTGTGCACGGGGACCGCCCCGTGTCCATGCACCGACTGCAGGGGGGCACCTGCCGTGGAACCGAGGAACCGGGGGAATCGGGCAGGTCACCCTGCAAGGGCCGTGCCACCCGGCAGCCAGCACCAGGGGCTGCGAGGTCCGGCCTGGGCGGCCCAGTGACGAGCATCCTAGAAGCCGACAGCCCCCTGAGTCCCGTGTCGCGCGGAGCAGACTGGGTGACGTGGCCGTGGGTGCCGCGCTCAGACCTCTGGTAACATTTGGCTTTGAAAATTGGCCCCCGGGGCCACGTTCCCTCCAGGCAGCTCAACAGGGACAGGGCAGGGACAGACCCTTGCCACTGCCCCTTATCCAGGTCTACCCCCCACAAAGGGGGCCAGAAGATGCAGCGGGACGTGTGCCCGGGGAGCCACTTGATGGCTCTGCCGCAGTCTAGTCCCCTCCCAGGCCCTGCTCCCTTGGACCCGTCAGAAAGACAAGCAGCCCGAGGCCCGAGGCCCGGAGCAGAGGAGCAGACACGAGAGGGAGGGAGGGAGGCCGCTTCGGGCGCCTGGGGGCAGCTCTGCGGCGGGCAGGCCGGGACGCAAGCCCACTTCAGTTTGTGAGCCAGTTCCCTCCGGTGCGGTGTAGACGGCTGCACGTCGGTCACGGGAAGGACACGGCCTGGGCCTCCCAGGGTGAGGCCTGGAACCCCCGCTGGCCCTGGCATCGCCCGCAGCCCTTGCTCCCCCTCCTGCCCTGGTTCCAGCCTCTTTTCCTGGGCAGACTCCAGAGGCCGGGCTGTCGCACGGCCGGACGCGTGGGCCTGGTGCCGCGCCGGGGCGCTGGGGGCTCAGGTTACTGTGCGAACCGCGGCCCGGGGGCCTGATGGGGTTTCGGCCCCGCCCGCGCCTTGGCTGGGTGCCTGGCCCGGCGCCCGGCGTGGCCCCCGCTATCTGCTTTCACCAACCGGAGGCCCTGCCCTCTGAATAGAGGACGGTCTGGGGGTGAAGAAGTGAGGTTCGGGGCCCCCCGTCGGTCGGGCCTGAGCACCCATCCCGGGCCAAAGCCGGCTGCCTCTTTCCCGAGGAAGAGAGACAAGACAGAGGGCAGACGGGATTAGCACGGAACCCCTCGTGAAGGGTTTTATTGCAGGTTAAATAAAATGTCTCAAATAAAACTACGGGAGACGGTCTTTAACCTTCCTGGGCTGTAAATATGTATTAACTCAATTACTATCAGCAATGAAGGCCCCAGTTTGGGAACAGTGTCCTGAGACCAAAAAAAAAAAAAAAAAAAAGACATTATCATCCTGGGAAATGAATCCGGAATAAAAGGAATTTCTTCCACCTTAGCTAATGAGCAGCTGTATAGGGATGGAAATGAAGGCCTCTGCCTGGGAATTGCTTTTGACAGTTCGTAGGGGTGGAGGAGAAAAGGTTCGCCTCCCTGTAAAGCCCTTGGAAGCACATTAGGGACATTGTTACAATGCAAATGAGGAAGACCGTTGTGTTTGGGTGGTTTATGGGTTTAGTAAAAGGAGTAACATTTCAATTAGTGGGGAAGGAATGAGAACTGGGCTCAAAGAGGCTTAATTGGCAACTTGGCTTTCCCAGGGGACTTTGAAGTAGCATCCGCGGCGGGCGCGGGGGAAGGTTTTCGGAGGTGGGTGGAGAGCAGGGCAGGGATAAGCCCCTGGGCTGGGCTGGGCTGCGCTGGGGGGCGGGAGCGGCGGGCGGGCGGGGTGCCCAGGAGGTAGGCCCAGCCCCACCTGCAGGCGCTCGAGTGGCTCCAACCTTCAACCCCGACCCTCTCCTCTCCCCAAGCGGGCGGGTCTCCCGGAAGCCACCTCAGGGGCGGGTGAGGACTGCAGCCCGAACCTCACCCGTGCGGGGTTTCTTTTTCCTTCTCGAGGGTCCCTTTTGCTAGGTCTCTAGGATCAGCCCGGAACACGCGGGAGCTCAGCTCCTAATTGCTGTGAGCTCCGGGGCCCACCACGGTGCAGCACGTGTGCCTGTGCACGTTCCCGAGGCGCTGAGGGTCTGAGCGCTCCCACGGGGCCCCAGGGGTGCAACAGGTGGCTGTCGGGGTCGGCCGGCCCTCCCGGACTTCGCAGGCTGCCAAGGCCCTGCCATGTGCATCCTCGAGGAGCTGTCTCTGCTTGCTGGCGCGGGCAACGACGAAGCCCGTCGGCGCACCTGGCGTCCAGGGCCTGGAGGTGTCATCTCTCCATCTGGTCATTCACAGGACCCGGCGGATTAAAAAAAAAAAAAAAAAACATGGAAAAACCCTCCAAAGGAAATAGGAAGACAACGCGCCAAGATGACTGATCGTGATGAAGTCTGGTAGAAAATTCAACCAACCCTGTGTTTTGGCCGAGAGAGCGATCCGACCAGGGCGCTGGAGGGCCATCCAAGCCCAGGCTCCTACGAGGCAGACTGGACTCTGAGCTTGGGGGGAAAAACCAGAACCAAGAACCTCCAGGGGACCCCGTGACCCCGTTGGTTCCCTCCATGTTGACTTTGGAAAGAGCAAGCCAGTCTCCCTGCCACGCATGCATTTGCAGATGTGGACTGGGTTTTGCAGGAGTCCGACCAACGCGCCCTAAACCCCGCTGGAAGCCGTCACCCCACACGCAGGCCCGGGCCCGGCTTCCTCCCTCTGCCCTCCCCTCTCCCCGGTGGCTTCTCCTGGAACACTGGCTCGTGTCTCCGGAGCCTGCGGTTTGGGAATTGCTATTCGCCAACTACAGCAGGGCCCGGAGAGTTTACTTCGGATCTAAAACGGGAGCCAGACCCACCCTCTGAGTGAGGCTCCCCCCCCTCGTAGGTGGTAGGTGTGGGCTGGCGGCTGCGGCTTTGCAAGTGAACCTCCTCCCAGCGCGAGGGCCTCGGTCCTGCAGGGCGCCCAGTCCCCTCCCACGTCTCCTCCCTCACCGCTTCCTCAGGACGAAGGCCCAAGGCAAAGGGCCTGCGTGTGCACCTGCCCCATTCCTGCACGGCGGGCAGGCCGGGCCCCCGAGCCGCCGCTGTGGCACGCCCAGTCCCTGTGCCGCTGCGGGGAGCAGAGCCCGAGACAGCGCCAGTCCTGGCGGCCGCCGTTGGGTGGACAGATCCTGCCCCGGGAGACCAGCCGTGCACAAGGTGAGGCTCCTGGGGACCCAGGCGGGCAGCACCGGCCACGGGGCGGGACGGCCCAGAACCCGTTGTAAGTGCCACACTGAACCCTACTACAGAGTCATCCCGACATCCCCAGCAAGGCACACATGACACACGCGAAGCTGAGGCCCCGACTGCTGAACAGACCCAGGCAGCCGCCTCCCGGGGGCGGAGGGCGCAGCCCAGACCCCAGCCCCGGCGCGTGGCCAGTGCCCGTGCCCTTCGAGTAGCGGGAGTCCCTGCGTCCGCGTCCCCGTGGGCTCTGCGCCCGCCGGGGCGGGAGTCAGGTTACAACCTGCAAAGGCAGCCAGGAGAAACGCGCCGCACGGCTTCCGCTGGTGGAAAAGCAAGACGTCGTCGTCGTTAGGGACACCCGCGTGGCGGGTGGAGCCCTCGCTCGCCCTCGCTCGCTCTCCCCGGACCTCTTGGGACGCCCTCCTGGTAACCCGAGCTGCCTCTGCGGGGCTTTGGTCAAGGTCCCCGAGGAAATCCTAAAACTAGACCATTAATCTCAAAAGGCGCTTTTCAGGGTCCACAGTATTTCCATCCCTGACCTCGCGCAACCTGTTGTTGCAAAAAATGGTGGCGTCTATGACCCTGGCTTTATGATGAGAAACTTGGTTTAATTGTGGTGAAAGCAGTGGCTCCGAACCACACTCCTCAAAGAGGCTCAGGGGACCCAGGACCGGGAGCGGCTACGACCCAGGCCAGCTCCCCAGGGTCCGGCTCGCTGCGGACTCCTCCCCTTCGGGGGACGCCCTCCCTCTGGGACATCCGTGTTCCTTGGCGACACGAGGGCTTGGGGGGCCGTGGCGGGCACGGCCCCCGTCCTGCGGGGGTGAGCAGGACCTCCAGCCTCCCGCGGCACAGGAGCAGAAGCGGAAACACGTCAGCCTGTCGGGTTAGGGACGGGGACGAGGGCTTTTCATCCATCCTCCCGCTTGGGAGCATCCTCCAGGACATCGGGACGAGCTGGACTGCTAAAGGGGGGGACGAGGGGCTAAGGCGGGGCCTCCCCGGGCTGCGGTGTCGCCAGTAAGGGAGGCGACCAGCTTCCAGAGACCAGACCCGCGGCCTATGAAACCGCAGAAGGATAAGGAAGGATTACCGCCTCGCAATGTCTCCAAAAAAAATATAATAAAAAAAAACCTACAAGAAACACGGAATGTGTGACGCTTCTCTCTGACGCAGGGGGCGCAGGAACCCTCCCTCGGCATCGCCTGATATTAAAAAAAAATTTTTTTTTAGGAGAGAAACGGGTTCTTCTCGCACAGTCCTCTCTCTGTGTCTACGAAGCTCCAATACCTTCCTGTGGAAAAGTCCAGGAGACCCTTGGATCCGGTCGGAAACATGCGAGCGCGAGGACACGCTCGCTGGGCGAAACCTGCCCGGGTGAGGCCTGCACCCCCGTGTCCCGGGCCGCTCCTCGGTGCTGCGGCCTCCCCCCCACCTCTGTCTCGCTCCCTCTCGGGAATGAATATATTATAAGATTTTATTTACTTATTCATGAGACACAGAGAGAGAGGCAGAGACCCAGGCAGAGAGAGCAGCAGGCTCCATGCAGGGACCTGACGCGGGACTCGATCCCAGGACCCGGGGTCATGCCCTGAGCCGAAGGCCGATGCCCGACCGCTGAGTCCCCTGGGCATCCCCGCTATTCTTTTTTATTTTTAAACTTTCTTTTACTTTTTTTTTAATTTTTAAACTTTGTTTTTCTTATTTTTATTTTTAAACTTTCTATTGAGGAAAAACCTACATCAAAAACTGCCCAAATCTGAGCTGTGTTGAACGCCCGCCACCTTTGAACAGCACCCGGCAAGCAAGCGGCCCTTCTCTTTTTGAGGCCAGAGGCGGAGTTGTGCTCATCTTTGCAAACTTGGCGCCCGGCGCAGCGGAGCCTCACCAGGGCTCCCAGGTGCTTGCAGGATGAGTCAGCGGCTGCTTATCTCCCCGTCTGGGTCTCGCTCTCCCCGACTCACTCGCCCTCTCCGGCAGTTCCCACGTCACCTGAGCAGCCCAAGCGTGACTCGGCATCCCCTGCCCGGCCTGGGGAGCCCGAGTGAGGACCCCTCGCAGGACGGGGCGGGGCCTGCCCCCAGCATCCCGCCCGGCTTTGCCACTTGCTGAGAGATCCGAGGTGTCCGAGCGCTCACGTCGGCCAAGAACCAAAGGAGCCGCTGGAGAATCACGCGTCTCAGCCTTTGACGTTCCACGTGAGACAGGCAGGAGCGACACCCTGGCTCGTCGATCTGGCACTTGCCCCGTGCCAGGCAAGCGGAGCCCCGTGACCCGGGGCGCGTTTCCACACTTACTTCCCAGGGCTGCTCTCCTCGGCCACGACACTGTCCTCATTGGACAAATGAGGAAACTGAGCCAACGCAGCCGGAGTCGAACGCCTGTGGCCGGTTCCTGAGCCAGTGACGGTGAACGGTGACCACCCTTCCTACGGGCCCTGGGGCCTTGCTACCAGCCGCATCAACAGCGCTCGGTGACACCCCGACCTCGAGGACTCTCCGCCTGAGACCGCGAACCCGGGAGCTCGGATGCTCGGGTTCATCTGCAGTCGGGCCGCGGGGGCAAGACGAGAGCGGGGCCCGATGAGGCCTGCTCCAGGGTCCCGGCCTCCCCCCCATGGGAGCCAGTTCAAGGTTACCCAGGGCTGGGGCCTGAGTTCTTACGGCAGATACGGAGTCAGAGCCCCTCATTTATGTCCCCCCCGCCCCGCCCGCGGGCCTTACTCGAAAGCAGCGTTTTGGGGAGATTCACGATCCTGGAAGACAGAAGCACGGACGGTGGCCCCAAAGCATCCTCCTACCTGCGCTGAACGGTGCAGCCTGCCCGGCGGGCGACACCCTGGACGGCCGGGGAGGGACATCCCCCGGGGAGCCCGCGGCCGGGGCCAGACACGGAGCCACCCCGTCCGCAGCCGGGCCTCCAGCCAGCCGCTCCTGCTCCTCCTGCTCCCGCGGCTCCGCCGGGCCCTGTTTACACTCCGCTCACCAGCCAGACCTAACCCCTGGGGTCGGGATCCGCACTTAATCCTGTTTCCGTATATCCTCTGGATCAATACGAGTTCATACGAGTCATCGCTGTGGGTAGGAACCATGTTTGGGGAATTCTGGGTCCTTTGGGTTTGGTGCCAACAGGGGGAAATACGGAAAAGGAAACCCAAACATTTACAAACATCCTGGGATGTTTGGTTCAGGCTGCCCTGCGTAAATAAGACACAGTCCAGGAGATATGAATTTTCCTAAGACTCACTTATTTTGTCCCAAATAAAGTTTGGCTTAAAAAATAATAATAATAATAATAAAAAATAAAACAACCCTCCCCATCCCCGAAACCCTCCCCAACCCCCCCCCCCAAAAAAAACCCACCCAGGTCACCAGTCTCCGTTTCTGTCTTGCTTCTCGGGCCCATAAGATCTTTTTCATGCACTTTGCTTCAACACTATTGTATTTCTTCTGTGCTTTGAAACGGAGCCCCTCTCTTTGATGGATTTTAGCAAAACGTGCTTTCGTGTCTCCCTAATGAACTTTCGCTTGGAAAATGCCCCAAACCGGGAAGATGCTAGAAATGGGACGATATTTTGTTTAAAGCAGAGAGAGAGAGACCCTGTCTTCTGGTCCCCTGCTCTCCGGCCCGCCCCCGAGGAACAATCAGCCAAGAATCACAGATGGGATCATTTACGGTCTTCCCTGCAAGCTCCCCGGCCCTTCCAGGCTCTGTTTATTCGGTCAAAGTCTTCAGACCCACGGGGTGGGCCCCTCCCGACGGCCCCATCTTGCCGGCGCTCGGACACCCTGATTGGGATTTAATCTGTGCCGATCTGTCAGAAGGTGACTGACGGAGAGGCCTCTGTGCCGCTGGGTGGTGAACCTGAGAGGACGCAGAAGTGCCCCGTGGGGTGGGGATTCTTCAGGAGCCCCGGCGGCCTGGGCTGGGCCTGCAGTAATTACGGCTCCACGGAGGGGAAACCACCCAAAATGGAAGACAGCTTGGCGCCACCGTGAAAACCCCCTTTGGTGGGAGTGTTGCTAATTAATTTATTTATTTTAACCGTTGAAAAGGTCCCGTGGGGGACAGTTTCCTAAAATCGAACTGCATTAGCCTTCGGAGTCGGAAGGAGAGGGGAACCCGGCGAGCAAGGAACCCCAACAGCGCTCGAGGTGCCGCGGCGGGTGGGTCCTCGGGGAGACTCGAGCCGCGGTAATCAGGGTGTTTGTGAGCAAAACCGGGTCAGGCCGGGCGGCCTGCGGCGATCCTGGTGAGGGTCAGGACCGCAGCCCTTGGGCCTCGAGGAGCCCGTGTTCTCCTGGCCCAGCTCCTGGTCCCCGGGGGCCCAGCCAAGCCTGTCCTGGTGGCTCCTCCTCTTCTGCGTGTCCGTCTGTCCGGTGGGACGTGCAGGTCTGTCCTGCCAGGGTTTGCTGTGGGCGTGGAGGGAGACCGCGGAGGGGACGCAGCTGCGGGATCCCCGACACGTGGTGTAGGGACCCTGGGGGCAGAGACCCCGTCCTCCGTGGGGGCCAGCCGGTCGTCACCCCAGCCGAGCCGGTGGCTCCTCACCCTTGCGCTTTGCTCCCAGCTTTGGGCCCGCGTGGAGCACCTGTGCGCCCCTCCCCGTCTGCTTCCGTGTCTGCAAAGCTGCACCTGCAGGACGCTCCATCCGGACGTGGACCCCTCCGTCTACCGCCTCTGATTTTTCTGCCCCCCCCATTCCTGCCCCCGTCCCCGAGCCTGTGCCCTGGGGACACTCACTGTGTCTAAGAAAGGGGACGCCTCCCCCCGGGTGCTGGTGAAGAGCAGCAACACACAGGCCTCGCCCTGCACGGGGCTGTGCTCTTGCAGTCCCCGCGGCTCCGGGCGGGACCCACGGGGGTCCCCACGAGATGCTCTGCTCTCCCGTCCCCGGCACGGTGCAAAGCCAGGGCCACTCGCCCCCGAAACCCTCAGCACCCGGCGGGGTGTAACCTGCGCAATCACTCACGACGTTGCCACCGAAGCCGTGAAAGCACCACGAGGCCACGTGGCTCACCTGTTCCAAAAACTAAACATGCGGCACACGCAGGGCGCACAGGATGGCCGGGAAGATGCCAGACGCCGACGGACCCAAGTCGAAGCAACGTGAAGGGAGCCAGGCCGTCCGCGGCGCCGCAGCGGGAGCAGGGGACAGGTGCCGACCCGCCCGCCCACCGAGGACGTACACTCCGGGAGGCCTGGCCCATCGGGGTCCCCGGACTCACCAGATTGATGCGGCCCAGGATCCAGCTCACAGCTGGGGCTTCGATGGGTTAGTGAACCTCTTTGAGGCCATTCGTGGGAACAAGCCAGGACGTACGCAGGACTCCGAGGTGGCCCCACAGCCACTTCCACGGGGCCGGCAGCGGAGAGCAGGCGTTACCCCTCTCCTGGTTTCCACTGCTTCTCCCGTAAAATGGGGAGAGGAGTCTCTGCTGTTTGCACGGTGGCTGTGCAGCCCAGATGTGCGTGGACACACGTGCACAAACCCAGAGATTCGGCTCCGCGGCCGAGAACAGGAGGCCACGGGGTGAGGAAGGGGCAAGGAGGGCGCCCCCCCCGGCCGAGGGAGGAGCCTGCCGGCCCCCGGTTCCAACCTCCAGCCTCAGCTGTGAGAGGTAGTTTCCGCTGTAAGCCCAGCAGTGGGACCCCAGGACCAGGGCAGGCCCCGGCTCCTCTTCCCGGCCCAACCGGTTAGACGGTTCCCAGCTCCAGGACCGAGTCCTCCTACGCTGAGCCTCAGATGCCTGTTTCATTTCCAAAGAGCTTCGCCGTGGTTCTGGCAGCTTCTCCGGCGATCTCATTAGGGACCTGCTGACGGCTCGTCTTACAGTCGGGGCTGCTGGGACCACTGCGAGCGACCGTCGGTCTGGTCCTGCAGGGAAGCAAATATTCGTGGACCAGCTTGAGGGAAGCAGCATTCTGCAGGGGGGGGGCAGGGGGGTCGCGATGGATTAGGAACAGCACAGTAGGGGCATCCCAGAGGGCTCAGGCTGTGACCCTGGGTCCCGGGATCGAGTCCCCTGTCGGGCTCCCTGCAGGGAGCCTGCTTTTCCCTCTGCCTGGGTCGCTGCCTCTCTCCCCGGGTCTCTCATGAATAAATAAATAAAATAATTTTTTTTTAAAAAAGAGCACCGTAATATACTTTTTGAGGAGCCCACGGTGGCCTTGTCACTGCTTCCGTCTTTCCGCCCAATGGAAAGCGGGTCCGTAGAGCTTCCCTCCAGTTCTGCTCATAACGGGGCCTAAGCCGACCTCGCCTGGTGCCCGACCAGGACCTACACACCCCGGGTCCAAGGAATGAGCTCAGGGGTCAAGGACCTTGTGACCCATTGCTGGTTTTGCCGCCCCGGCTCTCCTGCCCTCACCCGGGAAGTGGGGGCACCCCCTTCTCCGGGCGGGGTGGTCCCGGCCCCCGCGACACGAGCAAGGAGCATGGGCATGCACGCGCGGGCGGGAGGGGCCATGCGAGTGCTAAGTGGTGAAGTCATTACCGCCCTCGTCCTCCCAGGCTGTCAGCGCCTGGGGGTGGGGACCCTCCCAGAGCCCCAGGAGAACGGGATCAAAGTGTCCGGCTGGTAGGAGCCGAGTCAGCTGCGGTGGCCGCGCCTGGAACGGGCGGCCCGGGGAGAGCAGCCGGGAGGAGCTCTCCTGGTGGGTAAGGAATGAGTCCCCGTGGGGAGGAAGCAGGATGCATAAAGCCCAGGAGCCTGATGTGTTTCTGAGATCAAACAGAGCAGCATTGTACCGGGGTGTGGAGCTGATGTCAGCGTCTAGGATGCTGGTCGGAATCGCCCTGGTTACGCAGCTGGACCGGAATAAGGCAAGTCTGTATCTGAACTCATTAATTTTTACAACCAACTGAACTGTTCTGCCTTTTTTGGGGGGAGGGCGTTGCTGGGGGAGGCGGTGCGGGGGGAGAACAAGGGAAGGAAGGGGAGAGGGAGGGGCGCTACGTATGGAACAGGGGGCTTCCCAGCAGCAGACACTGTCCCATTATTCCCAGCAGACCTCCGGCCGCTGGACGCTCAGGCCCGGCGGCCGCGGGAGGGGAGCGCCAGGCCGGGGCCAGGGAACGTAAGGGTAATTAGGGCGGCACAAGCCGCTCCTAGGAGTTCGAGTTATGTCAGTGTTTCCATTATACGCCTCACTTTTTGGGGTTTATAACGGAGCTATAAAAACTCACGCCAGCTGAGAATTTGGCAGGCCGGGTCGCGGCAAAGGAGGGACTGTTTTTTAATTCAACTCAGCTGCTCGTAACTCGGGCGGGGAGCACGTCGCGCGTCGTCGGGACGGTCGCCGGGGCTGAAGAGCTCTCGCTGTGCGGTCCCCGCCCCTGGGCCCCCTCGGGTCCCCCTGTGCTGTCACCCAAGAGGCAGCACCATGGAAACGTGTCTCTCCAGCTCCCTGAGTGGGGGGTGTGCAGGTACCCGGCCACGGACACGCCTGACAACTCAGTGGTGCTCTGTCCGTCCCCCGGGAGGACACGGCTCACCTCGTCCCTGCAAAGGTGCAGAGCGCTTCACCCGAGCCGTTGATCCCGACAAATCCGGTGCTGGGGTCCGCCCACGCCGTCGGGACAGGGTTTGACCTGCCTGAGAAGCCCCCCTGCCCCCCGAGGTGGGTTCGTTGGCCCCTCAAGCACAGAGTTAAGAGTTTCCTCCGTATCTTATCCTGCAGCCACTGACTCAGTGCAGCCCAGATCCCCTGGACCTCTAGTGAGCCAGGGTACGGGCCACCCCGCGTGGCCTTCTGCGTCCTGTCTCCCCTTTGCTTTCCTATCCACTCTTCTCCCGTCACACTTGCTTGCTGTGTTATATATAGTTCACCTCTCTGTGCACATTTTACTTCCGCACCCTGAACCACACTGACAGGGTCCTGTGCTTAATAATCTCTACCTTCTCCGAAGCGCCAAGCCGTGAGTCGGTGCCAACCCGGATGAACTCCGCTCGGTAAGTGTGGGCTGAATGAGTCGGCCGAATAATTCGTGATGACAATCAGAAGCCAGGCGGCCGACAGCAGAGGTCCAGGGAGGGCTCAGGGCACACAGGGGCTTCTCAGTTCCTTCCTCCTTAATAGAAGGGAGAACAGAAGAACACATGTATTAGTCGGAAGGCGTAGTCAGGACGGTTGGCGCTATAGGCCGTTGGGGAAGCCACCGGCGTGTAACCAGGAAGCGTGAGTGGGAATCTAAGCTCTCCCGCTAGAGGTGACCTGCATTTTTCTGAGCCTCGGCGTCTTCTCGATCATATGGGGTCGACATCACCTTGGCCCCCAATGTCACAGGACGGTAGTAGGTTGTATCAGTTAAGAGTGTGTCTGGCTGCAAGTAACAACAAATCGTTGCGGTGCGTTCAACGAGCAAGAGTGTCTTTCTCCCACAGAAGAACGAGTCCAGTGGGCAGTGCGAGGCGTGAACCGCGGTGACACCTTAGGACACCCAGGTCCTTTCTGTATTTCTGTCTTGACAACTTGCCATGCCAGTTCTCTGCCTCATGGGGCTCGTCTTCTCTTGGTCACAAGGTGACTCCTGGAGCTTCCCCACGTGTGCACATTCGGGAAGAACAGGCAATGGGCGGACGCCCTTCTCCTTGTGAGTCTTTCTCGGCCCATTCATCCTCGCATCTCTGGACACTGTGGGGCACCGGCCCACCTTCAGGTTAGTCAGTGGCCAAGGGAGCTGGCGTTGCCATGACTGATGGAGCCCCGTCATCCTACATCTCCTGGCACTGAGGTAGAGACACAGCCAAGAGTCTCTCTGTGATAACAGATCAACTCAGCAGGGAGGAAGGGGGCAGGTGGATGAGCACCCAATAGAGTCTGCCTCGTGGTAAAGCAGATAAAGCCGAGCTCCTCAAGGTGTAACAGCATCAGCAGCACCTGGAAACTTGGTAGGAATGCACCTGGGCGGCTCAGCTGGTTCAGCATCCAACTCTTGGTTTTGGCTCGGGTGTTGGGATTGAGCCCCGTATTCTGCTCTATGCTCAGTGCAGTCTTCTTGGGGTTCTCTCTCCCTCTCCCTCTGCCCCTCACCCCCTGCTCATGCACATAAGCACGCACATCACTCTCTCTCTCTAAAAAAAAAAAAAAAAAAAAAGGAAGGAAGGAAGGAAGGAAAGAAAAGAAAGAAAAGAGAAAAGAAAAGAAAGAAAAAATAAAGAAAAGAAAAGAAAGAAAAGAAAAAAGAAAAGAAAAGAAGAGAAAAGAAAAGAAAAGAAAAAAGGAAGAAAAGAAAAGAAAAGAAAAGAAAAGAAAAGAAAAGAAAAGAAAAGAAAAGAAAAGAAAAGAAAAGAAAAGAAAAAAGAAAAGTGGCTCCACCCTGGACCTGCTCAATCAGAAATTCTGGGGCAGGGCCCAACAACCTGTGTTTTAACAAGTCCTCCAGAGGATGCTGAAGCTCACTCAGGTTTGAGAACCACTGGGATAAAGTTGAGAAAAAAACTTAGCAACCAAGCTGGAGACTCAGTGACGTTAATGGAACGTATTCTTCATCAAAGCCCTCCTGTGGGAAGAGGGGAGGAGAAGAGGCAGAGGGAGAGGGAGGCAGGGAGGAGACGCAGGTAGCCTTTACTGAGGTGGGCAACGTCCCTGCTGCCTGCCCCGGCTCTTCTCTCTTAATCTGAACAAGCCCCGTCTTCACAGATGAAAGGTTACGCGACTGATGGAGGACAATAGCTCAGATTCAAATATTGGTCTGATTCCAAGCCAGTGGACTTCCGACTGCCACACCTCAAAGGGAACAGTCCTGGCCAACTGCGAATAACTCCATTTATGAAAATGGGATTTAAGAGTAAAATCCACTGCTCCTCTACTGGGCATTCAGAGCCCTCCAAAATTTTGCTCTGATCTACCTTTCTGCCCCCCCTTCACTCCAGCCCCCACCCCCACCCAATCCCCATACCCTTCCCCCGGCTCAGAGCCACGCCTGATGCCTCCCCGTTCCTTGGGCTTTGCCAAGGCCTCAAGGGCTTCAAGGCCTCAACTCAACTCCTGTCCTCTGTGATGCCCTCCCTTCCCCTTTCTGCCTGTTGAACTTTATTCTTTGTAAATGATTAAACGACTAAAACTGACCCTCTATGTGTTCATGGTACAGTACATAAAACCAGCTTGGCATTCAATAATTGCGCAATAAACGGATGCAAGGATGCCTGCTTTGAATTCCCCTCCTACCAGGAGGCACCTCCAAGCTTTTCTTTCTAATTCCACAGCATTTTGCTTGCATTTCTGATTTCTCAAATCTGTCCTGTGATAAGATGATATATTTGCCTCTGTCTCCCAACCAGCGTGTGAACCCCCAAAGCCAAGGTGTGGTCTCACTCATGTCTTTATCCTCTCTAGCACCCAGCGCAGGGTCGTACACGTAGTGAGCACTCAGAAACCACACGTAGAGGATGGAACTCTCTAACATGAAGTGTCCATCTGTACATTTCAAAGAACTTCAAACAACTGTATGTTTCAACTAGCTGATGAATCCTACCATTTTTAATGCACAAAAGCCTGTTTCATGCGAATGCTGTTGATGGAGGAGCAAACCTTTCCTTTGGATCATTCTAGTAGATTTTACCTTGCTTAGCTAATCCAATTCTGAGAATACAGCGTCACCGCTGGATGTTGAAACAGAGCCATTTTGGGAAGCTGAGCGGAAAACCTCCCAGTAGGAGTTATTTACGCACCTGCTGGATTGCCTATAATAAATGAGACTAGCCAGCTCATGGTGCGATCCCCCAGCACACTGTACCCTGGCCATTCCCTCCCTGCCTGCATTTACTGGATGACTTCCAAGAATGTTTGGAAATTAAATATATTTTGCAGCCTCCAGAAAGTATCACGGGACAACATTAAAAGTGATACTGAGCTGTAGATAATTGCATTTATTTTACAAAGTCTTTAAAAGAACACCTTTTTACAATACATTTTGACTGTCGGGGGAACGGCGAGTGAAGGTTAGAAGGAGGGACCAGAAAGAAGGTATGAAGGTGGTTGCTAAAATCCAGCACTTTCTAGGCAGAAAACAGGAGAGGCTCAAAGAAAGCGTACATACATACATACATAAATATCAAAACAGGCAGAAGACTGTGTTCAATTATCCTCTCACTCTTGTTTGCCTCCTTAGGCCCTTGTCACCATTTTCTGGACATTCATTCCAAATAACTGACCAACAAGGACTGTTGAATACCTTTGCCACCATGGGCCCAGCCTATGAGATGCAAAAAGAGAAAGAACGCCAGAAGAAAGACTGCCATTTCTGACATTTTTCTAGCTTTTAAGAACTTAAAAATGCTTTCAAATACTTGATCTCATTCAACCCAATCTCATTGTACAGATGAGCAAACCGAAGAACGTATGACCGGGACCATATGGCGTACAGGTAACTGAGTCTGGGCCCATGCATACATGTGCTGACTCTAAGTCCTGTGCTCTTCACTCTCTGCCTCTCTGCCACAAAGACAAGGGCTGAGCTTTTTTTTGGTTTGGTTTTTTTTTTTTTTTAAGATTTTATGTATTTATCTGAGAGACAATGAGAGAGAGAGAGAGAGAGAGAGCACAAGCAGAGGCAGCAGAGAAAGAGAGAGAAGCAGACTCTCTGCTAAGCAGGGAGCCCAACATGCGGCTCGATCCCAAGACCCCAGGATCATGACCTGCACCAAAGGCAGACCCTTAAGCGACTGAGCCACCCAGGTGCCCCAAGGGCTGTTTTTAACAAATGTCTAGGCTACAATATACACTCCCACAATATGATAAACTTTAAAAGATCTCTTTTACAAATTCCTGGGTCAAGAAGCATTAGAGTTAACTGTTTAACTTCTTCCACTAGGTCCTCAGTGAAACAACCCGGAGAGGAATACAGAAGAAAAAACTTTAGGGAAAGGGAGTATAAGTACAGGACAATATGCCTTCCATGTGGTGAAAAGTGTGGTGCTGTCCTGTCCAACATGGTCCAGGTGGGTCCAGGTGAAGGGGCATCTCACAATGTCACCTCCCGAGAAACAGCAGTGCTTATAAGAAGTAAGTGGCAAGGACACTACGAGATCCCCACCCTGCATGGGTGCATGACTGGTCCCCTTGCAATTGTGAATTTTTAAGGGTCAGAGGCAATAATGACAAAGGTGCTGGCCCAGAGGAGGCAAAATTTACAACAGCATAAAAGACACTTAAAAAAAAACCATAGCTAATTAAAATTTTCATTAAAAGCAATAAAGAAGAGGCACTTGGGTGGTTCAGTCCGTTAAACATCTGCCTTCAGCTCAGGTCATGATCCCAGGGTCCTGGGATGGAGACTGGGGTCAGCCTCCCTGCTCAGCGGGGAGCCTGCTTCTCCCTCTCCTTCCTGCTCATGCTCTCTGTCACTATCTCTGTTGTTTGCTCTCTCTCTCTCTCTCTCTCAAATAAATACATAAAATCTTTAAAAAATAGAAATATCTAAACATTTTTATTTATTTAAGAGAGAGAGAGAGCCAGAGAGTACAAGCAGGAGGGCAAGCAGCAGGAGAAGGAGAAGTAGACTCCCCACTGAGCAGGGAGCCTGGCACGGGGCTGGATCCCAGGACCCTGGGCTCATGACCTGGGCAGAAAGCAGATGTTTAACTGACTGAGTCACTCAGGCATCCCTCAAAAACTCTTTTTAAAGCAATAAAGAAGAGAATGGGCACTGCAAAAAGTCAAAGTCAGTGGTAAAGAAATTTAAAGAACTGCCATGGAATGAGGAAAAAAAAAGACAAGGGGATTGAAATAATGAGAGAAAAATTGTCATACCTAAAGAACATCTAATACAGAAAGCACAGATCAGAGATGTTCCTGGGGAAAGCGAGAGACACAGAACAGAATCAGAATAAATAAAACAAACAAAATAACCAAAAATATAAAAGAAGAAAACTTTCCTGAGCTCATCTATCCATAAGGATCCATCAGCCTCCTGTGACAGAAATGAAACACCAAAATTAAGAGTCTGGGAAATATAGATTTTATTCCAAGCAGCCATGTGCCCATATGAAAATAAAGAATTATATAAGTAAGGAGATTATGGATTGGGGGAACCACAACCAACCTCTGCCATAACTGAGTAAAACATGCATATTTGCAGATAAAAAGACCTCACTGAGTACCCACAAAGTTACCTCAAAGACTTCAACTATGAAATATATTCAAGTTCAGGAACAACAGAAGAATTCCACAATTACCCAGGCAAGAAAAAAAATTAAAAGCAGGGGCTAGCCTGCTCAGTCCTATAACTAACATGGGATGACAATAGTGACATACAAATGGTTTTGAGTATAAAAGTTACCAGTCAAGAATTCTGAACTCATACAAGTTGTCATTCATGTTTACTGGAAATGTAGGAAGGCCCCCGGGTGGCTCAGAGGTTGAGCGCTGCCTTCGGCTCAGGGTGTGAACCTGGGGTCCTGGGATCGAGTCCCGCGTCAGGCTCCCTGCATGGAGCCTGCTTCTCCCTCTGCCTGTGTCTCTGCCTCTCTCTCTCTGTGGCTTTCATGAATAAATACATTTTAAAAAAATCAACAAATACACACTTAAGTTTTATGCCTTTTATTATTCATAAATTTCACCTCAAAGGGGGAAAAACTGCAAGCAATTAAACTCTGCTTAATGACATTTGCACTGAAGATTTAGGGGGATGTACAGTGACATCTTCAATTTACTTCCAAATTTTTTTTTTTTTTTTTTAAAGATGGGCTGAATAGATAGATACACGATAAAGCAAGCAAAGTAGAACAGCAATAGTGGAAATGAGATGCTGCATATGAGTGTTCACTAGAATTCTTCCAACTTTTCTGTAGTTTGAAAATTTTTATAAAACAATATGCTGAGAAAAAAAAAAGCAATACCTAGATCTAGAATCCCAGATTAAATAAATAAAATAAGAAACTGAGTGAAATAGGGTAGAAGAGGAAAGTAACAGTGTGTTTGTTTCTTTTTTTTTTTCTTTTTTATTTATTTATTTATTTATTTTTTAGTGTGTTTGTTTCTTAACCTGACGTAGGAGACCTATCAACTGATAGGTAGCATTTTTTTTTTAATCAGTAATTAGAAAAGTATAGTTTCCCTCACATATGTTTTAAATTATCAAAGCAATTCAAATAGAATTTTAAAATAGGACCCATACAGTCTCTATTACAGAAAAAAGGAAAAACAAACATAGCAAAAAAAAAAAAAAAAATTTAAGAAAAGAGCACAAAGTAGTTTAAAAAACCGAAATCATAAGCAACCTGACTAAAGTAAAAACTCACATAGTAACCATGACAATAAATATAAATGGCTTAAACTCCTATATTTGAAAAACTAAACCTACCAATATGCTATTCACTAGAGCAAACAAAGGAAAGTATCAGACGAAGGAAAGATAAGCTGGCAAACACATCACTCGTAAACACACCATCAAAAAGAAATCAGGATCACAATTTTTCCAGCCAAGTAGAACTTAAAGGCAAAAGCTTCAGTGAAATTTAGATAAATACTGACAAAGTGAGCAACTCAGAAAGAAAACGTAATTGTCACGAACCTTCTTATGCCACGTTATACATAACAAAAATAAATAAAACAAGAATTCCTAGAGATCCAGAGGAAAATTGATAGAAATGCAACAGTAACAGGAAACTCGAGGATCATGCCTTTGCTCAGAAAGGTAATATGCGTCAATAATAATACGACCCTGAGTTAGGAAGCACCTCAGGTGTGTTGCACTCAGCGTGGAGCTGATCAGGACTTCAGGACTAGAACTTTGCTCATCCTAGAAGCTGTATTTCCTTAATGAAAGCAGGCCACGCGCAAGCTTCTTTGGCATCACGCACCCACATTCACACTTGGCCTATGTTGTCTATAAACCCCACCTGCCCATGTGCTGCAGATGCAGAGACATATGAGAGAGGGAGGTCACTCTCTACGTGGGAGATTTAGCAAAACTCCGGAGCCATAAGGTCTAGAGAAGTTTCCATTGCTGGTTTAGAGGAAGAAGAAATGGTGTGGGCTATAAGACCTGGAAAAGAGGGATCCCTGGGTGGCGCAGTGGTTTGGCGCCTGCCTTTGGCCCAGGGCGTGATCCTGGAGACCCAGGATCGAGTCCCGCGTCGGGCTCCCTGCATGGAGCCTGCTTCTCTCTCTGCCTGTGTCTCTGCCTCTCTCTCTCTCTCTCTCTCTGTGACTATCATAAATAAATTAAAAAAAAAAAGACCTGGAAAAGATTTCTCGTAACTGTTAAAACTCTGAGATGCTTCAAAAAGCAACGAGTCCTCGTAAAAGATCGGATGATAGAACAAGGAGTTTTGGTTCCTAGGGCTGGATCCTGCTTCCACAAACAGAAACGAGGGAGACCGGAGAGGAGCAAGGTTAAGGGAACGTTGAACAGGTGGACACGAGCACATTTCGAATGTGCAATAACCGTAAGATAGGCCGTTGGAAGTGCTTCGGAGGCTGTGGGAAACGTAGAACAGGATCTGGCTGGAAATGTGGATTGGAGAGGGACTCTCACCAAAGTCAATTAAAACCATGATTCGGGTTACTGGTGGGGAAGATGCAGGATTAGCAAAGCCCACAGAAGCCGGATGATGGAGACCTGGGAAACCCGGCAGAGAATTCTGTGCATGACGTCGTAGCAACGTAAGGCCCACGAAGGTTTTGGATCAGGGAAGTGGTTCCAGTTATTAGGAAATCTCCATTTTGAAGCCAAATTTTGCCTCCCTACACATCTATCGGCAGCTGTGCTTCCTCCGCCCTGTGGGGTAACCCAGATTGCATCTGTTCCCCCCCCCGCCCCACGTCGATTGACGACGGAAAAGCAGCAACAGCCTTTCACCTTCGTGCAGTTAACAGGACTAGAAGGGGAAGACATAACGCACTCCGAGAAAACCACATTAATCATCAACCCAGGAAACTGGAACGCTCCACAAAACCATTGCTATAAATTCAATATTTACATAAAAATCTGGACGTTCAAGTTCTTGTTACCACAGGGAAGGAAAACATGTAAAGCTACTAGAAAGAGCAGCCCGTTTGCTACTCAGACTCACCAAATCCTTGAGTGCAACATCCCCCCTTTACAGAGGACAACTCAGCTGCCAAAAGACGGTCGGCGTCTTGATCAATAACCTGCCCACGCGATTAACGATTCCCACTTGGCCATTCCCGTCTTTGAGTTGAAGAAACCGCGGCCCTGAGGGCACAGTGACCTGCCCGATGTCGCATTTCGCACGGCAAACAAGCATCCAGACTAATAGTCGCGCCCAGTTTGCCCTGCGCCACGACCACCCCGGCCAACCGAGGCGCCGGACAGGCAGGGAGGGAGCGGGAGAAATGTCTGTGTTCCTGGTCTTACGTGTCCTTTGGAAGGATGAAAGCCCCAGAGGATGCGGGAACCGCGTACACCCACCTGGGTTTTCGGTGAAGTCGCTGGGACCCGCTCTACAATTTCTACAAAAGAGATAGCATCTGCCAGCTTCCCGCCCAGGGACCTTATTACAAGTGGGTCAGGATCCCAGGGTGGGGCCCTAGAACCCAAGTTCCTCCAAAGCAGGGGAGCCGCTGAGGTTTACATTCGTGAGCAGTGAACACGTGATGAGTGAATCCAGATCTTGTCCTCCGGCCTGGGGTCAAACTGGGCAGGGGTCATCCTCCGGCCTTGGGTCCCCAGGCCCTCATGTGCCCTTCCGGGCCCCGCTCATTCCTCAGCTCAGCCCAGAACGGGTCCTCCTGAAGGACATCCCTTGGCTGTTTTAATTTCTAAAACCTGTCATAAAAGCAGCTCTTCTCTCCTAATGAGGTAATTGGTGCCATAATGCCATTAGGAAGGTGCCCCTGGTGTGTGGCTCAATTAAGAAAGGTGCATTAAATGATTTACGTTTCTTTATTTAGCTGAAACTCTAGCTCTAGACTTGCTAAGGAATATGATGCAATGAGCCAGAGGATGGGGCTCCTTTAATCCTATATGCAGCTTCCTAATGGATGCATTGTTCTTCCTCACCCCACTGTCCAATTTTTCTTCTCCTAATGCTGGAAACAGGGGGGGGGGGGGGAACCTACTCAAGTGTCAAGAGGCAAAAGGGAAAACCTGCATGAGACTGATTCTCAGCCAGCAGACACACTGACCTTCCCGAGGGACGAGGGACGGGGCTCTCCACGTCAGCTGTTGCCCTTGGGGTTTATTCTGGGCTTCGGCTGGACCCGGAGCCCCGCAGAACCCCCTAAGGAGGGCCCGGCTGCGGTACCCCCGGCCTGTGCCACCCGGGGTTTTTTGCAGGAGCCCGGGGAGGGCCTGGAGGACGGGCCACGGGCCAGCAGTCGCGGCAGCTCCCGAGAGCTCGCTGGAAATGCAGAAACCCAGGCCTTGCCCCACCGGATGAAATCAGACCTGGATTTAACAAGCCCCTCAAGGGATCCTGAGGCTCTTTGAAATTTGAGAAGCGCCGGTCTGGATCCTTCCAGAATAAATCAGAACTTCCCAGGTTGCCTCAGAGAGCTTTATCCGCCGCCGCCGCCGCCGCCGGGAGCCAGCCCATGCCTACCCCTGGTGGCCGCGGTTTTCTTAAGGGTGACGCCGTTCTCATAGGAGAAAACCTCTCTTTTTTTTTTTTTTTTTTTTTAAGAAAAAAATCCCCAAGTAACAGAAAAGACCAAGAGAGAGTTTCTGGACTTAAGAAGTTCAAAGCCCATATTCCATCTACTTGCATAACCAGCAGCCTCCCCTGCATCACACCCGGGGCCGCCGCTCGGTCCGTGCCAAGCCACAACTGCATGAAAAGCCAGAAGAAAAACAGTGTTTGTGACACAGGGAGGCAGGAGGCCAACTTCCAAGCCCGGGGAGCCGCCGCGGGGAAGGGGCAGGGGCAGGGGAAGGGCCGCGGAGGTGGCTTCCCACCCGACGCCGCCCCCGGAGGCCGGGCCCAGGGTCAGAGGCGCCCGCGGGGGGCACCAGGAGGAGGCCCGGGGAGCTGGTGCGGGACCCCTCAAAGCCCGCCCGTCCCGGCCCCACGCGGCCCCGCCATCCCGGCAGTCCCCGCCGTCCCTGAGCCCCCAGCCCCAGATGAGCCAGCGCTTTCTGTTCACATCTTCCCTCCCTGGGTTTTTCCGCTCGTCCCCCCCCCTTGCAGCCAGGAGTCTGCTCTTGGTCGCTGGGAGTTTGAAGCCTGAAAGTTCCAGAGATGAGTGAGATCATGTGGCATTATGTGGCCCCAGCTGGCTTGTCCCACTCGGCCCCTCCCTTGGAGGCTGCTCCGCCGGCCTTGCACCCGTGACAAGCCTGCGGCCACCAGCTCCCAGCGGTGGCCACCAGCTCCCCGCGCAGCCAGCGCTCACCATCTTCCCCTTCAGGTACACACAGCCCGACTCGGGAGTGAAGACAGTGTCCCTTAAACCCAAGGTCTCCCTCGACACCCCAAGAATCTCGGGTCCCCAACGAGCTCATCTGCAGTGGGGGAGGAGCTGGCTTGTGAGACAACAGTCGGCCCCCCAGCCCCTTCCCCTGCTGCCCGTGGACGTACCCGGCCCTCCCAGGGCCAGCGCGGCACCCCGAGGTGACTCCCAGGTGACCGTTGCGTCCCCTCGGGCCTAGGCCCCCGGCTCATTGGGCCCACGTGGGCGAGCTTTGCACCCGGGCTCCTGGATCGGCCCCTCCGCCCCCCTCCCTCCCCCGCTGTCTTCCCTTAGGTCCCAGGCACCCTGTCATCTTCCTGGCGAGGGAGCCGGCGGGAGAGGGATGCCCCCCCCCCCCCCCCCCCCCCCCCCCCCCCCCGCCCCAGGCGGGGCGAGTGACTGTGACGTTTCCATGGCACTGCGCTCCGGGACCGCGGGCTCCCCTCGTGCGGGAGCGTCCCGGAATGTCTCTTTATTAGGTGTCTGCAGAGGCAGAGCTGTCCTGATGCCAGCGCCCCCACACTGAGGACTTTATTAGATTTTTAATTTTCTGTCTGGGTGCCCCCGCGGCATCACACTTTCCACAGCTGCCAGGGGCCCTAAGCAGCTTCCTCGGCCCCCCCATAACAGGAGAGGTTTCGGGGCCTCTAAGATAAAGACGCTTTGTGTCTGGGCGAGGTGCTGCGGGGAGAGGGAGAGGGACAGGCCGCGAGCCGGAGCCGCCGTCCCATCCACGCGGGGGCCCAGGGGCTCGGCTGGGGCTTCAGCCCGACTCCCGGCCTGCCCCCCCCACCCCGGGGACATCCTGGCACCCGCGGCGGCGACCCATGCGCCAGGACTGGCCTGCGTTCCCTGGGGGCTCTGCCCACAGGCCGCCCCGGGCAGGTCCCCCGTGGCCCAGGCCCACCCTGGGCGGCAGCTCCTGCCCAGGCACACTCGGGTTGACCAGCAGCACCCCTCCAGCCCCGGGCCCCGAGGGTCTAGGCAACGACCACCGACCACCGGCTGGCAGAGGAGGACCCACAGGCCTCAGGGAGCCCCGAGCTCGGCCTGCCGGCGATTTGCTCCCGGCGGCGGCCTCTAAGCCTCCCTTTGAGGAGACCTTATTTGCAGGGTGAATGCGAAAGCCCCAGAGAAGAAAACCCTTTGGTGATGCCCGCCTCGGGAACAATTTTGCCTCTGAGAGCAAGTTGGTATTTGGGGTTAATCCCTCTGTGGAAACACTGGGTTGAAAGCCCAGGGGAGGTCAGGGGTCTGATTACGGCTTCTGTTGACATATAAACTTCCTGGGCCCAGGAGACAATCGCAGGGGTGGGGGCAGGGCCCCCGGAGAAAAGAGAGAAAAGAAGAATTTTTTTTAATTAAATGGCCTTCTCTCTTAAAATTGCAATCAAGGAAACAAGGTGGGGCTTGTGGACTCAAGCTTCGATTTCCTGCGCAGGTGCGAGGATTTCTTTCATTTTTCAGTTAAGATGGACGTGATGGGGTTGAGGCGTCTTTGAGACAGAGTTGGAAATGAAATGCGGACGCATATACACGCACCTATTAGGTGTATATATGATACAAATGTGTGTAGGTGTATTTCAAGAAAATAGATATATTTAAAGAAAAAAACCAAAAAACAAAAAAACAGGAGGAAATGCCTTCAGGTATCTCCTGAGAACCACAGGGATGGTTTTGTTGTGTATTTTAGGTTTGGTTTGGTTTGACCAGAGAAAATCATCACAAAGACTCTACGACAGGCAGATAAGCTAGAAACAATGGTGTTTAGGCCAATTAAAAAAAAAAAAACAAAAACAAACTGCGATAAACACATACATTCAACAGAAGCCCAGTTGACAGTATTAAAGACAGAATTTACACTTTCAAAAGAATTACAAGAAAAAACACTTCTTGCGTACGCTCACGAAAAGGCAAAGCAAGGCTATGCGGGGGGGGGGGGGGGGGGGGGGCGGGGGGGGGGACGCCAACGTGGTTATCCAAAAAAGAGCAGTTAATTTTTGAGATCTATAATTGGAATCCTTTTTTAAATTAAATTAGATCTTGTTTCAATTCAAGTATAATTAACATACAGTGTTATTTCAGTTTCTGGTAACTTGAGCGATTTTTAAAAACATTAAAGACAAAATACTTTTACTTTTACCTTTTTTTTTTTTTTTTTTGGACAAAAAGACAGGGTGTCAAGAGTCCGTCCCAGACTTCTTTAAGAACATTAAACAAAATATCCATGAAGAAACCGGAAACCCTATTGTTTGGGACATCTGCAAACAGATAAAGCTCAGGTATGTAGGATTTAAATCTGAAAACGTCCCATAATCGAGGAGAAGTTCGCCAGGCCTGACGACTCGTTTCCTTTTGTGTCTCTAGCTGGTGAAATTTTTTTGAGGCTTTTGCAAATATTAAAGATGCTTCTTCTCCCCGTTTACTTTGTTAAATAAAAAGGAAACCATTTATTTTTTTATTTTTTTATTTTTTCTTTTTTTTAGCATTTCTTTTAAGAAGTGGTCGCTTCTCCACTTTGAGTCTCTGGCTGAAGAACCTTGGAAAGCCAAGCATCGGACGTTTCGAAGATGAATCTGTCCACAAAGTAGCCAAGAGAAAGAAAAAAGCGAACAAAAGTTGAAATCAAATCCTATAGGCCATTAATTGCCCCTTGGAAAGACTCAAGAAAATTTCTTATTCTTTCATTTTTCTCCATAAATCCTATAATCTCCCCAATTCATCAGCGACTTGGTTCCCGGCCTTGCCCACTTGGCCTTTTTCCTTTTATGTCTTTCATCCCCTAAATGAGAATGGTTTCTCCACGTTCTCTAACACAAATTCCTTCAGAGCATCCGACGGCAGGCAGGTGGCTGCTTCAGTCGCAGGGGTTCGACCAGCAGCGCGCCCCGCGGACCATGCAAGCCCGCTTCCGGGAGGGGCGCCTGTCCTCGCTCTCAGGGGCGCAGGGATTTGTCACCCCCTCGCAGGCTGAGTCCCAGCCTGGACACAGGGGAGGGGGTTTGGGGCCCCCTGGCAGGTATCAGAGGTTGTCAGAGGGCTGGGGTGGGTCGGGGGATGCGAGACCACGTTGCGGGGCAGGAGCCTGACCGCGACCCCCCTTGGGCTCCGACATGCCCGGGGGCTGGGCCCTGCAGTCTGCCATGGGCTACGGTCAGGGTGACTCCACGATGTCGTCCCCACACTGGGACACCTCCAGGGGTAAAAGTGGGGGAGTCTGTTAGGATCAGGGCGGGACAAGCCTACGTCCAAGCCGGGGCCTCTCCAGGCAAACTGGGGTGAGGCTGACCTGAACTACGGGGCCCCCAAAGTCTAGGGGACATAGCTCAGTGGCATCAGAATGGACTCGGGCGGATTCGTCCCTTGGCCCCGGGGCAGGGAGCAGCCGGGGGTGGCCGTGGGCCTTCCCGCCCCTGCCCTCACCAAGCACTAGCAGACACGGGGTCTCAGAGGGCCGAGGGGCTTATGCTCCTTGTCCCCGTTCCTTCTGCCTCCTCCCACGGCTGTGGCCACTGGGAGGTCTTGGGTCTGTAGAACCACCTAGAACAGTCAGACGAACATGGCTCTAAGCCTTGAGGCCCAACGTGGAGGGAAGCTGGACCACAGGCCACTCTGCCCCGGGAGATGGAAGCTGGGGGGTCTGTAGGAGCTTCCTGTGCCCCTGAGGATGACATGGGCTGCACAAGGACCTGCCCACGGAAGCCGGCAGGTGGCAGGAACACGGCGGCGGCCCACGGGTGGCACCCAGGGCCACGTTTGGTGGTGAGGGGACGGTGAGCCCCCCCACCCCTCCTGCCCTGCGTGCGGCACGTGTGTCCTGCGGGGATGCCCCGGAGAGCGTGGGTTCTGCTGGGGCAGGTGGGGGGTGACCGCAGAGTCCAGTCAGCCGTGGCCTGGAAACCAGCTGGGCACCTGTCACGGGGGCGGGGGGGCAGGTGGCAGCGCTGACCCGTGTCCTGCTGGCGTCACGGACACTCAAGCCACTCCCATCCACATCATCGTGAAATCCCCCGCCAGCATCTTTTGCGGCCCGTCCCTCGCTCGTACTGTTGGGCCTTCATTTTGGGGCCAGAAACGTAGAGACTCACGCAAACCTTTCAGAGCATCTCACAGGGAGTCGGTGGGCGGGGCCCCTGTAGAAGGACGGGGGGACGAGGTCAGACTGTCATCACCCCCAACCTGCACGTGGTGCCTGGTGAGAAGCCCCGAGAGGAGAGGAGCTGACCTCCCGTCTGCCCATCACTGCCGGCCCCTGGCCCTCCACCTCCACCCAGCTGCTCCCGGGCCCACACCTAGCACTCCTCTCACGGCCCCGTGCAGCTCCTCTTGCTGTTCCTGTCTTCCTAGACGAGGGTGACCCTTGTACTTCCCTGTGCCCGAGACCCCACGTCTCAGCCCCACGGCCGTCCCTGCTGGCCCTCCCGGTGTCCCCACAGCCCTCCCCCATTCAGTTCCTACTGCCCCAGCGGCAGTCTCCATGCCTGGCCCTGGGCGCCTGGCGGCAGGAAGCCGTCACCCCAGTTCTCCTGTCCTCGGTGCCTCTCCCGACACTGGCTCGGTTACCGCGGGGTCAGAGCGCCACAAACACAACTCCCCGGAATCACGTTTGAGATTCAAACCATTTACCTCGGGCTTTAGCATTTTAAGTCTCATAATGAAACTCACCGGAAACATGTCATTGCTTTGGAGCCTGAAAGGAATGATCAGAGTGATTAAAATGTGGAAACGGACCCAGACTCTACGAGCACGGCTGAGCAGAAGGGTGCTCCCCGGGGGTCACCACCCCGGGACCTCATCTCTCAAGAGGAACAGCAGCCCAAACGGCTGACACTGTCGCAGAACGAACGAAGCCCACACCCCAACCCCACCCGGTATCCGTGACCTCCAAGCGTCCTTACAGGAAGCATGTGTGAACTCCGTGATGAGCAGGTAACTTCAGCTGCAGGAGCGAGGATTTCTGATGGAAGGAATACGGGGTGTGGGGCGAGGCAAGGACTGAAGCGAGGGAGGTCAAGGAGAATGACAAGATCTAGGAGGTGAGAAGAGGGCCTGAGACTGGGCAAGAAGAGCGCGGAGCTGCAGGGAACCCCAGCGTCCCGTCAGAGAAGAAGGATCGGGTCCAAGGAGCGCCCCTGGCCCAGAGACGGGAACACGGGAGTAGGAGGCGCGAAGGACTCATCCTCAGGCCCTGAAGCCGAGGAAGCGGGCCTGTATTTTTTTGCAGTTCTCTGGTTAATTTCCAGCCATAAAAAATATGGCCCAAGACTTCATAAAAATATCCCTAAAACATTCCACATGCTTCTCAAGGCAGAGGGTGACTGCTATGAACACATCCACACAAAGTCTTGTGCCAAGAGCAACAAACTAAGAATAAAGAAGGAATAAGGATCATGAAAAAAAGGGGGCTAGTCAGAAACCAGGATGACAGACGTGGGCCATCTTGCCCTCCCAGCAAAACCAGAGGGAAGTGGAACTTTACAGCCTCAAAGGCTTATTGCTGTTGAGAAAGATCCAGCACAACAGCCCTAAAGGGTATTTTCACGACAGAGGAGCTCCGGGCACTGAGGAGTGGGCGTCAGGTAGCTCGGGGTCGTGACTCTGCGCAGCCCGTCCTTGGGCTCCGTCAGGGCCTCCGGGACCTGGGCAGAGAGCATTCAAGGCAACCCCCGTCTGCGTCTGCGTCCCCGCCACGGGCTCCTTCCTGCGACTGGCCAGTGTCTGCTTCTTCGCCACGTCCAGGTGTCTCGACTTACACAAAGATCTTTCCTATACTGAGCCGAAGCCTTCCCCAGGAGAGTAGGGGAAGGGAGGGAAAGCTGGGACGTTCCGGACTTGGCTCCCTTCCCCTACGTCAGGTCGTCAAGACCAGCCTCATGCTCCAGAGACACATCCCTTTACGTTCACTCTCCCCGCCAATGTCCTGGGGCCCTGCCCTGCTTGGACCTGAGTGCAGAGCTCCTGGGCACCGGGCCTCGTGGCCGGCTTCCCCTGTGCAGCCATCCGGAGCCTGAGCTGGTGCAACAGCGGCGACACGCCGACGCACAAGGAACGGGAATGCAGGCCACCCCCGTAAATCGGCCGTAAGTTTGCATTGTTCCTGCCAAAAATCCTTGGGAAGGAGACTGGGTCCAGCACAGGCGCCATTGGGCCGGTGTCATCCCCTCTCCTTCTCCCTCCGCGCTGTACTCTGGTCCTCACCATCGGGGGCTTTGACCTCCCGGGCCCTCCGGCTCCTCTTCCGGTCCCATAGGTGCAACTCTTCCCCGTCCCAAGGAGCCCTGCACCGGGCGGCGCCCCTCGCGAACGGGAGCCCCAGCGAGGAAGAGCTCGCTAACTGCCTGCGCCACGGAAGACTGGGAGGCTCTGGGTAGGGAAGCCCTCCCCGCCCCGCCCCCGATGGAATGAGAGCCTAATCCACCAAGGGTGGAGATGGGGGAGGCCCCAGACGGGGCAGGGGTGGCGGGATGCCACGGCCCGCAGCGTGGGCTCCCCGGGGCGCGCCTCCCTTTTGTCGGAGATCAGAAATCCAGCCATTTCTCTCAGCAAAATCGCACCTGCCCTGAGGCTGGGCCGGTCAGACACCCCCGAGCAGAACAACCAGGAGGAGCCGGGCTGCTAAGGCCCAGCTGCAGGCCAACCGGTCCCTGCCGTTTAGTGGCCATTTTGAGGTCGCCGTGTCACGTGGGTCCCAGCACAACCCGGTGGTACAGGTAGGGCGGAGTGATTTGGATTTTCCAGTCGAGGCAACCGAGGCCTGGAAGGGAGAAAGTGACCGTCCCAATCTATGCAGCAAATCGGAGTGGATCCTGGAACCGGCGTGTCCGGCCTCTGTCTGATGGTCACGCGTAGACTAACGGTCTGGAACGTCCGTACCCGAAACGCTTTATACCAACAGCCGCAGCCCAACGGAAAGTCCTAAAAGTTGACACTTTGCAGGGACCTAATGTGGCTCAGAACAAGCCGCCCCTGGCCTGCGGCTCCAGCCCTCAGCCCCTCCGTGATCAAAGGCGCCTGCGAGGGGCCCCCCAGGAGACCCGGGCCGCGCCCGGGGCCATGCAGGCCCCGCTGACTCAGGAGGCGCATTCCCACGGGTGACCAGTCTGCTCCAGCCTGTTGCCCCGGAGACGAGAGAGTCAGCAAGCAAAGAGCCGCCCGCCCTGCCCAGCCTCTCGGGGGCAAGGGCTTCGCCCTGAAGCTGGCAAGCGCCCACCGCCTGGGTGTGACTCGGCCGGGCGCCCAGCCCTGCAAGCCCATCCAGGTCTCGGTTCCTGGTAACACCCTCGTGCTTCGCCCTCTTGCATCTGGGGGAAGAGTCATCGGGCTGGCAGCCGCCCAACCCCGCAGCTGATGGGAACAGGGAGCAGCGGAAATCGGCCCCAGATCAGCCCTTCTTCCGAGAGGTTATTCAAACGTGGGTGTTAAAGCTTCTGTCCCTAAAGAATGGCACGTCAGGCCCAGATGGTAGGTCTGCCCTGCAAACAAGGGCGTCTCCTCTGCCCCAACAGGACCGTCTTCGGTGCCCTCCAGCCAGCCGCCCTGGGAGACCCTCGCGTGGCGTCACTCGGCGAGCGTCCACCCGGGAGTCAGCACACGGCGGCCGTCGAGACGCTGCGGGAAGGCCGGTGCACCGATGCCCGAGAGCCCTGGGCTTCCTCGCTCCAAATCCCCACTCACTCGTCTAACCTTTGTGGCCTTGGCCCCGCTATTCCACTTCTCCGGGCCTGGATCCTCATCTGCAAAATGGGGACGGGGCCCGGCGCACAAATGCGGGCTCCAAGCGGGACGTCGGACCGGACGCACCAGACACGCCTGCAAACGCCAGCCTCTGGCCCACGTCAGCCCTTCTTACAGGGGCAGGTTCGCGGGATCCTCCGACTCCCCAGGAAGACCGGAACCATTAGGTTCCCATTAGGACCATTAGGAAGACGGGAACAGGCGAGCAAACGAGGCCGGAGGCTCCTCCAGCAAGTTCCCTGAGCTCAGGGGCTGACCAGGGCCGGCTCCCGTGCTCTCATGCGCTCAATGCACAGACGGCCCGAGAGCTTCTCGTCCATCAGGACGTGACGGAATTAGTATTTGTTTTGGGCCGATGAAGTGCGAGGCACTTGCTGGGGCTTTGCATCATTAGCATAAGTAAACAAATAACCGTGCAAATCCAAACGTGGCCACGGCCACGAAATGCCCCCGAAAGTCCCAAGAAGAGGGCGAGTGTCACACTGCGGGTCTCTCCGCCCACCCGCTCGGTGTGCCCTTCCGGGCCCCGACTCCTCGACCTCCAACAGGTTGGGGTTACCTGTGCCCCGGTTCCATCCTCAATAAGCAGAACGGACTTAAAATTATTTTTTCTTACCCATCTCAGGGAGGCAACTCGATGGAACAAAATAAATTCGACTCTAGGCACTTCACATAAATCCTATTACTAAGGGCACCAAGTTATTCAGGAGAGGAAGGGAAAGAGGTCTTCGCTAAATATCTAAAATGTGTATTTGAACGGCCATATTTAATACAAAGACCGGAAAAATCCTTTCTTTATGAAAAATTCTCTATAAAAATCGGGGAAACATTAAAACGTAAAGGAATTTAACATGTTTTTTTTTTTTTTTTTTGCATAACGTAAACCCGCACGTTCAGTCTTATTCAATTCTGTTTCACACATAAGCACATAGGTGCACACGTACAAAAAGCCTCAAATGCACCGAAATATTAATAGTGGTTACCTCTGGAGCGTGAGTTAATGGAAACCTTATTTCCTTCTTTACATATTCCTGTATTTTATAAGTAGTATGTAGTGAGCCCATGTTATTTTTATAATCTACAAAGACACAAGATTTGTTTCGGTTTCAAGTTAGGGCGAGAGAAAACAGATTCGTCCGCGTCGGCAACCCGCGTTTCAAACTTACGAAAACGTCTAAGAATTCAACAATGCTAGGAAAAGGACTAATTAAGAGAAATCGAGGGGGAGTGTCAAGGGGGGGGGGGACAAGGTGAAGGATTTAAGAGGCACAAACTTCCAGTTATAAAATAAATAAGTCACAGGGATGAAAGCACAGCACAGGGAACACAGCGCACGATTCTGCGATGGCACCGCACGGCGACGGGGTGGCCACACGGCCGTGGCGAGCTGCGCATAACGTGCGCGGTCGCGGAGTCACTATGTGTGCACCCGAGGCTGATACCACCTCGCGTGCAAACTGGACTTTAGTAAAGCAAAGACAGCTCAAGAAATGAGGTGACGGATAGAAAGGGATCATCATATAGAATTCATATTTATGATTTGACTCCAACTTTATTTTTATTTATTTATTTTTAAAGATTTTATTTATGTATTTATGAGAGACCCAGAGAGACAGGCAGAGGGAGAGGCAGGCTCCCTGCGGGGAGCCCGATGCGGGACTCGATCCCGGGACCCCGGGGTCACGCCCTGGGCTGCAGGCAGGCGCTGGACGGCTGAGCCACCCGGGCTGCCCTATTTCTAGTTTTAAGTAATAGTGTCTAACTTTGGGGAAGAGCAGTCATAGAGCATTTGAGAGGCAGTAAAGAGCCACAAACAGGGAACCTTTCCCCACAGTGAAACACACACAGCACAGAAGCTCACACCTAGATTTAGAAGCTTCCTAACCCTTGGTACCCACCCACCTTTCTCCTGGAATCCATGAAACATCAGTCAAGAAACTTTACATCAAGAATTTTCTTCTCTCAGGACACCTGGGGGGCTCCGCGGTGGGGCGTCCTCCTCCAGCCCAGGCCGTGACCCCGGGGTCCCGGGATCGAGTCCCGCATCGGGCTCCCTGCGTGGAGCCTGCTCCTCCCTCTGAGGGTCTCTGCCTCTCTCTCTCTGTGTCTCATGAATAAATACATAAAACCTTAAAAAACAAAACAAAACAAAACAACTTTCTCCTCTCGATCTTTCCCAAGCTCTGAATCACAACTACTTTCAAGCACAGAGAAAAACGGAACAAACAGAACAGTGAACACCCATATGCCTTCCTCTTAGATTGAGCACTTCTTACCATTTTTGTGATATTTTATCTACACTTTCGCTGAAGCGCCTGACATAAGACGTCAGCCCCAAACACTTCAGCCTCTGCTCCTTAAGAATAAAGGGTGCCCGGGTGGCTCGGGGTTGGTGTCTCCCTCTGGGTTGGGCTCAGGTCCTGCAGGATCCAGCCCCACGTTGAGCTCTGAGCTCAGCAGGGACTCTGCCTGAGGTTCTCTCCCTCCCTCTGCCCCCCACCCCCCCTTTCTCTAAAATAAATAAAATAAATCTTTTTTTTAAAAAAAGAAGACTTTTTTCTCCATAACAGCAAACACTTTACATCCAAATTGCTATTTTTATAGTGTCTATCACCACAAACCTGTTTGACGTGAGAAATGGTCCCGAAGAAGGTCAAGTCCTAGGAGGGTGGAAAGACCTGCCGGTGACCTTCACAAAGGTTGTAGAAACGGGGTCCGGGAAACGGAAGTGAACACCCCCCTGCACTGCGTCGCTGGCAGATCCGCGGTGAGGATGCTCAGGAGCCGCCCCCCAGCACACAGGTGCAGAGACGCACCTGGCCCACGTCCTTACAGCAAAGGGGGGCTCGGCTGGGCAGCCTCCGGGGCCCGGGGCGCCTCGCACACACGGGGCACCCTCGCCCTCCGACCTGGGAGCAGGCCAAGTGCACTTCTTTTCCATTCTCCATCACAGACAAAGCCAAGGGCCCCCTCCCTCCATCCAGCTGCTCACGTCCCAGCCGCGGAGCCCCAAGAATCTCAGCCAGGCCTTGGGCTTCAGGTCTGCTTCGGGACCTGCCCCCTCCACCCCGAGTTGGCTGACAGGCTGGGGGGGCCCAGAACCCACACCCAAGAACTCCGACCAGGCCAGCGTTGACCCTTTCTACTCAACCTGGACTTGTCTGGTCCACCTGATGGCTTCTGCGATGATTTCCAAATGCCAGGAAACAGTAGAGTCCGAGATTAAAAAACAAACAAACGCACAGCCGTCCTCGCCCAAGCAGCACGCGACCCCGAGGCCCCACGCAGACCCTGCTCAGATGCCCCGGCCCTTGCAGCACAGCACTGCACCTGCTCTTTTCCCCTTGTCCTTCCATTATTTGCCTCCCGCACTACGCTGAGCTCCTGGAGGACAGCAGCCCTGTCCTTTCCGACTTTGTACCCCCCAAGTGGGTCGGATGGTGGTGGGCCCCGAACGAGATGGCCAGTCCCAACCCCCCGGATCCATGTGCATCGTCTTCGTTGGCCAACGGGTCCTCCCAAAGGTAAGTGAATGCAGGATCTCCAGGTGAGGTCAGGCTGAGTTCGGCAGGAGGACCCCAAACACAGGGTCGGTTATCCTCCCGGGAGACACACTCGGGAAGGGGGGCGGCCACACAAAGCTGAAGGCACAGACCCAGCGATGCACCCACAAGCCAAGGATGCCCGGGGCCGCCGGAGGCTGGGGGACGGGGCCTCCAGAGGGAGCGTGGCCCTGCCGACACCCTGCTCCCAGCCCACGGCTTCCAGAGCTGCAAGGGACGACGTCGCTGTGGCTTTACGCCACCCAGTTTGTGGCGACGTGGGAACCAACGTGCCTGAGGAGCACCGTCCCCGATGGACAGGTCAGGAAAAGCATATCTAAAAATAAATAAATAAATAAACAAACAAACAAATAACTAAATAAAGGAAACGCATATCTGCCAAAGAACGGAAAAGAGCGGAGGGCGTGGCCTCTGCCCCCGTCTTACCCCACGGGCGGGGAAGCATCTTGGAGGCCCCTGGACTCCGGTAACAAATACGTCAGGATCTCTATTCTCGGGTCAGCGGGACAGTTTGTCCCTTTAATGAGGTGTTTGAGTCTCACTCCATATTCATTGTTCTGCCCTCCTCGATTTTCCTGTAAGTGACTGGATTGACTTTTGATGTATCGCCAGCACACCATGAATTACGAGCCTCTTTCTTTAAGGTTGGAGACGGGAGGGACTCTAACTTCCCCTGTTCGGTTATTTCAGGCGAAGGGTGGGAGCAGGTTTTCTGTGCCAGCAGCATCCTGATTATGATTCAGGATGTGCAGCCCAAGGCAAACAGTTCCTCTTCAAATTCAATCAAATAGGAAGGAGCAAAGGCCCAAACAAGAAAAGCCGGGTCCTCTTTGTGTGCGCAGCCAAGGGGTCCTGGGAAGCTGCTGAAGGATGACGCCCTGTCCCAGGCTTAGCTCGGCCCAGCTCAGATGGTCCAGGAGACATTGGTTACGGGATTCCAGGCCTGGCCTTACGGGGCCACATTCTGGACGCTCCCAAATCCACTACGGGGGGTGGGTGTGGGGGGCAGTGACGTGCAGGCGCTAAGGACAGAGGTCAACCAGGATTAAAACACCTATTTTTAATCTCATCCTGGGAAAAAAAAATCCTACGTACCACTTTACGCTGTGGCCGGCGGCTACGGGGACCCTCACGACGGCCTCCGCGGACGTGCTGTTCTGGGCAGCTCCCCACGGGGACTTTTCACTCGATAAGTCACGACCCTCTAATGGATTGAGGGATCAATTTGACGAGAAGCGTCAGCACTTTTGCTTCAATGAAATAAAAGAGGAGACGGCAGATATCAGAGCGTATCTTGCGCAGTAAGTATTGCATCGTGAAATGTCGCTTCGGTTCCCAACACGCATGTGTCACCGGCCTATGAAACAAAAGGTCCCCTCGCCGAGTGTCCTGATCCAAAAAAAAAAGTCTGAAAGCCACGGTTGTAGAGGATCTACTGCACCAAACCAGAGAGCTCTCCTCCGTCTTGTCCGCGGCCCGGCCTTCAGGCAGACGTTTGCAGTCACGATGGGGAGAGCAGTTATGGGAATAACCCCGCTCCGCACCGCGTGAGGTGTATGGTCTGACCTCCTGCAACGTGCCACAGGGGTCCCGTCCTTCCTCGCGGACGCCAGGCCCTGTGCATCTTACGGCCAGCAGCCCGGTCGGCTCTGGGGGGTCTGCAAGTCTGTTTCGGCACAAAAGCTCCGCTTAATGGGAAGCAAGTGTGCTGAGGAAAACCTAGGCTCACAGTTTCTTGTGCATTCTTTACACAAAATAAAAACGACTCAATAACCCAAAATAACCGAGGTCGTGTTTGAGGGAACTGCCCCTTTACATCTGGGACCGGTCTTTCTCCGAAGGCGGCCGTAGAGGGTGTGACATAAAAAAAAGAAAATGCAGTTGATTTTATTTTTTTGATTTTTTTTAAAAGATTTTACTTATTTATTCATGAGAGATAACAGAGAGAGAGGGTGAGACACAGGCAGAGGGAGAAGCAGGCTCCATGCAGGAGCCCGATGGGGGACTCAATCCCGGGACTCCAGGATCACGCCCTGGGCCGAAGGCAGGTGCGAAACTGCTGAGCCACCCGGACATCCCAATGCAGTTGATTTTTAAAGAGTTTTTAAAACCCTCAATAATGTATCTATGGCACAGCAACAGGAAAAACACGAAGGCTTCAGGTTTCTCTAAAGGTCAAAATCGTAAACAGATAATCCAGAGAAGAAGTTAAGTTGCTAATAAATACATAAAACTAAGTTCAGGGGCACCTAGTGGGTTAAGTGTCTGCCTTCGGCTCAGGTCATGATCTTGGGGTCCTGGGATCAAGTCCCACGTGGGGCTCCACGCTCAGCAGGGGTCTCCCTCTCCCTCTGCTCCTCCCCCTACATGTGCTCACTCCCTTAAATAAGTAAGTAAATAAATAAATAAATAAAATAAAAATTTAAAAAATTAAAAAATAAATATAAATAAATAAATAAAAATAAATATAAATAAATAAAATAAAAATAAATAAATATAAAAATATATAAATGAATAAAAATAAATAAATAAATTAAATTAAAAATAAATAAATAAATAAATAAATGCTAAAAAAAACCCCTAAGTCCACCAATGCTCAAAGACATATGTAAAAGTAAAACTGAAACTCACGTCCTCTAAATTGAATTTGTAAAATATTGAAAACAATACTTACGGTCAGTGTAGGGTGAGAAATCAGGCATTCCTCTCTGCTGATTGGAAGAGAGACGATCAACCTTCCGACAAAAAATTTGGTAGTACGGGGCAGCCCAGTGGCTCAGTGGTTTAGCACCACCTTCGGCCTGGGGTGTGATCCTGGAGACCCGGGATCGAGTCCCACGTCGGGCTCCCTGCATGGAGCCTGCTTCTCCCTCGGCCTGTGTCTCTGCCTTTCTCTGTCTTCTGTCGCTCGTGAATAAATAAATAAAATATTTTTTAAAAATTTGGTAGTACCATCAACAGCTTCCCAAGTCTTTAAATCCCCCAAGTACATTAAAGGGCCATATCCCCAGACAGGCAGGTGTGCAGACATGTGCCTAAAAGTTCTCTTTATAATAATGTCCGTGGTAGTCAAGAATCGTAGCCTACATCTCTAATAAGGAAACCGATGAATAAGCGACGCTTTATCAATAGGGGGTGGAACATTGTGCAGTTAAATCATATTCTCGAAATGTTTCATGGCATCGGAGACTGTAGAGTATAGAGCTTTGCACACGGAATGTCCCAAATTAGGTTAGTGCAAACACAGATAAAAGAAGGTGAAAACGAAACGAGCCGCGATGTGAACAGCAGGTGCCTCCGGGTGGTACAACCACACGCAGATTCGTACTTCAAGTTATTTGCAAACTCTGCAGACTGGGCACGTCTGACTCCACGCTGGTGCGCCCGGCGCCCGCCGGGGTCGCAGCAGAGCTCCCGCGGGACCACACCCACTGCAGTGCCCGGTGGGTGGGAAGGATGCCTGCGTTGTCGCCCCCCGTCCCTGCAGGGGCACAGCACACGGGTGGGAACCAGCTGGGGAAAATGAACCAAGGACAACCCATCGCCAACACAGGGCTGTGACCCGCACGAAGCCCTCCGGTCGCGCACGCCTTGGAGACGCTCGGCGATAAACACCCAGTGAAGCCACTCAAGTGAGGTTTGGTTTCCTGTTTTCGGCCTCCCAATGCGCATAAAAGTCGTGTTTGCACTACCCTGCAATCCGTGAAGTGTGCAACAGCATCATTCATAAAAAACATAATATGTGGGACGCCTGGGGGGTCAGAGGTTGGGCATCTGCCTTCGGCCCAGCGCGTGATCCTGGAGCCCTGGGATCAAGTCCCACGTCGGGTTCCCTGCATGGAGCCTGCTTCTCTGCCTCTCTCTGTGTGTCTCTCATGAATAAATAAATAAAATAAAATCTTTTTTAAAAAAAACATTAAAATAAAAACTAAAAATAAATTAAAAAATAAAAATAAAAATAACACATAATATGCATGCCTTGACTTAAAGATACCGTATTGCTAAAAAATGCAATTTTCGGAGCTTTCAAGCACGTTTTCATGATCCCGATCATGGAGAACCAGCGCCAACTCTAACAGTAAGGAGAAAGTCTAAGACCTGGTGACAATGACCCAGCTGTGGCACAGAGACATGACGTGAGCAAATCCTGTTGGAAAAAGGACCAGCCCCACGCAGGTTGCCACGGACCTTCAACTGGCAAAAAAATGAAACCTCTGGAAAGTGTAATAAGGGAGCCGCGGGGAAACAAGGTAGGCGCGCGGGGAAACAAGGTAGGCGCGCAGTAGGTACTGGCTCACCTGTTTCCTTCCCCTTATTAGGGGCTGACGCTCCCCCCCCCACCCTGGCCCAGCCTTCCGCCGCCGCCCGCGTCCCCCCGCGGCTCCAGGCCACCCCGAGCATCAGCGCCGCGGGCACCAGGAGGTCACGCGAGGAGGACACCCGATCTACGCCAACATCTTGTGTCCAACTGCCGCCCCCCCCCCCCCGGAGGCCCCACATTATCCATTTTCGGAAACAGAAAACTTGCCCATTTCGTAGTAACGTGCAAGCAATCCAGCTGCCGGACAGCTGAAGGAGACTTTGGTTCTTAGCCGAATCCGGGCCCTGCCTCCCTAATCTGGTTTACTCTGTTAATCTATTTACTGGACCTTTCTTCAAAGATAATGAAGTGGTGAGTGCCCGCCTCCCTTCCAGGTCTATTTTTCCAAATCCGGAATTAACAGGAGCCCAATAAATAAAAGGGTTTGTTAGTAGAATTGGATTTTTGGGTCTTGAGGGGTTTTTGTGGATTTAAAAAAAAAAGAAAGAAAGAAAAATCCCGAGGTTCTCTTTTCCTGAGTCTATTGAACCCTGGAGAAAGAGAAGTTAAAAAAGCATCCCCGGGAAGGCTGCTTTCACAAAGGCGGCGGGGCCACGGGACCTCCCCGAGGCCGACTGGGTCCTCCCCCACCCGCCGAGGTGGCCGTGACCCCTGGGTCGGCCGCGTCCACACAGTGGGGCTCCCGCTGCACCCTGGCCGCGTCCCTGGTCGCAGTGGACCCCGGGTGTCCTGCAGAGGTCACGCGACCCGACCGCGGAAGGTTCTCCAGCCCCTTCAGGCCTCTCACCTGCACCCTCAGCACGGCCACGGGCTTCAGGGAGGGTGAGGGCCCGAGAGTCCCCCGGATGCTGCTTGCGAAGGATACCAGTTCCCCGGGTGAAAGAGGGGGCGGGGGCGGCCAGAGAGGTGACCCCAAAAGGAGAAAATGAGTCCAAAGGAGGGAAAACTGCCCATGTCCAGGCACCAGGGCCAAGGAGGATGCCCGAAGCTGCACCCGGCCTGCCCTGGCCCTGCCCCACGCACCCCGATGTCCTCGGTGCACACGGGGGGCTGGGGACCGGCTGCCTGCATCCCCTGCCCGCCTCGTGCGCAGCTTCAGTCACGGTGGGTCCACACCGGCTGTGACTACGCCAGGAACCACGGAGCGGAGCTCCCAGGCCCTCGCCGAGGGCTGGTGGCCAAGCGCTTCAGGCGCCCCCGGCTGAGGGGTGCGGCAGCAGCAGGTGCCTGCAGGTGACTGTGCTGCAGGTGCGGCCCCTTCCGGGATCCAGGGGCTGTGCTCCCTGCTGTGGGGACAGCCTCAGGGATCCAGGCTCCCCCCCGCTCCCCCGTCCTCACCCACTCGGTCTTGGCTACTCGGCATTTTCATCGCGCGCTCGGGCCTGCTCCCTTCCCGGTCCCGTTATCACAAGTGGGATGTGCGACCCCAGCCCTCCTTCACCCCACGACTCCCGCTTCCCTCCCTGCGCCGAAGAGGGGACAGGGCGCTCTCACACCTGCCCTTCCAGAACTTTACCTGGACGGGCTGCGGCACGCGGCCTTCCGTCCTGGGACCTGCTTGGAGGACCTTTAGACTCTGCGTTCTCCACTGGTTCCTTTGGGGGAAGTCCTTCAACCTTCTGGGCAATAATAATCGCATATTTTTTGAATAATCGGATTTTCTTTAACATTGTGACCGCTGGGAAGATCACCGGGCGAAAAAGGTAGCGCACGACATCCGCGTGTGCATCTTTCGCATCCGTAGATCTACAAGACACGCCCAGGAAAAGAAAAAAAAGTTTGCACGTGAATTGTTATCTGTAGACGATGAATTTGGGAATAATTTTGACTGCCCTCGGCGGTTCTTACCCAATTGTCTGAGATGCGCAAAAAGGTCTGAGCCCAACAAAGGGGGCCAGACTCACTCGTGGGAAGGTTTCGGCGCCTGTTGGTCCGTGCGGGAGGCTCACGGTCTCCGTGGGGTTGGCGCTGCCTCCGCGTCTCCTTCTCATTCACACTCTATGGCACATGCGGTTCCCGCTGGGGAAACATTGTGAACATTTGTCTTTTTCTTCCCAAAATACTCTTCGACCCTGAAAGTCATTCCTGTGCTTAAAACCCTCCTTTAAGGCGGTCAAACCTGATGCAAGGGGGCAGCTGGGTGTGTCTCAAGGAAGCCTCCCTTGGGGGCTCCTGCGAGCTCCGTCGGTCGAGCATCTGCCTCCAGCCCAGGTTGTGACCCGGGGACCTGGGTTCGAGTCCCACGTCGGGCCTCCCTGCATGGAGCCTGCTTCTCCCTCTGTGTCTCTGCCTGTCTCTCTCATGAATAAATAAAATCTTAAAAAAAAAAAAAAAAAAAAAAAAGAGGGACGCCTGGGTGGCTCAGCAGTTGAGCATCTGCCTTCAGCCCAGGATGTGATCCTGGAGACCCGGGATCAAGTCCCATGTCGGGCTCCCTGCATAGAACCTGCTTCTCCCTCTGCCTGTGTCTCTGCCTCTCTCTCTCTTTCTCATGAATAAATAAATAATCTTAAAAAAAAAAAAAAAAAAACAACAAAAAGGCCCCGGTACAGAAGGGCCTGAAGAGCTGAGAACCAGGAGGGCCAGGCCGCCGCCCCCTGTAAACCGCCCGAGCAGCGCGCCGTCTGGCAGGGGCGCGGCCCACCGCTCCAAGCCCACTTTATGGAGTTCCTTTATTAGTCTCGCGTGTAACCCGCGGCCGCATCATAAAATCAAGCAGCCCATTCTGCACGGCACGTCCGCGGACTCCCTGAGCCCGGCCAGCGCGGGGCTTTTTGCTGTGGGGCCGTGCGACGGCACGCGTGATGGGAGCACCCTGGCGGTGCTGTACGCCTTTGCCCCCCCTCTCCAGGCCCTGCAGGGACGCGGAACCCCAAGTCACCCTGGAGAATAAATTCAGCCTGTGCCGATGCCCCGGGCAGGGTTATCTGCAGCCCGTCCGGGCAGTGGGACCAGGACACGGCCACTCGCCGCGCCAAGGCCGGGCTGCTCCGGGAGCCGGGCGGGGGGGTGGGAGGGGGCTCCTGAGACCCGAGGCCGTCCCGGAACACCCTGGAATAATGGCCTGCTTCATTGCATCCGTGACGGGGGAGCCAGTTTAATAGCAGAAAATACGGCTCCACTGAGGGCAGGCGGTGTAGACCACGAGCACACGTGCTCCTCAAAACGAAGGCAACAAACTCAGCAAGGCCGGTGGTTTCCAAGCTCCCCCCCATTCACATGTTTACAGCTTCATTAGTTCTGTTGCCTGCAGGTGCTAAAGGTTTAAGAGTCGAGAAAAAATGCAGGGAAAAAAAATTTTTTTTACGCGGAAAAAATCACATCACCTGAATCAGGGACGAGGCCGCCGCCGCCGCTCGATTTTATAGGTGGGAGGACGCGTCCGTCGGGCTCCGGAATACCAAGGAGTCGGCTAGGAAGGAAGCAGGATGCCTTTTCCTGGACTGTTCCAGAAAGACAGCGGGCTCTTCCCTGGGGAGATTCAAAGAACTTTGCTCATTTTCGTCCCAATACGAGAAATCCTTGTTTTTCACTGAAATCTTTCCTCGGAGCCGCAACCTCCTACTGGCCTTCCTTACCGGACGGGTCACCGGAGCCCGAGCTCCTGCCAGGGGACACCGAGGCACCGAGGTCCCGTGTGCACCTGAGCTGCGGCCTGGAGGAGTCTGGGCTTTCCCAGCTTGCTCCATGGGAGGCGTGACCCGAGGCCTGGGCAGACCCAGGAGGGAAGAGGCCCTCAGTCTGGGTGCCCGCTGGCCGCACGTGCGGGACCCATGAGCACCTCCCCGAGGGCAGCGGACGGAGGACGCGGGAGGCCGGCCCAGGCGCCCCTCCCCATTCCCCAGAGCTGGGGCTGCACCTGCCACCGGGGCGGCTCCTGGGACAGCCAGAGGCCTGGGCTGCGGGCGGCTGCGGGGCTCGGGGCCTCAAGGACCCGTCTGTCCTCTCCGGGCCACCCGGGGGCACCCAGCATACTTAAATAATCAAGTCTCCTTTTGTCCTTTTCTTTCTTAGACGACACCCTGTGCCTCGGTCACCTTACATCACCGTGTGAGCGCGTCCGTGTCCGGTCCTCCTTCCTCCGCTCCAGGCTACTTTACGCCTCTCCGCAGCCCCTCCTGCCAGCGCAAAGGGCCCAGGTGACAGCACGTCCCCGGATGCTTCCCGAGGGCCCACCAGCCAGCACCCGCCGCTCTCCGCCGGTGCCCCTGGCCGCGCAGTGGGCCCTGCTAAGACGCCCGAGCACACCCCATCGGTCTCAAATCCGCGCCCAACTGTGTCCCCTTGGGCCCTTTCCCGCTACCCTTGAGCCACACCTGTCTTCTTCCAGGTAGTACTTGGGACATCCCGACTTCACTGCTCCACCGTTATCGCCAGGCGCCACCCTAACGCGCACGACTCGTTCCCCAGTTCTCAGGGTCAGTGAACCCTAATTCTCCTTTCCAGGTCACCCCGCAGCCATCACCACATCACCAGGACCCGCAGAGGCACCGAGGATGCTCACAACCACCTCATTAGTTCATCGTAAAAAAAATATAAAAATAGGGCAGCCCAGGTGGCTCAGCGGTTTGGCGCCGCCTTCAGCCCGGGGCGTGACCCCGGGGACCCAGGATCGAGTCTCGAGTCGGGCTCCCTGCGTGGAGCCTGCTCCTCCCTCTGCCTGGGTCTCTGCCTCTCCCTCTCTCTCTGTGTCTCATGAATAGATAAATAAAATCTTTTAAAACTACATAAAGATGCGTATGATACGCGGCGTCTCTGGGCGAAGAGACTGGATCGCGGCTGCCACTGGGCGGGATGGCCGGGACCCGGCCTCCCCGTAACCCGTAACCCGGCGGCCGGACTCGCGGCTCCACCCGGGCGGGTTAGTCCTGCCCCCACCCCAGACGGATTTTAGGGGACTTGGGGTTAGGCCATGACTCCGCCTTGGCAGAGGGTGGCCCAGCCCTTCTGTGGTGGGGACACGGGCGTCCCCAGGCTTAGTGCGCTTCCCGGGGAGCTCCATCCAGGGGTCAGTGAGGCATCCACGAGGCCGGCGCTTCCCACATCCTCCCGCTTGGGGACCACGTGCGGGACCCTAGCAGGCCTGGGGCGGAAGCGGGTGAAGGGGGGAGAGGACGACGGGGCCCCGGGCGCCCGCAGTGTAGTCGTGGAGGCCGATGAGCCAGAGCCCGGCGCTTTGCTGCCAACAGGCAAGTGCGAGGGCTGCAGGCAGGACCGCCGTGGGCCAGAGACAAAGGGCGGGTCGCCAAAGCGGTGGGGACGAGGGCATCGCTCTCGGCAGCTGCAGGCACAGCCCCGGGTCTCGGCTGTGGCCCGGGCAGGCGACTGCGGCTCACGGCGCCAGGGCCCTGCCGGTCGGGGACAACAGGCCTCGGAAGGGGCAGGGGGCTGGGCCCCGGGAGCCCTCCGTGTGGGGCCGCCCTCCGGGCACCGGCGGCCATGGGGTCAGCACCAGGCTTCCCGCTCCCTCGCTGGGAGCATCCCGCCCGGAGCCAGTGGGTCGGTCCTGGCCCCGCAGCCTCGCCCTCTGTCCCAGAAGGTCAGGGACCTGCAGGCTCCGCCGGGGCCGGCTCGGGGTTCAGGTCCTGGCCCTGCCACTGGGTGCCCGGGGCCTGCTGACCGCTGGTCGGCCACCATCCAGGGCCACAGCCAGGGCCCCTCCCTCCTCCTCGACCCTGCACAGGACGCTCCCCTCCCGGGGCTCGAACGCAGGAAGAAACAAAATGAGTCCAGGCCAAGCGCAAGGCAAAGCTGCACCTGTGACACGACAGGGCCAAGGTGCAGCAGCCCAGGTGGGGCGACAGCCCTGCCCGCCCTCCACTCCTCTGACCTGCTCGCCCTTGCTCTCCGCGCCCTGCCCCTCCCCGCCTCAGGCAGCCCCTCCCCCACAGGCCCTCCCCACCCCCAGGTACCTCCCCTGCCCTTCCCCCACCCCTCCCACCCCAGTACCCCTCCCTGTCCCATGCACCCTCCCCCAGCTCCCACCCCCCCTACCCTGCCACCCTGCCCCCAGTCACCCCTGCCCCCCCTTCCCTCCCCGCCTGCCCTGCCGCAGCCCTGACCTCAGCTCCCAGGCCGACCAGCAGCCCAGCAGCCGGCGGGCGGGCGGGGCAGGCAGGGGGAGACTCAGGCCGAGATCCTTAACTGCAGCTTCCAAAGCCTGGGCTGATCCTAATCAGTGTGGGAAAGGAGCACGGGCCAGCCCCCCCCCGCCCCCCCGGCCTGCCCTGGACACCGCCTCTTCCGTGAACGTGCAGTGGGTGAAGCCCGTGGGCCCCGCAGCCAAGCTTGGGGCTGCGGCTGGGCCTGGGGCTGGGGCTGGGGCTGGGGTGCATTGGGGCTGGGCCTGGGCCTGGGCCTGGAGCTGGTGCTGGGGCTGGGGTTGGGGTGCATTGGGGCTGGACCTAGGGCTGGGGTTGGGGCTGGGGCTGGGGCTGGGGTGCATTGGGACTGGACCTGGGGCTGGGGTTGGGGCTGGGGTTGGGGTGCATTGGGGCTGGACCTAGGGCTGGGGTTGGGGCTGGGGCTGGGATTGGGCCTGGGGCTGGGGTGCATTGGGGCTGAGGCTGGGCCTGCGCCTGGGGCTGGGGTGCATTAGGGCTGGGGCTGGGCCTGGGCCTGGGGCTGGGCCTGGGGTTGGGGCAGGGGTTGGGCCTGCGGTGCATTGGGGCTGGGCCTGGGGTTGGGTCTGGGCCTGGGTCTGGGATGCATTGGGCCTGGGCCTGGGCCTGGGCCTGGGGTGCATTGGGGCTGGGCCTGGGCCTGGAGCTGGGGCTGGGGCTGGGGGCAGACCCCGTGCACTGTGGCGGGAGCACACCCGCACCATGAGTAGCTGAGCCTCCTCCTGGGCCCAGGAAGCCCTCACCTTCCATAAGCCCAGGGCTGCTCCTGGCCGCCACCCCCACCCCTGCCCGGGGTACTTGTGCGGCCTGGTTACCCTCTGGGCTCTGCTGAGGCCCAGGCGGGCCTGTGCCTGCGGCTCCCGGGTCACCACCCACTCTGGCTCCGGGCCAGCTGCAGGGGCGGGTGATGAGGTCTGTGCCCACAAGGCGTGCCCCGAGCACGCGGCCCTGCACAGCTTGCTGGGCCCAGTGGTGGCAGGAGCCCCGGGCTGGCCTGGCCTGCATTCAGAGGATGTAAGGCCGGCGGGGGGCAGTGCCCGGGCTTCAGGGCCCCACCGGACCCCGTCCCCCCACACCCAGTGTGCTCCAAAGGGGAAGCGCCTCAGACGGTACTTGGCTGAGCTCAGGAGCTGCAGTCTTTGGTTCTTGAAACCTTGACTCGGGGCGCCTGGGGGCTCCGCGGTGGAGTATCACCTTGGGCCCGGAGGTGACCCCGGTTCCTGGGATCGAGTCCTGCATTGGGTCCCTGCGTGGAGCCTGCATCTCCCTCTGCCTGTGTCTCTGCCTCTCTCTGTGTGTATCATGAATAAATAAATAAAATCTGAAAAAAAAAGAAATTTTGACCTGAGGGGCCCCGAATGAAGCCAGGGCACGACCGCGGGAGCGGAGCTCGGGGACGACGCGCGGGGATGAAGAACCCCAGGCAGGCGGGGAGGAGGGAGCCGCCCGACCCGACCGCGCGCCCCCGGACCTGGGGCTCCTGCCCGGGCAGCCGCTGGCCGGCGGGGCCGCGCTTCCTCCGTCGTCTGCTGGTGAGTGAATAATACCTAAAGGAATCCTCAGGCTCTGCTCCCTAGGAAGTCACATCCTGTTTATGAGCCGCCCCGTGCAGCCGTGCAGCCGCTCTGAGCAACGCTGTTCTGTTCCCTTGGAGGAACCCGGGCCCCGCAGCTTGTGCCACTGACCCTCCTCGGTGAGGGCGACGCCGGGCTCTGCCCCTCGGGGAAGCCACGGGGCCCAGCATCCCGCGGGCCCGAAGAAGTCCACCTGCCAGGCAAAAAGGTGATTTGAAATAAGATCCCGCTCACCCCAAGCACGTTCCCCGGGGGCTTCCTGGGCACCATGAGGCCCGGTGCCCGCGGCTCTGCCGCATGTGACAGCGGCTGCTTGGCTCACAACATGGCCTGGGAGCAAAGGGGCCTCCGAGGGCAGCTCCAGAGAAAGCAGAACCTGGTGGGCGTCCTAACGAGGCTGCCTTGGGTGTGAGGCTCCCTGGGAGCGTGGGTGGGGGCCACCCCTCCAGCCTCGGCCAAGAGGAGGAGCTCGCTCACGGAGCAGGAGCGGACAAAGGCCCGCTTCTTCCAGAACCCATTTCTGACACGACCACGTGTCCCAAGGGAACGTGTGGCCCCAGACAGACTTCATTTCCTGATCTCCGGACAGAAAGCCACTCAGTCTTTTACCCTCATTTGCATGATGTCAAAAAAAAAAAAATGAGTCATGCTGAATTGTCATTTGTTAAGAAATTTTGGCAAGAGGTTCCCGGCTGAGATTGGACCTGATTTCTCGACAAGAAACGCGGACTAACCCAGACACTGATTTATTATGTGGCTGCGATCAACGTCCTCGGCTTCAGCGTCCCCGTTGGCGAGCCCTGGTGTGTTTTAGGGTTTCTTTCCACTCCGACCTACTGGGCCTCTAACAGGGTCAGGACTATCATAAGTAGAAGTAAGATTTGGAGCTTTCCAGAGCGGAGATGAATTAGGGAAACTCATCCAAATGTGGCTCTTCCGCAATCGTCTTGCTTTCCCTTTTGTCTGCTCGTGCGGGGGTCAGCAAACCGAGGCAAAAAGAGGAGAGATCCCGTTAAAGAGGTAGGGCTCCGTGTCACGATTAGGGTTAATCGGCCAGTTATTTTACAAGAGAAGTGGTTCTGAACCTTTTTACAGTCACAGAACTTTGCAGAATTCGATGAAAGTCGTGTGCTCCTCTTTCTCCCCTCCCTCCCAACACACACACGACGACGTAGTTGTCTTTGCAGATCATTGCGGGGGCTCGCAGACCCCTGAGACCCCATCCGAGGACCCTGTTAGAAAATATTCAATAATAAATATTTAATAAATTATTTTTTAAGGTTTTATTTATTTATTCATGAGAGGCACCGAGAGAGGCAGAGACACAGGCAGAGAAGGAGCAGGCTCCATGCAGGGAGCCCGACGCGGGACTCGATCCCAGGACTCCAGGATCGCGCCCTGAGCTGAAAGCAGGTGCTCAACCACTGAGCCCCCAGGCGTCTCTAATATTTAATAGATTATTGATCCTCGCTTCCTTTATCTGCAAAAAGGAAATACCGTTCATCTGCAGCCAGTGTCATGAAAGAGGAGGATGCACGGGCCTGTGCCGTTGAAACCTGGGGCCCCCGCCTGCCGGTGCGCCCGCCTAGTCGTCCCCTCCGGCTCCAGGGCCGGCTCCAGGGCTGCCGGTCGGTCGGTCGCCGCGCGAGGCAGCAGCAGCCGGCGTGCGAGATCCGGAGCAGACCCTCCGCTGAGCGCGCCCCGCGTCTGCAGGCCTGCTTGTTAGAGACGTAATGAGTCCCGGCGGAGAGCAGAGAGGAGGCTGGAGGCAGCGCCGCAGGCGCTCGGAGGGTAATAACCACCAAGGCAGGAATGTCCCAAATGATGCCCTTGTGCCTCCAAAAGTCCACGGAACTTTCCAAGAGCCTCCCTTTCTCCCAGACTGCGCTGTGATATCAGAGAAATGAACTCACTGAAGCCAAACCAAGGTTTAGGGCGAAAGCTTTTGATGGGGTTGTCAGCAAATATGGTTAAATTGGGTCGGTCCGTTTGGCACAAGGACCCAGACCCCCATTTCTGTGTCCCCCATATGACGAAGGGGTTGGATTGGACCCTGTGGCCCTTAATCTTCCTGGGTTCACAGATTCCCTGAGCCTGGGAAGGCGGCTGTGGCTCCCGGCAGAAAACAGACACGCACCGGACACGTAGCACGATTTTCCCTAGAATCGGGGCCTTGTGGTCCGGCCGGTGAACCAGGTTCATGGAGGCTGCACCCCCCGCCCAGGCTCCTTCTACCTCAGGGGCTAAAGGCTCTTGGAATCCACAGATTAGTCCATCCGTGGCTGGGGGGCCGAGCCCTTGGCCATTTCTCGGAGCCTCTGCGAGCAGAGCAAGGAGGGAGGTGTTCTTCCCGTGGCCGCTGTGGACCCGCCCGGGACCCCCCCCCCCCCGGGAACCGCCCTGGGAACCCGCTCGGCCCCAACATGGATTGTCTCGCACACAGCGCTGTGCACCTGCAGCTCCAGGCCTGCGGCATTGGGGTCTGGGAGGTGGGGGGCTGGGGGAGGCCGCTGCCACTTGGGGTCGCCTGGGGTCACCTGGGGCCACCCGGGGTCGCCTGGGTCGGGAGCAGGGTGCAGCCAGCAGGTGCAGAGGGCGCGGTGCCTGTGCCACTGAATACGGCTGCTTGTGGGTGATCCTCCTTCCCCGCAGGGAGCTGGGCGGCTCCCCCCAGACAGGGGGCCCCTCCTGCAGCACCTGGGACCGCCCTCCTTGCGGTTCTGAAAGGTTCGCTGGCCCTCCCTGGGGAAACGCGCCCTCTCCCCTCCTCCTGGCGTCAAACCCGGCCACACACCAGCCCCGGAGCAGAAGTGACCTCTGCCACTTGCAGGTGGAAGATTCGAGAGCCACCCTGAGGTTTGCCCTGCGCTTTGCTCCCTCTGCCCCTGGACCGGCCCTATTCCCAGTCCAGTGCTCCTCAGCCGGCCCACGCGGCAGGTGACCTGGGGAGTCCAGCCTGTTGGGAACCTCGGAAGGGAAGGGACGTGGGGACCCAGAATGGCCCATGGACCGCAGGGCCAGGCCTGCCCTCGCCTCCCCCTGCCCCCCGTGCACCAGCACCCGGAGCCCTGTCCCAAGGGGAATGAACCGGGATGAAAGAAGCCCAGAGGAGCGAAGCCCAGGTTCCGAGACCCCGAGAAGAGCCCCTTGCCTGTTGGGCAAAGCAGAGTTTCTGTTCAAAGACTCACAGCCTCTCCAAGAACGAGGGCTGCGTCACAACGGCACAGAGGTCGGCTCCAAACACTGCCACTGGTCAAACCTGGGGCAATTTATTTATCAAAATAAATACTGATAGTATAATAATCATAATTATTGAGTAAAATAGGAATCTCTAAGCCCACACTAATACAGAAAGAGAGAGAGGAAAGAAAGCCTTTCCTTACAGTAAAATACTGATAGATGGAGAAATGATGGAATTTTAAAGATCACCACTTAGCAACCATTATAGCAATAATCAATGCATCTAAGAGACACCAGCAGATGTGAAAACTGGAGGTAAAGTGAGAGTGAGTGAGAATTGGGGAATTTGGGGCGCCCGGGGGGCTCAGCGGTGGAGCGTTTGCCTTCGGCTCAGGGCGTGACCCCGGGTTCCGGGATCGAGTCCCGTGTCGGGCTCCCTGCATGGAGCCTGCTTCTCCCTCTGCCTGTGTCTCTGCCTCTCTCTGGGTCTCTCATGAATAAATAAATAAAATCGTTAAAAAAAAAAAAAAAGAAATGGGGGATTTGCCTAAATTCAGAGTCCCTCCACGCAAAACTCTTATCGTGACAAAGAACAATTTTATCATGAAAAATCAGGAAGCATCAGACAAACACAATCGGAGAGACATCCTAGAAAATAATCAGAAAGTAGTGAAAGTTGTGCAAGTCCAGGGCCGACCGAGGAAGCACCGAGGAGGAAGCAGGAGACCCAAGGACCCGCGACAGCTGATCCCACTCTGGCCCTGTTGCTCTGACGAATGTGGTTTGGTTCCCTGTGAACACCCGGGCGGCCCGTGAGCGGGACAACCCGAAGGCTCCGTCCCTGTGAGCTCCCTTGTTTTGCTGATCGCGTTACAGCCACGTGGGAGACGTTCCCGCACAGTGTTTGTAGGAATTGCACTCGGCGGGGCTTTCGGGCTCAGAAACGGGGCTGTTTTATTTTTGCCGTCTTTGTGTGAGCATGAAATTATTTCAAACTAAAAGAGTTTAGAGAACAAATTTCAACACAAGCAAGTCAAAGTCGTGGAGGGTAAGTGTATTCGGGTCCGGGTTTCTGAGGAGGGGGCCGTACAGCGCCCCGCGGGGCTGCATCCTCACTCCTGGCCTGACGGGCTGCCCGGGGCCTGAGCTACGACGCCCGACGCCCGTTCACCGCTGGATCTGCCTCCCTCCTTCTTCCCTCCTCCCCTCCCTCCTTCCTCCCGCCTCTCCTCCTTCCTCCCCTCCATCGTTCCTTCCTCCTTCCTCCCCTCCTTCCTTCCTTCCTTCCTTCTTCCCTCCTTCCTTCCCTCCCTCTTCCTTCCTTCCTTCCTTCCTTCCTTCCTTCCTTCCTTCCTTCCCTCTTTCCCCTCTTTCTTCCTTCCCTCCTTCCTTCCCTCCCTCCCCCTTCCTTCCTTCCTTCCCTCTTTTCCCTCTTCCTTCCTTCCTTCCTTCCTTCCTTCCTTCCTTCCTTCCCTCTTTCCCCTCTTTCTTCCTTCCCTCCTTCCTTCCCTCCCTCCCCCTTCCTTCCTTCCTTCCCTCTTTCCCCTCTTCCTTCCCTCCTTCCTTCCTTCCTTCCTTCCTTCCCTCCCTCCCCCTTCCTTCCTTCCTTCCTTCCTTCCTTCCTTCCTTCCTTCCTTCCCTCCTTCCTTCCTTCTTCCCTCCTTCCTTCACTCCCTCCTCCTTCCTTCCTTCCTTCCTTCCTTCCTTCCTTCTTCCCTCCTTCCTCCCCTCCCTCCCCCTTCCTTCCTTCCTTCCTTCCCTCTTTCCCCCTTCCTTCCTTCCTTCCTCCCTTCCTTCCTTCCTTCCTTCCTTCCAGCACCGTCTGGGTCGACCAGAAACCCTCTTTGTCTTGCAGACCCTGGGAAGTCTACAACCCAGTGAGCCTGTGATTAAGCTTAATATAACCCAGGGAAGGCAGACGACGGAGAAGGTGAAGGCTGGGAGTGAGGCGCTGTGCCGGCCGCACATCCCGTTTCCTTTATGGGAAGGTGACTAAAGTCTGCAAACATCTAGGGTTGCCTACGTGTGCTGGGTCAGGCCCAGATCCCAGCTATTTGGACTCTCCCTTGTTGAAGAAACGATGCTCCTGGGGAATGCTGGGACCGCGGCCGGGGAGTTCCAGGGCAGCCGCGCTGAGCCTCGCTCCCCCCGAGGGGAAGAGGCTGTCCCCACTCACAGTCCTGCCATCATCCAAATGTTCTTTTTTAAGCTGTTATTTATTTATTTTTATTTTTTTATTTTTTAAAGATTTTGTTTATTTATTCATGAAAGACACACACAGAGAGAGAGAGAGGCAGAGACACAGGCAGAGGGAGAAGCAGGCTCCCTGTGGAGAGCCCGACGTGGGACTCGATCCTGGGACTCCAGGATCACACCCTGGGCTGAAGGTGGTGCTAAACCACTGAGCCACCCAGGGATCCCCTAAATTGTTATTTAGAGCTTGGAAATGTTATGAATCCTCGTTGGATTTCCAGATGAGCTGCCGAAGCCCCCCATGACTGGCGCGCAGGGTGAGCAACACACACGCACACGCACACACGCTCCACCACTCAAGCTGCGAGTCAGGCGTCCAGTTCAGACACTACCTTGACGAAGGTGATACGCGTCGACAATCGGTTCCTCCACCTGGAGTCCTGACGTGAGCGAGAGCACGGTGAGGGTCCCTGTAGGCCATCCCCTCGCCTCCAACACAGACACCCCCAAAGCCTTAACGTGGAGTTTTATTCTGTTCTGATCGTGGCCTTTTTTTTTTTTTTTTTTTGATTGTGGCCTTTTTACTCCACTGCTCACACCTCTCATTTATTCTCTCTCTCTCTGGCATAATCTATTTCACGGAGCCCAGAAAATACGACATTTGGGCAGAAAACAAGGTTAAAAGAAAACTGAAGACAGCAGCTATTATCGATCATGTCAAGGCTAACCGTGTATGTCATCCAGGATGGGCTCCTATTGGTGCTCGGTGGGATAAGACATCCTTAAAATATTGTATTCATCATGATAAGGAGGGAAAGGAAGAAGAGGAGGAAGCCCTAACTAGCTGTCGGGACCAACTCCCTGCCGGAACCACACTTGGCCATAAACATACTAGATGTGACATGATTTAAATTTCAAAAAATAAGGCCGTCACCAGGATGATCTCACTGCAAGTACAAACGTCCTTGAAACTCTTATTCTGTGACCAAAAAAAAAAAAAAAAAAAAAGTTGGGGGCGGGGGGAGGGCAAATCCGTCTGGTATTCTCCTGATGTGTTCTTCTCCACGACAAAGTTTCTAAAATAATCGCAGACGCGGTGTAACATTTGCCAGACAGCTGTTCTAGAGAATCCAGGACGATAATCCTTGGGTCTACCATAGTCTTTTGTACTTTTCCTCCTTTCAGGGAATTCTGTGCCCAAGCCAGTTTATAGGCTCATGTTCTGAAAGTTCAAAACTTCTCTCTAAGGAGACTCGATGTGACTTGAGGCCTTTTATGCCTATTCTACTGACCCAGTTGATGAGGCGGTTGGCGGACGTGTTGGCAGAGGGATTGGCCTTCCTTCTGTTTCTAGAAGGCAGCTGTCTCTGAGGACGAAGCCCCACGGACGCTCAGCAGCCCCAGAATGTACCTGGTTTGAACGCTCCTCCCTCCATCCCTGAGATCACCCCCATCCAGAGGGGATGGAACCCAGAAAGTCATGGACGCATTGATCTTCTCAGAAGAACACTCTAGAAGTGATACGGCCCAGCGTCATCCCCTCCAACCTTCTGGTTTCCTCTACCGTCCAACAAATAAGTTTTCTAGAAAAGTAAATTCTTTCTACCAATAAATGTGTTCAGAATCCTGTGAACATTTTCATATATACGGCTTTGTCTTTCCTTCAAATTCGTTTATTGGAACAATTTTAGACAGAAGAAAAGGATTCGTATGTTTACATAGATCTAGATATAAAACCTTTACATCGGGGCCCGTGGGGGGCTCAGCGGTGGAACGTCCCCCTTTGGCCCAGGGCGTGACCCCGGGGTCCTGGAATCGAGTCCCGCGTTGGGCTCCCTGCATGGAGCCTGCTTCTCCCTCTGCCTGGGTCTCTGCCTCTCTCTGTGTCTTCCATGAATAAATAAATAAAATCTTAAAAAACAAAACAAAACAAAACAACCTTAAGGTCAGTCCTGTCCTCACATCTTCAAAACGCGAGCTGCCTGGCGCTAGAAAGCTTCATCGTCATCAGCAAACAGAGGACGGTGGCAGAAGAGGAGCCGGAGGAGCCCAGGGCAGGGCTCGGGGGCCGGAGAGCAGACGCCGACCTCAGGCAGCAGCAACGAGGGAGAAGCGTGTCCAGGCCTCCTCGGAGCCACCAGACAGTGCAGGAAGCAGATTTCTGGCCTCGGGGCACTTGGTCTCTCTTGTCCCTGAGCTTTCTCCAGCCTTACCAAGGAGAAGGTTAGTGCGGTCGTCTTCCGGGGCAGCGACGGGGGGGGGGGGGGGGGGGGGGGGGGGGTGGGGGGGGGGGGCTGAACCAACAGGAATTAGTCTCCTCATAGTTCTGGAGACTAGAATCTCGCGGAATCCGCGACCGGGGCATTGGCAGGTCTGCTCCCCCCCCCCCCCCCCCCCCGCCCGAGGCCTGCAGACGTCTGCCCCCTTGCTGTGTCCTCACACGGTCTTTCTTTCGTGCGTGGGTGGCCCTGGTGTCTCCTGTGTCCAGCTTTTCCTCTTCTTATAGGGACACCAGCCAGACTGGAGTAAGGCCCAACTTAACCATCTCACTTCCCCTTCATCATCTCTTTAAAGGCCCCGTCTTCATAGACAGTCCCACCGGGCGGGGAGCGGTTAGGGCTTCTGTGTACAGATTTTGAGGGGACGAGATCCAGCCTGTAGCAGTTAGGAAGAGTACTTTCCATGTTAGCATGTTAAAAATCAAGGAATCAGTAGATTTTGGTGTATTTAAAGTAAGTCAAGTAAGAGGCATGATTGAGGTCACCAGGTTGTCCCAGCAGAGAGAGGCCTAAGCTAACAGCAAGTGGAAGACGTCCCGGTAGAAGGAGCCCCGTGCCTTGTGTCTCTGCCAGAGCTCTTGGTCTGGGTTCCAGGGTAGTTCAGGTAAGAGCCTGGGAACCGACACAGCGCTCACCAATAGAGATAAAATGGGAGCCACACAGGCAGCTTTTAATTTCCCAGTGGCTACACTAAAAAAAAGCAACAAGTGGAATTAATTTTAAAATATGACTTTACCTAAATATATTCCAAATAGTTCTTTGGTTTCAGCCACAGAAACGACATGACCCACGGGACGTCATCCTTTGGAAGGCACCGCGGAGAGAGGCACACAGTGTGTCACTGGAGCACCTTCAGGGGTCGATTAGAATTTTCTTTCTTTCTTTCTTTCTTTCTTTCTTTCTTTCTTTCTTTCTTTCTTTCTTTCTTCTTTCTTTCTTTTTTTAAAGATTTTATTCATTTATTTGGCAGAGAGAGAGAACACAAGCAGAGGGAGCAACAGGCAGAGGGAGAGGGAGAAGCAGGGAGCCTGATACGGGGCTTGCTCCCAGGACCCCGGGATCATGACCTGAGCCAAGGCAGGTGCTCCGTCGACTGAGCCACCAGGGAGCCCCCGTCATTAGGATTTTCAACGATTAGTCACAATAATAAATGTTCTGGGTTTTTTTTAAATTTTCATTTACTTATGATAGTCACAGAGAGAGAGAGGCAGAGACACAGGCAGAGGGAGAAGCAGGCTCCATGCACCGGGAGCCCGATGTGGGATTCGATCCCGGGTCTCCAGGATCGCGCCCTGGGCCAAAGGCAGGCGCCAAACTGCTGTGCCACCCAGGGATACCGATGTTCTTGGTTTTAATCAATCAATTAATTAATTCAAAATATTATTTCAACATGTGATCAAT